>NW_006399798.1:16868716-16927030 GCF_000299155.1 Elephantulus edwardii | reverse complement strand
TATATATACACACACACACACACACACACACACACACATACATACATATATATATACATATATACACACACACACACATACACACACATTCATATCAAAAGTATACATATATATATCAAAAGTAGGTTTAAAACTTCCCAACCATTTTTAAGTAAGGTACAGTTAACATTATTTCACATTTCAGAGATATTCCTTTTTTTGTTTGTTTTGAACCTTTAATGAGAAATATATGTGTGTATACACACACACACACACACACGCACACAATGGAGCTCAAGAACAATGCACCTGGTGTCACTGGGCGGAGGGCTGAGGATGCAACAAGGCCAACAGAGAATGTACAAACACCACCATACACAGTTACAACGAAAAGGGGGCCCGACAAGACTCGGTCTCGGTTTCCTCATCATTTAGCAGCATGATGACGATGTTGTGGCTGATGGGGAAGAGACTTCCTGACTCTGGACACTGCCGGGTGCCCTCCAACACGTCCACCTCCAGCAGCACGTGGTGCACCTTCCTTAAAAAAGCCTCATTTTACTCAGATCAGTTGGTCCTCTGGGAACCTTGACCAAATCCAACTGTGAGCAAGAGGTCAATTTCTCCGTTTTTGTTTGTTTTAAATAAAAAAGCAGTAAGAACACACCTCTTTGCCTTCCTTAAAGAATTTATTTGCTTCATGGGCTGCAGCTGCCACCTGCTGGTTTTTCAACTGGCTCAATTTGCTCTCTGGGTTTCGTAATCTAGTGATAATTCGGGTAGAACCAGATCCACCTTTTCCAGGTCCGGGAGACTCGCTTCTTTCACCATTAGACTTGTCTGATTTGTAATCACCTATTCCCAAATGAAAAAGGCACAAAGAAATTGCTGAAGGTAAGAAAATCATAAAGACCACCACCTTATTTATCCAAAGCTCATATCCAGTGCACATCTAAGATCCAAAAAGTTAAAAAGAAAAATAATCTTTGAATAACCAAAATAAAACAAGTAACCAAAACAAATGTCATGTAATTATTTGAAAGAGGTCTATCAGAATATCACTGTGAGTAATTTTCTATTTTATAAATAATTCAAACATTCTGGGTTATCTGATTTCAAAGTTCATCTATTAGAATATCTGAGGGACTGGTATAAATTTACAAGGAATAAAGATAGTAATTAAAAACACACATTTATAAAATATTACCTTTATATTTTCAATATGGATTTCTGAATAGAAAAGAAAGGCTATCATTAATTTTAAAACAATTTTCATTAAAATTCTGTTTAAATATCTAATAGATTTGAGCCTATAAACATAAACATGAAATTAATTCTCCCCTAATGAATCAAGATAATTGTGGTTATTAATTTGAAAATGTACTGAATTAGGTTTTTTTACCCTAATCTCAATCTCACATACTTTCCGAGTTATTTAATTTTTTAAAGTGGCAAATTTAACTGTCCAGGAACAAGTCTCATGAATCTCACTTTGGCTAAATATTTCTATACTTTCTAAAAGTATCACATCACTGCCTATTTTTCACTAGTCAAACAGATGAAAAGACTTTACTTTTCTTTTTTCATCTCAAAGCTTTTTAGAAGTGAGACAGTACAGCACTGGTAAATAGCGGGACAAATCGAATGTATTATGTGTTCATATTGGTAATATCTTAAGTAACAAACTCATTGCTGTTGAGCTGGAACCAACTGAGCCCTTCTGAAAACCTTCAATCAGGTTTTCAGAGGCTGTCAATCACATGGGAGTAGACTGCCCATCTTTCTCCTTTTTAAATTAGTAAAGAGAAAAGTAAGACTGGGAAAGCTGGCTATCAATTTGAAAAACAGTAAAAGTTAATTAAATGTGTAGTCATCCCCTCCGCCCCCCCCCCAGCAAGACTCCTTTCTTTTCTTTATTGGAGATGCTTTTCTCCACTTCAACCAGGAACCTGCCAGGGCTCCCAATCAAGTACCCTGTCCCTCTGGGTTGACCACTGGAGCCCAATTAGCCAGATACAGCCCTCTCCTGGTGGCCACAACGACACCCCAGGAATCGCTATGCAGACTAAGCTGCTCAGATCCCATTCCGACTTTTAAAATTTAGAAATAACAAGGTCTTAACAACTTCTATTGTGGACAAGAAGAGGATACATTAAGAATGGACTAAATTTATTTCCCATTACATGGGGTGGTAGAGAATGAAACATTTTAACGACAAGAGATACAAAGTCCATCATAGAATGAAAATTTGTGAAAATGAGAGGGAAAGAGACGTGGATAAACTCATTTGGTTCTCTGGATCCAATAATGTGTCTAAGGCTGGAACCATCTCTGCATTTCCCAAATATAAGAACAGAATTCCTTTTTAAAACTAGTCTGAGATAAAATTTCTGCCACCTGGATTCAACAAGTCTCAAATAACCCAAAAAAGTGTTTTAAGAATATGATTCTTAAATATGGCACTGGTAAATTAAAGATGTGGCAGGTGCTCTGAATATTCTGCTACCAATGACTGAGAAACTGTTGTTGTGTACCATCAAGTCGGAAATGACTTATCACTGACCATCCTGAAGGTTGTCAGAGGCAATAAATCACATGGGAAGAAATTGCCCATCTTTCTCCTTTGGATTCAACCACATACTTTGGGTTGGCAGCACCACTTCTGACCACTAAGTCATGAGAGTTCCCTGGGTGGAAAACCAGGAATCTTTTAATGTTCAGGACTTTGCAAAGCAGTTGGTCAGAGTGTCACTATTCCTGTGCAACTAAGATCAGGAGCCTATTAATGCTAGAGATTTAAGACAGACTGCGTGTAAAATGCAGGATGTTGGACTCAAGTGGCTATGTCTTGGGACTAGTGATAAAGGCCTACCTACACTAAGGAAGAAGTGTAACCAGGGTGTTCCTTAAAGACAAGAATAGTGAGGCTTCTTCTCACATACTCTGGAACATGCTATCAGGAGGGGCCAATCCATGGAAAAAGACACCCTATTGGGAAATGTGGAGGGGCTCCAACAAAAGGGACTGGCACAGTCACTATAACAGCGAGCCTGAACATGCAGACCGTGAGGAGGGCACATGATCTGTTGGTCAAAGAGTCACTATGAGCGGCAGTGTCTTGATGGCACAGAACCACCACAATATAAAGACATCAGTGGCTTCTTTTGGACTGGCCTGAAATTAGACAGGAAGTGTCCTGTGGTTGAGAGGCAGATGAGAGCTAACACTTTGCTACTTGATAGAGTGCTACTGAGGCTGGTAATGAAAATGCTACTGGACAGAGTCCACAAAGACTGTGAAGAAAGACCAGTGATCTACTCTGGAAAAAAAAATCAGTCACTGAAAATTCCACAGTTAACAGTTCTACTCTAACATGTATGTAACATGGATCAAGTCACTAGGGTAAAAAAAATGACTTGATTGTCAGCTGGTTTGCTTTTGGTTTTAAGTTTAGTGCAAAGAAAAACAAGAGAACAAAAAAAGTAATCTTCAGGGGATAAGACCTGAAGATGGCATAGAGAACAAGGTTAAGGGTGTAGGTTCTTAAAAACACCCTGAAGCAAATACCTTAATTTTTCCTACTTTTAATACTGGAGGTAGAGTACAGATCTGATTTACTGCAGCCCAAGGTTTTCTACTGGTTCAGTCAAGGTTGACTCACTGAAATCCGAATACACATGAACTTATAAAATGTAGGTGTGCTAGACCTCGAAAAATGATAGGTTACAGTGCTGGAATGTGAGACTGAGAAAAGGCGTAATGAACCTGATGCAGGAGACTGAATTATTGTCAGGACCTTGGACAGTAACAGATTCAAAGTGCTGCCATCTTTAAGTAGGGCTCCGTTGTTTAAGACTCTATGGTTTCAGAGAACAGGGTACTATGCAACGCGCACATTGCAATTGTTTTTAAGAGGAAGATTAAAAGTGTCTAGCAGGATGCCCATGTCTATTCCTTCCCCCACCCCTCACCCCCGTTCTAGTTATCATAGAGTTCATCCATATTTTAGAAAATGGAGTTTGTTCCAGTTTGCTTCACTGGCTATGACGGATAAGGAAGAAATGGTTCAAAACCCTTCCTCAGTTCTGCAGCTCATTATTTAATGATAAGTCAAGGCAGATGCTTATTACAAATTCAACTTAGAGTCAGGGTGACTGACCTACTAAGCAGATGAGTTGAGGAGTGGAAAAGCTTACTTTCGAGGACTAACCTCTGTCTCCAGACAAAAGGTAAAAGCTCAGTACCCAGGAATTTACAAGGAGGTCCAACAGCCGAAGCATCTTCAAACTCACCAAACTATGATGCGTGATTTTTCAATCCTATAGAAATCCCTGTGGAAGCCTTTCCTAACAGCCAGCAGGAACGAGGCTGCTAAAACAGAACAGCCTCCAGAGGGGGCACTTCCCATGTTCTTCTCGCTTCTCAATTACAACAGGTGGCAGCCAGATAGATCAAAGAATGCCTCCACTATAAGCATCACAGGTGGTTACATTTATATTTTGGCTCACGCATTGTGAAATGAAAAGAAGCTGCATAAAAATCTTATCCACAGTAATTGATGGAAAGCATAAAAAATTCCCAACTGCCTTCAATGAAAATAACCACATGTGATCTGGGAAACACCCCAAAATTATATGTATACATGTATGACTTTCAGATTTTGTATACATGTACATGCTGAACTACTAAAGGGCAGAATTATATTTACTGGGTTTTTTTCCCTCTTCTTTGTAGTATGCCTCTTCCTCTAAAAAAAATCACTCCTACCCCACTCCAGTCTAATACTTTTGCTGGAGTCATCATTCATAATACCTTGCCTGCCCTGGCCACAGAGGTGGGAACAATATGATCCAAGACAGGCCACTCAAATTCCTTCCTCAAGGACTTTTGATTTGGAGCCACAGACCTTGTAAAGATATGAATACAAACTGTTGATGCCATCTTCCCTGTCACTTGGAAAAAGCCTGTCTGTATTGGGAGAGAATCAAGTTAACATACAAACATATGCAGAAACAAAAGATGACAGAGAATGGAAGACAGAAAGAGCTCTAATATCTGGGCCTTGTTATACCTGCTGATAGCTTACACATCATAATTACATGAGTTAATAATAAATTTCATTTTCACTTTAGATGCATTAATCTGGCTTGGTCACTTGCTATAGAAAAACATCCCAACTGAAACAGATTTGTTAGCTCACATTATACACAAAATTATACTCCAGATGTTATATATGTTATATAACATATATAATGTTATATATATAAAATCCAGATTTTCTTTATACAAGTTATATATGTGTTATGAAAAATTACAATAAAATGTATTTATATTCTTGGGATAGGGATAGCTGTTCTCAGTTAAATATGCAATTTAAAACTAAAGACAAAAAGTTGATAAGGTTACCTATATAACACTGTCTCTACAAGATAATGTGTAGTTAAACAACAAGCAGTAAAAATATGGAAAAGATACATGTAAAAACCACAGAATAGCTATAATTCATAAGTACTCCTAAATTCAATATGAAAAATAACCAAACTCAACAGGAAAAATGAACCAAAAGATATATGAAGAAAATGCACCAAAGTTCACCAAACATGTGAAAAGCAGTTTACCTACATTGGCAAGTAGGAAACATAATATTTTATCTTACCATTCACAAATATGTAAAAGATTAATGATGTTAAATTTAGATATAGGTTTAAAAAAGTAGGTATGATCTGTTCATATAAATCCTATTTGATGTTAGCAGCAGCAGTTATCAGTACTTTTAAATGTACCTACCATTTGACCCAGCAACTCCATTGCTCATTCATTCCTATCTTTCCAGAAATACTTGCACAAGTACACAAAGTGACATGCTGAGGTTGTTAAAAACATCACTATTTATAGTAATGATAAAAAAAAAGTGAACAGCCTAAATGTTCACTATGAGAGAAACAGGATGTGAATTCTGATTCATCTATATTGTAGAATATCATGCAGCAGTTTAAAAGAATGAATTACATTATAACATGAAAAGATCTCCTATCTCTATTACTGAGTTTTCTAGGGAGAAAAAAAGCAAGATGCAAAATTAAGACATGCAGAATGATCCCATTTATGTGAAAAGCAGAACCAAAACTTAATGGCAACATACATACATGAACTTAACTGCTTGGAGAAAGATCTTACATGTAATACAGTAAACTGTGATGGTGGTTACGTTAGGGAGGATATATGAAAAGGAGCTTCTTCCCCCCCCCCTTTTGAGTGTCCTTGTATTTATTTAAATGAAAACAATGAGTATGACTGCCTAAATTGCATTAAAAAAAATCCAATTCTCCCACCTCCCCAAACTTTTCTTTTAAAAATTAAAAAAAAAAAAAAAAAAATTCAAAAAAGTTCAAAGCTCCCTTTAATGTATGAAGTGTATTCTTACCTATCTCTTCTTGAACAGAGACAGGTGTATGGGAGTCTCTTTCTCCGTTTTCAGGATCATCAGCTGCCTTTATAGCCTCACTCTGGGAAGAGTTTAGCTCACTGCTGCTGTTACTGTTTTCCAGGTTAGGCTGGATGGAGGTAGTGGTAGCACTAGTGTTACTGCTGTCACTTGTCTTGTTAGGTTCTTCTAGAAAAATAGAATACCTGATTTTTAAATCAGAAATCACATTCAAAATTTTCAGAAAAAAATGTTTTAAGATATCATTACAAAGCCAGATTTTTAAAAAAGTTGCCTATGTATGAATAATGCAATGTATAAAAGATATTTACCATCAATATCTGAAAAAGATTTAAAAAAAACCCCAACTACAAACAAAAAAATACAACCCAAAAACCAAAAAACTACCACACCAAAATGTTTCGTCTATTAACCAAGTAACTCCTATTGCTATAGGCCACCATACAAGACAGCCAATCTGCCATCTCACAGCAGGAGAATGAGAAAGTGGCAGCCTATCTCACAAAATAGGTTATACCTGTTGAGGTCCTCTCTTAACGTCTAAAAAGTTGACAATCTCGTTCTTGAAAAGTACAGAAACAATTATTATATGATCAAAGTTTTCTATCTGGCCTCTTTGCTTCTAAATTAACTAAAAGGTAACTCCTAAAAATACTGCTAATTTGTAAAGAGAATGTAATAGTATCATAAATATTGTAGTTATATTAAAAATAACACCACTATTACCTGAAAGTCTAAGTCTTTCCACAGTAATTTAGAAATTTTTAAAGTACCCACATTATTTTTGCCGCTAATAAGATAATCTTTAAATCAATCACCTACCAACTTAGCAGAGCATAAGTAGAACTGAAAATGCACAAAGATCAGATGCTTGAGACTTCCTGAAAATGAAATCTGATGGCATCAGAAGATTTCTCCAAAAGAGTAAAAAGTAAAAAAAAAAGACAAACTAGAGTGGGGAGAAATATTAGGCAACAGCAAACGTGACAAGAGGCTCACTCATCTCTAAAATTCATAGAAAACTTCAACACATCAACAAGAAAATTACAAACACAATTACAAAATGTTCAAAGGATATGAAGAAACTTCACCAAAGACATTTAGATGGCCCAAAACACATGCTCAAGATCATCAGCTGTTGTTAGGTACCGTCAAGTCTAGTATGACTCACAGTGACCCAATGAACAACAGATCTGAACCCTGTCCTACGGCATCTTCCTTACTTCTGACACACTTGAGCCCCCTGCTGCAGTCACTGCCAATCTAAATGGTTGAGGGTCTTCCTCTCTTTCGCTGTCCATTGTTCCTCCATCTTCCCAAGTGGGATATCCATCCCCAAGGAATATCCCCTCTCCCAGCAACATTCCCAAAGTAGGTTGAGATGAAGCTTTGTCATCTTTGCTTCCAAGAAGTACTCTGACTGCACTTTCTCCAAGACATATCTGGTTTTCCCTTTTTGCACTCCATAGGCTCTTCTCCAACACCAATCAAAACAACGATGAGATATCTAACCCCAGCAACAAAAGCAAAGTCCAATAAGACAAGTGAGTGTATGAAGGGATCTGAACTCTCCAACACAGCTGGTAGTGATGTAAAATGGTACAACCACTGTGGAAAACAGTGTGAAACTTCCTTAGAAAGGTGGGAATAGAAACACCATTTGATCCAACAACCCTACTACTAGATAAAGATACATAAGAAATAATAACTGTGGCACAAACTGACACACATTCAAGTTCACTTCACTAAGACATTATGATAGCAAAAAAATTAGAAACAACCCAAGTGTCCCATCAATGGAGCAGTTTACACAGATAGAACCAAACTTGGATTGTTACCAGGAATTGGAAGGGATGCAGAAAGTATTAAAAATGAACAAATATGTAAAATGTATATGAACTTTTTAAAAAAATCATAATGACACAAAGCACATAAAAATGATCCAATGAAAAACCAGTATGATTTGCAAACTTTCACACAAATAAAAATAAATTACCTACATTAAAAAAAAAGTAGTGCCACTATATAATAAAGTTTATCCATAATGTAAAATCAAACCAAATTCACTGCCACAGAGCCAGTTCTGACTCATGACACACACACACACACCCTCTACCCATCCAGTTTTCTGAGGCTGTAAACATAATGGCACCAGATAATGGCCTCATTTTTCTTTCAAGGAACAGAGGAGTTCAAACTACCAACCTTTCAGTTAGTGGCCCAACACTGAACCTGCTATGACATTAGGGCTTCCAAAAGTATACTATGCTCTTAATGTTTTTACATTTTGTAGATTTAGCTTGGTGTTTTTTGTTTTTTTCTTTAGGGAAGGAAAACAAAAGCCTAATAAGAAGACATGTAAATGGTCACAAAAATTGAAAATGACCTTGAAATATGAAAATATACACACTTTGTTCAAATGTAAATATGCAAAGTGAAATTACTGAGTCATCAGATGGGGGGGGAAATCCAAGAATGACAATTCACAGAAGTAAATAGGCAGTGCGTTCACAAGTATCCCCACAATTTAGCCCTGGTAGGAATGCAAAATGGTTCAGTATTTTGAAAAATACTGAAGGGGGAAAAAGGTTATTGAAAAGATCAAGAAAAACTATATATTTTAGTGCCCTGGATCTAGCAATTCTACATCTAGAAACCTGTCCCAAAATACACAGGAAAGAAAAAAATTACTTATACAGAATTGATTACTGAAGCATTATTATTTTTTTTTTTAATTTGTGTGCGTGTACCGTCAAATCAGATCTGACTGGTACAGGAGGAGATTGTCCCTCCTTCCCTGGTAGAGCATCTGGTGGATTCGAACTGTGCACCTCTGGGATTGCAGTGCAGCTTCTTGCCACTAGGCCACCAGAGCTCCCCTGAAGCATTATTTATAACCATAAAAAGCCTCAAATAAAATGTCCACTACATAACAACAACAACAATTAGAATTAGTTAATAATGGCAGATAGGTGCAATGAAATGAAAACAGAAGCGTGACCCAGCACAAACACCAACAAATCATCAACTAACAGAATTATCTTTGGGGTTCAATGCAAAAGGAATGGTATAGGATAACATTTTGAGAATATAAAATAACAAAACCAGCCACTCTAAGAGGGAGGGAGGGAAACAGACACCTAGAGGAGAGAGACAAGTGACAATTCTTTGCATGTACCATGTTCTTAAGGTTTGATTTTGGAATTATGTAAATGTTTTCTTCTTACAATAAATGAAAATCAAAATTCAATTCCTAAAAATGGAAAACAAATTACTATAGCCTATTACAAACTGCTAATCTGATCAAACCCATTAAAGAGAAGAGAATTTATTCTTCCATTCCTGCTTGAAACCATGTATCTCAGGATAGCCTTGGTGAAAGATAGAAAATTCTTCACAAAACAATCATAGTTATTTTTTTAATGACAGATTTAGAAGTCACCATGACATAATCTCTAAAACGATCACCAATGCTGACCAAATCATCAGTGCATAAGAGGTTAATAGGGAACTTCAAAGTGGAGGGTCAGCAGGTCACCACTTGAATCACTGACCAATCATTTCAAAAGGCAGAAGAACCAGACATCATTAGATTCGCTGTGATAGGATATGGACCACCTAACACACTGCTTATGAAGTGCTCATGCCAAAACCAGTTGAAACCGAGTCTAACTATTATACCTTTATAAACATTTAACAACACCTTGAGGACATAAATACACAATCCCTGCTAGTGGAGCACTCACTCCACAGGAGAAAATACGAGGTTTTTAAACAAGGGGGTGGGAGAAGCCTGTGGACAGAAAGGGAAAAGGGATTAGATTGAGGAACTCAAGAAATGTAAAAGTGTACCACAACAAGATAAAGGCAAATAATTCAGTAGAAAAATGGGCACAGGATATGAACAGACACTTCACCAAAGAAGACATTCAGATGGCTAACAAGCACATGAAGAAATGTTCAAAATCCCTAGCTCTAGAAAGATGCAAATCAAAACAACTATGAGATATCATCTCACCCCAGTCAGAATTGCAAAATTTAACAGAACAGCAAGCAACAAATGCTGGCGAGGTTGTGGAGAAACTGGAACCCTTATTCACTGTTGGTGGGAGTGTAAAATGGTGCAACCACTGCGGAAGGCGGTCTGACGCTATCTCAAAAAGTTGCAAATAGAGATACCATTTGACCCAGCAATTCCACAACTGGGAAAATACCCCAAAGAGACCATAACGGACATCCAAGCAGATATATGCACACCCATGTTTATCGCGGCTTTGTTCACAATAGCAAGGAGTTGGAAACAAGCTAAGTGCCCATCAACAAACGAATGGATAGAGAAGCTGTGGTATATTCACACAATGGAATACTATGCTACATTGAAAAACAAGGAACTCAAGCAATATTATTAAAAATGGGTGACCCTGGAATATGTTATGCTGAGTGAAGTATCTCCATCACAAAAGGACAAATACTGCATGGTGCCACTGTTGTAAAGCAGGACAATGACAATGGGGTTGGGGGGAGACCGAGAAGGATGGGATAAATAATGTATAATGCATTGAAACAGATGAGGGAGAAAAATGTTTAAGAGGGAAAATTATTAGAGATTTTTGTCATGACAGGAGTCGAGAGCGAAGGCTGTATAGTGGAGTGGACCTGGGGGGTTTACTTTTCCAAGAGGGTAGTGTACTAGGGGGGAGGGTTGGGAGGGGAGAAAGTGCAACAATGAATGAATGGAAATCCAAAGTCTCTGTAAATTTTCATTGAAATTAATAATAAATTTTTAAAAAGATGCTAATAAATGTTTTTTTTTAAAAAAGGTATTTACAATGAATAATTCACCGATTTTATAAAATTCTAAAAAAAAAGAAATGTAAAAGCAAAAACACGGCATGCCATCTGTGGACGGACATTGTTTAGATTTATCTCAAACATAACTAATGTGTGCATTGGGTTTTTTTAAATGACCTTAAATCGACTGGGGGGATTTAATGTAGAATGCTTACTAGACGGCATCAAGGAATTATCAGCTTTATAAAATGAAAAATGGCTGCAACTACAATCCCAGAGGCGCACAGTTCGAATCCACCAGATGCTCTGCCAGGGAAGGAGGGACAATCTCCTCTTGTACCAGTCAGATCTGATTTGACGGTACACTCACACAAAAATAATAAAATAAAATAAAAAGTCAAAAAAAGAAAAATGGCACTGTAACTGTATGAGAAAATGTTCACATTCTTTAGAGATGTATGTGGAATTCATAGGTACGATGTGCTGTCTGGTAGAATATAATTCAAACTCAGAATGTTTGTTTGATAGAAATAAAAGAAAAAAAAATAGATTCTAAATCATCCCTCATCCCCCAAACAAAGCAACAACAAAAACATGCCAACATTTTCAGGCCACATATACTCCATGTGCTAGCACTGGTGACTTAATTACAGAAGTCTTGCCTTTTACTTAAGTCCCAGCCAGTGCACCTCAATGTGGAAAGTACACTTAACTTTCTGTCAGCAAAGGCTGCTATGCTACTTTTCTGCTACGCTCATTTTAACAGAGCATCAAAGACAGAGTAGGAAGACAGATGTGATGAACTGCAAGATGTGAGCCAAAGAAAATGCACAGCTCATATCAGTCTGTTCGTGGTCATCATCATCAGACAGCAGGGATGGAATCAGACCACACAGCATTTCCTTCCATTGTTTATGGAGCTGTCCAGAGACAAGTGTCAAATGAATGGCAGCTAACAACATACCCGAAATGGTGGCTTTTAACCACAAGAAAGTAAAAATGCAAATGTTCAGACTATACACATCTCAAATACTTTATGTATAAAGTGCTGTGTGCTATTATGGCTATCACAACAATATTTATTTACCCAGCTACTTTATATATTTGACTAGGTATTCAGGAACTGGAAAAAAACATTAACCTACTGAAGGCAAGACTCAGATTCCATGCAGTTAACCTTTCAAGGTGGTGTTAGTTAATAAACTGAGAGCTACACAAAACTCACAGAACCATCTTACCTATAAAAAAGTTAAACCATTTTCAAGAACTAAAGATGAAATGTGTGGAAAAAGAAATTTACTATCACCATTTCCTAAAATACTGCCCAAGTTTTCGATCTTCAATCTAAGCCATGTAAAATCTCTCTGATAAAATCATGGTACCTGATCTTTAAGTTCTCATCCCTTTATTTTCCTTCATGCTGAAGAATGTACACGTTTTCCTTTACATGTATTGTATTACATGAAAATGATCATGCTCATTAATAAGACTTCAAAACACAGCTTAAATTAAGCAAACATCTTTATAAAGAAATTCTGCAGTAGAGGTCGTTCTAATGAGACTTTTTACATGACAGTCCAGAATAAGAGGTGCCCAGGTGGACTGGGGGTGGGGCGGGGGGTGGGGAAACTGAGCGACAAGGAATGAATCTTTGAAAGAGAAAAGCAAACTGGGGTGGGGGAGTAGGGAGGAAAATGTGCAACAATGAATGAACAGAAAACCAAGTTTGCTGTAAACTTTTGTTAAAATCACAATAAAAATTATTAAAAATATATTTTAAATTTTCTAATTATTAAACAAAAAATTTTCTAACCTCAAAAGATATTCAATATAAATACTAATCAAAAGAAACTAGTGCGGCTAAAGAAAAAAGATGTTTTACTGTGACAAAAAGATAATTCAATAAGAAAATATCAATATTGTGCATATCTAATAATATATTCTCAAAATGTATAATGAAAAACTAGAGAAAAAGACACTAACTAGAAATAATACTAAAACATCAGAAACAAACCAAGCAAAGGTACAAATTTGAATACCATAATGAAAAACTTGGATTTAACGGTCCTGTAATGTACATGCTGACAGAATATGAAAACACACATACATACAAACAGGGAGCTCAGGTACCTAGAGTGTTGTGCTGCCAACTCACGGACAAAGGTCCGATCCCACCAGGTACGTTGGTGCTCCTCGGGACAGAGACGGGCAATCTCTCCCCCAGATCTACAGACTCTGAAAGGCTGCTGGAGGCCAGTGATGAGTCAGTTCCAAGTGGATGGTACATAACAACAATAAATGCTGGGCCATAAAACAAGCCTCATGGATCATAAAACAAACCTCACCCCCAAATGTTCTCTGACCATAATGTATTAAATTATATATTGAAGCAAAATGATAACCAGAAAAATCTCCAAATAATTCACTATTAATTAGCACATTATTTCTCAAATAAGTAAAAATCACCCACATCAAAAAAGCAGTAAGGAGAAACGCTTTAATCTGATACAGAAAAGCTGTGGAACGCCACTCTAGCAACACTAACCAGAAGGTGACAGCCTCACCAGCACACACAGACAAAACACAAAACTGCAACCAGCCAGTCAAGTCCGACCCCTGCTGGTTTCCCATTGGGCTTCCCAGGCTGTAGACCATGCTTGCACACAGCAGTGGGTGAACTCAAACTGCTAACCTCTCATGTATCAGCCAAATACATTAAACACTACTGGGTAATATTTAAGGGAGAGAGAAAGGGAAAATCGTCAAAATACCTTTCTTAAGGAAGCTGGGTCACAAAAATGCACAGAAGATAAAAGGAAGGACATGAAAGATAAAGAGAGGAAATCTATATAAATATAAAATTTCTCCATTTCTCTTTAAAATCTTTATAAATGTGTTTCATAATCTTTCTGACACAAATATGGAAATGTCAGCTTTCTAGAATTTTGTTTGCTTTTCTGAGCAATAAAGAAAGAGCTCTATGAGTTATTAAATGGTCAGGTTTTTTATTTCTTACAGGGCAGCATCTTCATGCTAACACTTTCAATGACTCCAAAGGGGTACTTGCTTCCACTCTACCTTCTTTCTAGAATTCTCAGGTTCCCCTGAAAAATTCTCCAAGGCAGATTTTTCTGCCAAAATATATTTGAATTGCAAAGAATGACTCTAGAATTTTCTTTCTCAATAATGTCTAAATCAGTAAATATGTAATGCAAATCCCCTACTTTATTAGTCTTTTTCTTGCTGGGCTTTCTTATCCTCTCAAAGGGCTAGTAATATATACCAGTGATAATAATATTCACCATTTACTGAGTAGTTAATATAGATCAGAGAGCTCTGGTGGCCCAGTGGGTAGAAGTTTCACTGCTAACCCCAAAATGATTCTTCCCCCCACCACCCCGCCCCTTGGTGGTTCAAATCCACCAGATTTTGAGGTTCTGTGGGAGAAAGAAGAGCAATCTCATTCTGGACAATTTATAGCCTCGGGAAACTCCCGGGAGGGTTGGTTCCAACAAGCTGGTTCCAATTCAATGACAATGAGTGAGTAAATGAGTAACATGTATCAGGTACTACTCTGAGGGCTCTGTAAATATTAATTACTGTGTCATTTTTTAAAATTACAGATATTAAGATTCAGTTTCTCCCTTTAAATTACTAAAAAAACAAAGAACAATAAATAAGTGTGAGAAATGAATATATATAACACTGAATGAATATAACTAAAAACTGAGCAACTACGATTCCAAAACAGTTAAGCATAAACCTACCACATGACTGTGTACTCCTAGGTATGTGCCCCAAAGAACTCAAAAGCAGAGACACAAAAAGGTACAGATGCAAAATGCTCCTGTAGCTGCCTTACAGTAGCTAGCACGTGGAAACAATTCAACTGGCTATCAACAGAGGAACAAAATGTGGTCTACCCATAAAATGGACTATTAGTCACAAAGATAAGTTCTGAGACATGGGACTTGCAAGTACTATGCTAAGCCAAGTAAATGAACTACAAAAAAAAGTCAAATATTATCTGATTCCATTTCTAAGAAGTATCTGTTTTTGTTGTCGAGTACCACTGAGTCAGAACCCACTCATAGCTGACCCTCCAGCAGGTTTTCAGAGACAGTAAACTGCACAGGAGAAGACTAATCATCTTTCTCCTGCAGAGCAGTTGGATTCAAACCACATGCCTTTAGGTTGGCAGCACAACTCTTTTATCACTAAGCCACCAGAGCAAATTATCCACCAGAAAAGGTGAATTCAGAGACAGAAGGTAGAACAGAAATTTACCAGAGGCAGGGCAGAGGAGCAGAGGAGTTACCGTCCTAAGGACACAAAGTTTATGTAGAGTGTGATGCTGCTTAAAAATTTAGAAATACATGGTGGTGATGAGTACACAAAAGGAACCTAGGTGACATATGGGTTGCATCTTGGTTGGCTAACCAAAGGATTGCAAGTTCAAATCCCCCAGCTACTCTGAACGACAAAGTTGAGGTAGTGATTTTTTTTAAGCTTTACAGTCTAGGAAACTCAAAATAGGGAGTCACAAATTTTAGTCACCGTAAGAGCTACTGATTGTCAAAGAACAAAATTAGCACACTAAGACCTTGAGAGAGGAAAGCCATTGGCTTCACAGCAGAAGTGTCCCAAGAATGAACATCTTCCAACAACAAACTCTATCTCCTTCCTATTACAACCCAAGCACGCCATTAAATGAAGCAAGTGAAAGTAATGATAATTTGAAAATTATACATATGGGGGGCAAAAAGCCTCTTTAAAAACTGCCAACAAGATATTAACTATGATACTGGATATTTATTTTCTTATTTTGCTCTCTTAATTTGGTAATTAAAAAAAAAACCTCATAAGAGTCCAACAATCGAATCCTTTAAAAAAATTTTTTTAAACCATAGTGACATTCTTAGCAAGACTGAACTTAAGAGTATAATTTTAATTGCAAAAGAACACAATTTAAAACAACAGGTTAACTTGCATTTCTATTTCAAAGTACACTTTACAAAAATGTTTTGTGACAATGGTTTTCTATCATAACATTGTGGCTTAGGATGTTGTAAAAGAACTAAATAAGCACATGCAAACATAAAATTAATTTGTTAGTATATACAAGGAAGGATGAGATCATTCAAAACTCAGCCATTAATTAGTATGTAAGTATTTAAAACCAAAATGTCTGTCATTATGGTCTGATGAAAAAGAATAGACAAATAAGCGAAAATGAACTTTAAAAAGCATGAAGTAAATTATGATGAGTTTCAAGCACTGACTCCAAGAACATTTATCAAACTCCAAATGTTAGGCGACAATTGAGCAATCAGGGATGGCATCGTAAGCAAGCAGCATGAACAAACACATACTCTAAGGTTTTAGGTGACATTCCGCCTTTACTACCAAAGGGAAGGGTTCCCCCCATTACAGAGGCATTGATATGGTGCCCTCTGTACCTGGTACATCCGGGGGGAGCTCAGATGCCACCTTCTTCTCTGCCATGTTGCTGCTATCGTGGGTTTCTGAGAGATACCCCACGGGGCTCCTCCCTTCAGAGGGACTAGGCTCTTCTGAAGAAGCATGTGCTGTGTTGTCGCCAAGATTTGTTGACACAGAGTTACCTTTATCCCCAACGTCTGTTGGCTCTACAGTAAAATGCACAACAAAACTTTAAAGATACTCTTAAAAAAATGTTTCAGGCTGAATGGCCACATTTGATCAAGTACTAATAATGAAGGGTCACCAAGACATTTGGTGGCAGGCAATCCAGACACTAATTAAAAATATTTAATACTGGGATTTTTAAAAAAAGGTTTCTATATTAACAGTGCTTAAGAAATAAAAAAAAATTTAACATTTCTCACATACAAAAAAGTATGTAGTCTGGTATTTTAAAAAGTTATTTTTAGTAAAAGTAAAAATTAAGTAAAAATTTTACTGGCATAATAAAGTAATTTATCATAATAAATCTCATAGAGGAAAGGGAATTTACTAGAAAGACGAAAAGGAGAGAGTATATCAATATAGCAAATCTATTCACTCATTACCAGTATCTTGTAAGGAGAGTGTGTTTGAAAATGTATGTGTGTGTTTTGTCCTAATCTCTTTAGAAATGTAAAATTAAGTGGCTGCTTGCAATAAAAAGGACATTTCTATTTTACAGTTAAAACTAGAAGTCTCACTTAATGAAAAATAAAAACCTTAAAACAAAACACCTTATAATTTTCTTTTTAGTGAAGTAATTTTTTTTACCCTCAGATTTGCTTTGTTCAGGACCATTATCTGGTGTCTGGTCATCACCGTCTTTTTCAAGGGCCTGGCCTTCCAACTCCTCTCTGCTTTTCTCAGAATCTTTTGAGTCGGTATTCTCAGTCTCATTCTTGTCCTTTTCTATTTCTTCAGGGCTTCCACCAGTATCAATTTCTCCTTTTTTGGCCCTTATGGATTCCAAAATTTCTTCTGTGATGAAAACAAATAAAACATTTTATTTCCATTTTAGCAAACATAAGTCTTAGAAATGTAATTAAGTTTCAAACGCGTTATTAAATAGTTTTAAAATAGTCAAAACTATGAAATAAGGGCCAAGATTACTAATGAAATTTCATTTAGAGAACTCAACAAATTGGGTTACTTTCACTTAAAAAAAAAAATCCCACACTATTTAGAGGCTCTACTCAAAACCAAAAGACTAGTTTCTCTTCTAAAATTGCTCTAGTCTGTAGTCACAATTTCTGCCATAAAATAACACAGTAAGCAAGGTTCACTGATCAAAACCCCGTGAGACCTGTGACCCAAGGCTGCTCTGGCATGAATTAGCTGGGCAACTCTAGGCAAGCCACTTAGCCTCTTGAAGTTGCTATTTCTTTCCTCCATGGTAAAATAGAAGTCTATTTGGAAACATTTCTTTCTGAAGTTCTTTATTGTTCTCAAGATCTCTAAGATGTTCTCGCCCTCCTTCTCCTTGGACAGAGTGGAATGGAACAGACCACAGGACAGAGACCACAGAATGACTCATGGATCTGAACCATATTCTTCAGGTTCTACTCTAATGCTATCATTTTTAATTCTGTTGCTCATACTATTCCAGCTTTGACCACAGACAGCTTCTTTGGTGAAGCCCTATGTCCTTGATATACCACATTCTTTTCTTATCAGCTTAGCACATGTTTTACTCTATGGCCCTAGGTGGTGGTGGTGTTATTTGCTGGAACCAATCCATAGCTGACTCTCCAATGGGTTTTCAAAGGCAGAAATTTGCATGAGAGGACACTACTCATCCTTCCCTTGTGGAGCAGCTGGTGGAGTCAAACCCAGTGTCTTTGGGACTGCAGCACAGCTTCCTACTAATAGGCCACCAGACATCCACGCTCCCTAGAAGTGCAGTGGTAAAAACATTTAGCTGCTAGCCAAAAGATAGGGAGTTCTAAGGTACCACTGCTCTAAGGAAGATAAAGCTATCTTATATATGATACATTTTATTGTGACTTAAGATTTACAACCCTGGAAACCCTATGGGGCAGTTCTACTTTGTCCTTTCAGGGGTGTTAGAGTTGAAATTAATTTGATGGCGGTACAGTGAACCTGATTTACTTTCTAGCACTGCAAGATGTCCCAGGCAAATTTACTATTTTTCTCACTCCAGCTTGAAGAATTTACCATCTCTCAAAGAAGTTCTGTGTCTTTTACTGGAGAATGATATTTACCTGTCACTATCTCAGCATTAGGCCTACTTGTTACTACAAGGCTGTCACTAATGCTAGGCTCTCTCAGTGGACTGAGTTAGAAAATATACGTATGTCTACCCTTGTCGATACACATTTATATATCTTTGTATGTGATACCTGTATACTGTGTCTGTATACACTTACACATACACATACTCTCTTCCTTCTACCACTGTCCACTCACTTATTTGTAATTTGTTTCTCTGACAGTAAGAAACCTGACTTTCAACTTCTATGCTTACTTACTTGTTCAAAGCTCTGGTGGCCTAGTGGCAAGACACTGCACTGCAATCCCAAAGGCATGAAGTTCAAGGGCACCAGTGCTCTGTGGGGGGATGGGCAATCTCCTCCTGTGCAATTAACTGCCTTTGAAAACCTACCTGCTTTAGAATTATCACTTACCCTTGCTCAATTAATTCTTTTTAAAATTTTAATTATTTTTATTTTATTTTATACAGATTTGCACACAGAACTCACATACACTGTGCTTCATCTGCACACACTGTGCGCTTCACAAACTTCTCCATTCACTTTGTGTTTCATACAATTATTCCCATACCCTGTGTTTTTTAAAATTAATCACCATTGATCCATGCCCATCATTACCCCACTTCATTCATTCTTTCTTGTCTAGTACATTTAACTTATCAATGGAATCGCACAATCTTTTTTTTTTAAATAATTTTGTATTTATGAAAAATTGATGCATTTGAGTCGTGGTGTTGGGAGAAGAATATTAAATATCCCATGGACTGCCTACAGAACAAGGAGGTCTGTCTTAGAGAAAGTGAAACCAGGGTGTTCCTTGAAGGCAAGGATGCAATGCTTTGTCTTCACATATTTTGGGCATATTTTTAGGAGAGGCCATTCCTTGGAAAGGGATATCACAGAGGGTCAGTGTAAGAGAGGAAGATCCTCATTAAGATGGACTGACACGAGGGAGCTCTGGTCAGCTACTGGCAAGAAGCTGTGTTGCAATCCCGAAAGCACAGTTCAAATCCACCAGATGCTCTGCTGGGGAAGGAGGGGTAATCTCCTCCTGTGCCAGCTGGATCTGATTTGATGGTAAACAACAACAACAAAAATAAAAAAAGGAAAAAAAAGGATGGATTAACACAGTGACTGTAACAATGGGTTCAAGTGTATTATCAGAAATGATGAGGATAGCACATGATAGGCAGGGTTTACAACTACTGTTCACAGACTCGCCATGATCTGTAGCCAACTCAATGGTACATACAACAACAAAAATATATTTCAAAATTCAATGGCATGGGGTCAGGCCTGGTAAGTACTTGGGCAGGAGACCACCTGGGTGCTCTAGACTTAAAAACAAACAACGACAACAAAAATGGAATGAATTAGCCTGTAGGTTTAAAAAACTCATCTTTCCTTAAACAATTATTCTAAAAATTAACTTTTTTTCAAACAAGCAAAATAAAGACTGTAAAACACAATTACCAAATGTCCTTAACATTAACCACTCTAGTCTTAAAGAGTGATAGGTGGAACAGTCACAGAAATATTTATCTCAATTGGTCATTTCAGTTTAAAAGTGAAAGGCTGGCTTAATGATAACAATGCATAATAAAAGTTTCAGAAGGAAAGGGCTGCCTTGTGCACCATTTGTTTCCAAATGTAGTACATTTACACTGTTTTTTAAATTAGTAATTTAAATTGGAAGCAATAGGTACAAAAACCTGTCACAGAATTTTTAAGATCCATTAAAACAAAGCTAAATGGGGACTATCACAATTACCGGATAATTAGGTGATTAAGAAAATATAATAAAATTTTAATTGGAGTATCGAGATGATGAGGAATTCTTTCCATTTTTTCACATTTTTGAAAAATTTTATAAAATATTACAAAATTTGGGGGCTCTGGTGGCCTAGTGGCAAGAAGCTGCACTGCAATCCCAGAGGTACGGGGTTCAAATCCACCAGATGCTCTGCCGGAGAAGGAGGGGCAATCTCCTCCTGTACCAGTCAGATCCGATTTGATGGTAAATGCACAAAAAATAATAAAATTACAAAAAAAAATAAAAAATATTACAAAATTTAAAAAATTTACCAAAACCAAAACAACAGTATGTTAAGCTGAAAACTGTGTTTTCAACCACCTTGTAAGTTGGACAATGAATAAGAAAGATGAAGAAAAATGAGGTCATTGAATGATGGTATTAGCAAGGAAAGTCAAATATGTCATGGACTGACAGCCAGAAAACAAACTTGTCCTGGAAGAACAGCCAAAAACAAGATGGCAAGACACTTGTTTCATGTACACTGGACATGTTACTAGGAGGAACTAGTCCCTGGCAAAGGACATCATACCTAGCAGAGTTTGTGAAAACAGGAAGAAACTCAACAAGATACACTGACACACTGAGAGGCTTCAAAAACAGGCTCAAACATGGCAATGGCTGTGATGGTGGAAGACGGGGCAGTGTGTTCTGTTGAGTGCGGGGTTGGTATGAGTCAGAATTGACCTGACAATACCCAACAACAACAACAAAATGGACACAGAAGTATATGAATTTCCCAGTTTTTATCTTTGAACTTTCTAAGAATATATTATAGCCCAAAGCTCAACACTCTCTGCTGCTCTTAATTACTATTAAGGTTTAACTAATTTTAATAAAGTACATAACATACTAAATTATATAGGAATTAAACATGCTTTATGGACTCATACAGGACTGTATGAGAAGCTCTTAATTGTGTAATACCAACCATTTTACTGATAAAGGCTGCTCTTTTTATTTAATTGCTTTCTTGGAGGAAAGAAATTCACCTTAATGCCCTGGTTCTGTTTTTAATTTTCTTAGATAAGATGATTCTCTATATACAAATTTGTATCAAGACAAGCTCACTCCGAAAGCATTTAAAATTCAATATTCCTGATGAAAGTACACAATACCTTTCAGGCGACTGGCTATGATTCTCTTATTGTACTAAAAGCTGCAGACAGGAAGACAACAAGAGATTTATCATATTTGATTAGCAACCTGTGGACTAAGCCACCAGAGCTCTGGAGATTTGTCAATTTTAATGACTTAATTCATGAACGGACATAAGATGGAAGTAACCCAGCTAAAATGAATAACTTCCCAATTTTTTTGATCTATAGAAAGGAGGAGAAGGAAAAGGAATAGAATTGTCTTATGGCAATTATTGACTCCCTCAAGAATTTTGAAGATTCAAGTTTTTCTTATGAAGCTTTTTACACATTCTTCTAAGCATATCTAACACAGAAATACCTCCAATTATCATATATGCCTAAATATAATCTTTGACAAAGAAATAATTTCATTCCTGAAGACAAGTGTTCTTGTAATGCAATAGTACTTAGGAGCAATATAGCAAGTCTGTCGTTTTCTAAAAATATTCAAGAACACAAGGGAATACTGATGCAGAGTATGTGGGAACAAGCTTAGAGATAGCGACTGGAATAAATCTTTTTTTAAAAAATCCCATTTTTTTTAAGCATTTGGGGAATGGGAAAAATTTTCAATAAATGGAGAATGGCAAAAAGGGACAGGTTTATATGAATAGAAAATGTACCCAGAAGAGCAGGAGGACGCTGTTAGCTGAAGTGCATGTCCAGAATCTTACCTAAATGGCAAACTTGTTAAAAAATCAGGGCTCTAGTACAGCTGAAAAATTCACTCATGGCCAGCATGCAATGAAATGGAAGCAATACAAATGCGTAAAATGTGGGTGCACCAGAATGAGAACAGTGGGGCAAATGATGTGACAGAGCTCTGGATGGAGGATTTATTTAGAAGGGGCACAAGCAGCCCTTTAAAGAGTTTGGTGCAGGCCACTGGATTATTACAACGACCATGGACAGCGACACACATTCAGAGTGGCTGGACTGGTGGCCATCTTTGAGAGCACCACCTGTTTCCGACTCTTTGCTAAAGACTTAGTTGCTAAGCAACACACGTGCAGTCCTTGTCTTCTAAGAGGGCAACTATGTTTCTAGCAGGGCACTGGGCCTCATTCTGGTTTGTAATCCAATACACCCACATTTTACAAATTAGGGTCCATTCCAATTTCACTTTGACTGAACAGTCTAAAAGGCCCTGTGACAATACAGGTGCCACTTATTACACAGGCAGAGTCTCTCTGGCAGGATTAAGAAAATGGCAATATGGCTGCTTCCAGAAAAGCAAAGGTTGAAAATTATGAACAGAGAGAATTTTTTCCTTAATTATACTACTTTATTTACAAAATTCAAATACATTGTTCACTTTTTACTGCATATCATGTTGTACTATTGATAGGTGAAAAGGAGGGAAAAGAATTCTTTTATTACTTTTTTAAAAAGCAGAGTAACAAAATAAAAAATTTATTTCTAACTCAAAGTATAAAAGCAACATCCATGATTCCATAAAAATATAAGTTAAGGACAATTAAAAAAGGGAGGAGATACACAAATCTCCTGTGAAGAACTTAAGATCATTTATGTTACCTCTCCAAAAGTGCTATAGAAAAGGGGAGGCAGTGTCAATGGAAAAACATGAAAACAACTACCTATACCTGGTGATCAAAGTTACTGGCATCAGGGATAAGTCAATCATGCTAACACCAAGTTTCCTTGATGTGATGGAATAGAATGGTACTTCCCTTTCTTGGACTTAAGGCCCTAGCCCCACACAGAAACTAAGCCTGTGACTGACAAGGTAATCCTGATTCATCTCATGGCAACCTCATGAGTGTCAGGGAACCACGTTCCATGGTGTTTTTAACAACTGAGTTTTCAGAAGTTGATCATGCCTTTGTCCCAAGGCCCCTTTGCACGGACCAGAAATGTCAATCTTTTCTCTACCATCTATGGGTACTACCTAGGGGCCACTCCCAAGACCCTTCTTTAGTCCCATACCGAAGGGCAGACTATCAAACACCTGATCAGTACTTTCCAAATCATCAAACTCATGACAAGGAAAGGCGGAGCCTAGAGGAGCCTAAAGAGAGAAGCACATTGACTGTGATGGGGTGTTGCAGACGGGATCATCATGGGCATAAAGAGGGCATTAGGTGAACATGAAAGAAATCTGACAAAAGTTGTTATGGAAGAACACTGCATCAATACCGGCTCATTATTACCTAACTTGGGAGGGACTTGAGAGCGTTATGCTGAGTGAACTTAGTCCCCAAGGATAAATACTGTATAAAGCCATCATTGTAGAATGAGTATAAGGATCCAAGAGGGGTGGGAGAGGGTAGAAGCAGAGGGATGAGGATGTGCAGGGGAAGAGGGGGATTAATCATAGGGTTGTACAATTTGATGGGTGAAGGGAGTGAGGGGAATTGAAAGAATTTGTTTTTTAAAAACAATGTATTAGAATTTTGTAAATAAGCTAGTAGAAAATGTAAAAAATAAAACAAAAAAGAACTGGCTCATTAACTGTGACAAACACATCATAGGAGGAAGAAGGCATATGGAAATCCTTCCTTTTTGTAAATCCAAAACTACTCTAAAATTAAAAGCTTATTGAAACAAAGCATGCAAGGAGTAAATCTTAAAACTGCTTCTTACAATATTCAAAACCTACGAAGACATGAAAAATTAAAACAAAAACAAATTGGGGACTTATCAGTCATGACCAAGACAAAATAGAAAACCATAAAATGTATACCATTCATAATTGAAATGCTGAAAATGAAAGTAAAATGTATCTACTGGATCATTTTAACTGACAGTCAAGTTCTGTAGTGATATTACAGCAAGCATTTCTATCAAACTGAACAAAACTTGAGACTGGAAAACTCTCTCACCATTTGCTGCAGCCAGAAAGGACTTGTTGCTGCCCCGTGCCTTATTGGTCAGGTCTTCTGTGATGTCCATGTGCCGGTGAATTTCTTCACGCATTTCTTCTAGAATTTTGCAGAGTTCTGCTTCCCAGTAATCTTTGTCTAGACAGTCAATTAATTCTGCAAGCTGGACCTTTGTGCTGTAGTACCAAATTTTCTTTTCATTCTCATTTTCTGTATCTTCTTCTCTGTTGAAAAGAAGTACGAAAATACTTTCTGCATTAAACACAATGTTTCTTCTCTGATACAGAGTGAAAATACCTGACACTAAAGGGCAATGCCTTTGGCAGAAATTCCCTCATTTCATACACAAAATCAATTTACTCTTGTTTATTTAAGCAAGCTAATTCTTTTTATTCCCATATCCACTGCAACTTTGGATAAAATGATTTAGGTTTGTCAAAAGAAAAGTTTTTTTTGGGTTTTTTTTTTTTTTGCAATATCCATAAGCATTTTATTACAAAGATCTGGAGACCAGGAGTCACCTCCAAGACTTCCCAAGAAAAGTTATTTTTATAGCAGCACAGAATACTCAAAACACTATGATATTCACAGACAACTTAAAATTTTAGAGATGTGTGAAGAGTATGGGGTGGAAGGCACAGTTTCAGATAACCACAACTGACTTTTAAAATCATTACTGCAAGGAGCTCTGGTGGCCTAGTGGCAAGAAGTTGTACTGCAGTCCCAGAGGTGTGAGGTTCAAATCCACCAGATGCTTTCCTGGAGAAGGAGGGACAATCTCCTCCTGTACCAGTCAGATCAGATTTGACGACACACACAGACAATATTTAAAAAAAAATCATTACTGCAATATATGATGGGCCTAATTTTAACCCACCACAAATGTTTAAACTATGTTACTTAGAAGATTCACAATACAATAAGTTTAAAAAGTGACACCAAAATGGTTTTATAGTTTAGTTAACTAAGGCTCAGCCCTTGGAGACAGCCTCTCAATTTAGCAATAATGGAGCATCTTTCTTGTTCCAAAGTTCTAAGTGGAGAAACGAAAACTAAACTTTCTAAAACTAGGGGTCCACTAACTTTTAACAGAATTAGAGACTTCAGCAGAAAACTAAAACTAAAAACCAAGGAAACAATGTCTAAGAGGAGACATAGAGAACATGTAAAATGGGAGAATCCTCCCTTTCAAAAGAACTGGAGACTGTGTGTACAGACACCTGATCAAAGTCCAACCAGACCTTTTATTCAAAGAAAACTTAAGGGATAGAAAGAACCAGGTTTTAAGAAAAATTGGACTTCAAATGTGCTCAGGGAGGACACAGCCTTTCTGAGTCATTTGCTTTTCAGGTAAAATGCAGTAAAAGCACCTCCCTTTCAGGATCATGCTAAGAATAAAAAGTTTTGGTTCGAATCCACCAGATTCTCTGCTGCAGGAGAGGCAATCTCCTCCTGTGCCAGCTGGATCTGATTCTACGGTACACAAAAAGAAAAGAAAAGAAAAATTTTTTTTTAAAAAAGAATGAAAAGTATTATGACATTATGATAAAGCATCACTCTCAGTGCTGGAACACACAGATCACGACCAATGACCACTAAATGCTGTTGTTATTATTAAGGTCATTGTAATGGTCATGCTTATGTGTAAACGTGTAAACTTGGTCAATCTTACTGTCTGATTTGGCAGGAAGAATGTATTCATTCCCCTTAAGGATTAATCCTTCCCTTGTTGGGCTCTGTGAGGAGTAGCTAGGTAACTGAAGGATCAAATCGCTGCGGGTGTGGCCTGCAACCAGTATTTGAGGAAACCTGGCAGAGCTCACTTGATCCTGCACTGGCTTGAAACCTGTGATTCTTAAGACTTTAACCAGCAGTTTGTCACTTTGAGACGCCTCGCGTCTGAGGTCCAATCCACAGACTGGGGACACACCAGCCTCTATGAGCAGCTGAGTCACTTCCTTTATATAAATCAATCAACATCTCTCTCTTTTATACATATGTAAACAAATAAAGACTTATAGGATGCTGGGAAACCTGTCCAAGTTACTGCCTCTAAAAACCCTCTGGAGCATCAGCTGTGAGTAGGTTCTGACTTGCCTGTACACAACACAGAACGATGCATGCATATGCACATTCAGATACACAAAAACGTCACAAATTTAACACGTTGCCGCACACTTTTTAAATTGACAACCGTGCTTATTAGAAACACATTTGCCGTCATTGGTGGCAACGTTAAAAGCATCACTGGTTTTGCTTCACTGCAGAACCAAGCCTAAAACAGTAGTAAATCAAGAACTATTTAATAGGACTCCAGGAACAACTTATTCAGATTACATTCAGTTGTGGATACAATAAAAAGGCATCTAAAATTACCAAAAATTTTAAAATACAGGTCCTTATTACCTAGCTGTGCTCTTTTGTATCAGATTCTGAGGGCATATAGAGCAGAGTATTTTTCTGTTAAAAGTTTTTTACACAAATTTCTGACATTTGCTTTTTATTTCATTTGCTCTAGACTATACTCTTTAATGCATATCTCTACAGGCTGTTTTTGACCGAGTGCTGAATTTCAATTTGCCAATTTTCAATGCTGAAGAGGTCCAAATTCTTTCATTACAAAGATTCATAAAAAGCTCCCAAAAGACAACACCACAACAGAAACCTAATTAAGTGACACTATCAAATCATAAAGTACTTAGTGAGCATGGGAGGCGACAAGCCAGCTGGGATTTTTTGGTTTGGTGTTGTTTTGGCTTCGGGATTTTTTAAAAATTTTCTTTTTTATTTATAGTTTAACAAAAGTTTACAAAAACTTGGATTTACATGGGTTTTTATTTTTCAAAAGCATTAATCTTAAAAATTTCTTCTGTTTTAAGGGAGCTCTGGTGGCCTAGTGGCAAGACACTGCACTGCAATCCCAGACATATGCGGTTCAGATCCACCAGATGCTCTGCTGGAGAAGGAGGGGGCAATCTCCTCCTGTATCAGTCAGATCTGATTTGACGGTACACGTAAAAATAATACAATTAAATTTTTAAAAAAAGGAAAAAAATTTCTTCTCTTTTAAGGATGAAAAAAATTTGTAATTTGCTTACTTTTTTCCTTTTTAGTAAAAAATATCTACCTATTTCCCAGGGGAATAGAAAAGCTTTATACCTAAAAATTTTCATAGAAAATGTTAACAAATCAGGTGAGCTATGGCAGCCTAGGCACAAGAAGCTGCACTGCAATCCCAGAGGTAAGCAGTTCGAATCCGCCAGATGCTCTGCTGGAGAAGGAAGGACAATCTCCTCCAGTACCAGTCAAATCGGATTTCATGGTACACACACAAAAAATTAAAGAAAATGTATCAAATCAGAAAATTTTTATTTAAAAGTGAGCAGCTACGGGAATCAATTTAATGGATATCTCGTCCTTTTTTTCCAAGCAACTCCCCAATTATGGAAAAGTCCCCAGAAGCTGGCTGTCTAGTCCACACTGGTACCTACAATACTCCCCATATGGATGGAAAGAAGAACCACTACACTTTACAGTCTGTCCTAGACTGGAACTGCTGCTCTGTTACAGAGTAATTCCTTATAACCAGATGACTCAAATCTCTAGTATTTCCACCCATTAGTTCTGATTCTGCGTGCTGGAGTGATATGAATAAATCTAACACCTCCTCCACACACACTCCTTCAAATCTTTCACAGTATCTATAATTTTCCACTGTTTAGGGTTTTCCAGGCAAAACATTCTCAGATAAACTAATCATTCCTCATAGCATGCTGGCCAGAGTCTTCTTTCTCTGACAGTATTTTCCTGAGCACCGTTTTGACAATGGACCCCTAAAAATATGGCTCCCAGCCACTACTTATTCTATTAATCAAAATAATACTCACGTATGACCTAACATGATTCTTCTTGACACTGCAGATGGATAAAGGAATCAAAGCAGAGTGAACAATAATTGCTAATGCTTTCAAACAAAACTCAGGAAGCTCAAGGAGAAACACAGGCTTTCCAGGCAGAAAGCCTTGGTTCAAACCCGGTTTCGCCACTTATTAACTGTGTGACCAGGGATAGTTATTAAACATCTCTGTTTCAAATCTCCATATGAATACGTGGACATCTGGACACAGTTTAAATAGCAAATGTATGAGTCGCAAGTGACTCGATGGCACATAACAACAACAACAACAATTGTGAATGTGACTTAAAAGAATGACTTCTATATCATTACATTAACTGGTACATCTTATCATTTACAGGGACAGTGGGGGTTTTGCAGATCTTTGTTCCTATGAGGCTCCTTATGGAGAAGGGGCCTGGTTTTTCTGAAGATACTAACAATCAGCACACAAGGAACACATACTGGAATGAAAAAATCCGCCAAAATGGCAATTAAGAGCAACTATATCTATCTATATTTGCAAATGTGTCTGGCTTTTATCCAGGCTAAGAAAGTAAGTTAATGAATAACAGTAAATTTTAAGTTTTATTTCTAAACAAACCCACAGAAACGAAATTAAGCAATTGTATATGACAGGTCTGACAACTCAAGTAGTCATTACAAATGCAGGTTCAAGGGCGCTCTGGTGGCCTAGTGGCAAGAAGCTGCACTGCAATCCCACAGGTACGAGGTTCGAAACCACCAGATGCTCTGCTGGAGAAGGAGGGGCGCGTGCGTGCACACACACACACAACACACACTAATATCATTTGAAAAAAAGAAAAAGATACACAGGTTCTAGAATGTGAATGCCTAGGTTCAAATCCTAACTCTCCCAGCTAGGTGACAGTAAATAAATTACATAATATCTCCGTCCTTTAATTTTATATTTGGAAAAATGGGTGACAGTATCTATATACAAATAATACTGGTGGGCTAGTGGTAAGGAAGTGCACCGTCAACTCAAAGGCATGTTGTTAGAATCTGCCAGCTGTTCCTCAGGAAAAAAGACGGGCAATCAACTTCCATGCATTTTACATCCTCTGAGAACCTTCTGGAGGCTCCGCTAAGAGTTGGTTCCAACTCGACCATACACAAGAACAACTGTGCATAGAAAGTGCTTAGCACAGGAATGGAATCTAGCAGATACACCATACACGACTGCTAGTCTTTTCCTGACTATGCAAAGCACAAGAATCTACTTCAAAACAAATAATTTTAAGTTGGAATGTTGTTATACTAGTAGCAGTGCTACAAGATGCAATGTGAGGGTGTGTGGAACCTCTCTGAAATGGCATAAAAAGGCAGAGCTTTGAAGGAGAAATTAAACCAAGAAATGTGGTTATGTTTTACTTAATTTGTTTCAGGTAGTAGAGAGGGAGAAAATTAAATGTACAAAGTCAGAAATCTAAGTTAAAGAGTCTGAGCTTCTGCTAAGAGCAAAGGGAGGTAAAAAAAAGGTTTTTCAACTTGGGAGAAGAGATCAGAATGGGTGTCTTAAAACCATCCAGTACAGAAGGAAAGAGGGGCCTATATTCAAACCAATTTGGAGGTTCATTAACAAGTCTAAAGAAGATGATGTGAATTTGTGGTATGGTAGGGGCACTGAGCATGGAGAGACATGGAGTCAAGAGTTCAGAGATATTGAAAAGCTTCATATAAGGTGCTGAGCTTGAGAAGCTAGGAGGTTAGTGACCCTACTTACGAAGATGGGGATGCTGGATGGAGAACAGGTAATGAGAACAACAAGGAGCTGAGTTTCAGACAGGCTGTGTTTGAGATACCTGCATGTGGACATCTGAGAAACAAACAGAAATGGACCTGGGCAAAAGGATGGTGTCACAGACACAGATCTGATGGCAACTAAGCCACCAGCGTACAAGTAACTGAAAGCTACAATGGAGGGAGAGTAGAAAGCTGGCCAGTTTTTAAAAATACAATTTCGTTTATTTGGAAAATAAAAACTAACATTTTAAATGTAAACTATGTGCTCAAGGTAATTTTATTCAAAATGGCTAGCAACAGGTAAAGGGAGCTAGCTTACTTTGGTAACCCTTGTTTAGTGACAGTCAAAGGGCCGTGGGATGAAAACAAGGCAGGTGTGCCTCAGCTGGCTGCACTCGGCTCTATCACTCTACACTTCGCAGATACTGACTTCTTCACAGACACAAGTTTTGTGGCCACCCTTATGTCAACTGGCATCATTTCTCCAACAGCATGGGCTCTCTTAATATCTGTGTTAATTCTAACAATATTTTAACTCTTTTATTATGCTTTTGCACAATTACTCTTAATGCTGTTGTTTGTGTGCCACCAAAAAGGGACACCTGACTGACCCTTTCACGGGAGGAGACTTCCCATCTTTCTCCCTCAGAGGAGCTAGTGGATCCAAACTGTGCCCGAGGGTTGGCAACACAACTCCTCACCCACCAGAGCTCCCTGACAGACTACAGTACAGGAGAAACATAACTTCTTAGGAACTAGAAAGAAAAAAATTATATACTGCCTTTCTCTTCTTTAATATTTATTGTTGTTGTTATGTGCCATCGAGTCATCTGCGACTCATAGCAACCCTATGTACAACAGTCCTAAACTGTGCTCTATCCTCCTGTACCAATCTGTACAGTCTCCAACACACCTATCCTCATTACCCCAGTCACTGAATCAATCCATCCCATTGAGGGTCTTCCTCTCCTGCGCTGTCCCTCCACCTCCCAAGCATGACGTGCCTCTCCAAGGACTTATCCCTCCTTGCAACATGTCCAAAGTATGTCAGACGAAGTCTCAGAATCCTTGCCTCCAAGGAGCAGCCCGGTTTAACCCTGTCCAGGATGAACCTGTTCATTTTCTTAGCAGTCCATGGTACATTCAATACTCCTCTCCAGCACCATAGCTCAAACAAGCAGGAGCTGCGACGATCTAGTCTATAAAGTTGAGCTGCTAACCTGACGTTTGAATCCACCAGCTGCTCCATGGGAGAAACAGAGCAATCTCCTCCAACATGACCTACAGGCTCCAAAAAATTACAAGAGCTTCAGCTAGGAGTCAGTTTGGACGTGATGGCAATGAATCTGAGTTCTGAGTTAAGTTACAGAAATAACCTACTTTAAATGTTTACTAAACAAGTAATAGCAATAAAAGAAACAATTTCTATAAACTGTTAATATTACAATTTTAAAAGTCCCACTGAAAGACTGAGAGACAAATTCCCTTCAACCTAAATTCCAGTCACAAGAAGTGACTGGCACACACCAAATTTCTTTGGTCTGAGCAACTGACATGGCTTTCAAATTTTCATGTAGTTGTTTGATTCCGACTGGCACACACCAAATTTCTTTGGTCTGAGCAACTGACATGGCTTTCAAATTTTCATGTAGTTGTTTGATTCCATAAAGATGACAGCTGTGACAACTCTCTGGGACAATGCTACTGTGTCCTTTGGGGTCAATAGGAGTGGAACCAATGGCAACAAGGTTTTCAAACTTTTACCAGAGACTCACACACAAGCTACCTGATGGCCACAGTTTTTAAAACTTTTACCAGAAACCCACATACAAGCTACCACAAGGGGGCACTTAAGCTGAAATTGTTTAAATATCATTTCAGTAAAAGATGCAGCATCGTTCAGATTTAATAAAATCATTGACACAGGATACTTAATTATCACAACTGTGGTATTTTCTGTTTCCCACCTAACTTTATGTAAAAAGTGCTAAGGATGTCACAACAAAAGATATCAATCACTCTTGCTTGCCTGAAGGTATCATTCAATTTTATGTATTTTACTTTATATTTAGAAAGGTACTTTGAAATTCTACAATTAAAACTTCTCAAGCAAATACACAGAAAGGAACAGTTTCATTACAAAACAGACAACTGAAGGATTTTACTGTTTAACTAGGAAAAGTAACTGAGCCAAAACACCCCCTTATCGTTGACTCACACGGCCCTTCATCAGGTTTCTGAGGCCTTAATCTTCAGGGGAGGAGACTGTCTGTCATGTTTCTCCTTCAAAGTGGCTGGTGGATTCGAACTGCCATACTTTAAGTTAACAGCCTAACATTATGTACCATGCCATCAGGGATCTTAAAAAGTATTAATAATGTAGTCTACATATCCACTCACATCTAAAATTTTGTATACTATTGCTCAAATCTGTTTCTAGATAGGGTGACAGCTTCAACTCACACATCTAATTTTCCTATTTTTTTTTAAATTTTGCTATTCTACAAAATTCTCAAGAATCACATGACAAGAAAAAGCAAGGTATACAACAACAAACTTGGCACCTAGAAGGAAGTTAACAAGTGACAAATGCCTTGGTTGACATAAAAAAAAATCCAACCCAAATAGGCTTAGCTGAGAACCAAATACAACTAACAATCCTCAAGAAACACTGAAAATGAGGGGCACACTGAAAACAGAAACTGGTTCCAAGTTGTTTAAGAGGCAGATGCTAAGACTGTCTCCCCTTTCAAGTCTCTTAAGGTTTGATCTTCTGACTTAAAAATACTGGCGTTGAGTCAGTTCCAACTCACAGCAACCCCCCTACCCCCCCACCACTGGGTTTCCAAGGCTATAAACTGCACCTGGAGGAGGCTGCCTACCTCTCTCTCTTGCAGCTGCTAATGTATTTGAATCACCAGAGAAATGTGGCCTTTGAGTTAGCAATGCAACTTGCTAAAAACTACACCACCGAAGTTTCCCTACGGGTTTGGTCTCTGGCAGTAAACTGAGGCTCTCTGAACACAGGAAACTCAGGTTCAGCAGTGAACAAAAGTAGAAAACAAAGGAGCTCTGGTGGCCTAGTGGCAAGAAGCTGCGCTGCAATTCCAAAGGCATGCAGTTCGAATCCACCAGATGCTCCACTGGAGGAGGGGCAATTTCCTACTGTGCCAGTTGGGTTCGATTTGACAGCACACAACAAATGGGGTGGGGGTAACCCAACAAACAAAAAAAAAACCAAACCAAAAGTAGAAAACAGAGGGGTTAATGGAAACTATATGCAAAGTTTAATTTACACAGTGAATATAGCCCATACCATCCAATTAGTCACCAAAACACCATCAGCCACACCTTCACTATGAAAGCTTGACATCAGGACAGGAGGGACCACCAAGAAAATAAAAAAAATTTTAGGCATAATAAAACTTATGTACAGAAAAAGAGGGAAAATGATAATTCATGTGCTCAAAAAGGTAAGAAAAAAAGTTATACTCATGAAATACATAATTTTATCATTAAATAAAAAAATGATTCTGAGGCCAAGCTACCTCTCAGAAAATAAAAGAGCAGAAAAGAAGAAAATGAATAGAAAAGTTGAAAGATCAGGAGATCTAGGAAAATTAAACACACACACACACCCTGCAAGAAGAAAAAAGACAAAAAGGAAAAATGGGATGAGAAGATAAGCAAATCAAAGGAGCAAAATAGGAAGTCCAACATCCAAAGATAGTTCATGGGAAAAATACAACAGAGGAGAAGAGGAGAAAGTCCCTGAGAGAAGCTCAAAACTGAGGCAGAATTTGCAATGAATAAGTCACCGCTCGAACAGAAGGGAAAAAACCCAAACCAACAAAAACTGAGGAAGACACAACATGGAGACTGAAAAGGCTCCCCAAATACCTCTGAAAACAAACCATGTGAGGACATAAACTGTAAAAATCCAAGTCTCTGTGCTGCTGCTCCATTTTACACATGGAAATAATAAAACTAAAAAGAAAAGCTAGGACAGGGATTATCTTGAGATAGGCAATAGGGAAATGTGAGTGGAACACAGTAGGGCCTCCCAACCGGTAAACATTCTCGTCTTTCATACTTTGGGTATGCAGTTCAGCAAGGCTATTCCTTGAAAAGAGACATCATGCTTGGAAAGACAGAGGGTCAGTGAAGGCGAAGATCCTCAACCAGATGGACTGACATGGTGACTTTAGCCATGGGCTTTAGTGTGTCAGGGTGATGATGAGGATAGGATGGCAGGATAGGGCAGGGTTCCAGGGTGGCTGTTCACAGGCTCACTATGAGTCATTCATACTCAACTCGACAGCACCTAACAGCAACCGCTACCCTGGTATTAAAGACAGTGTGATGTATTTGTCTTTCTTCCATCATTCTTCTTTGCTATTTTAAAGACTGTTCTAGTGCACACAGTCCTTCAAGTTGGAAGATATTTAACTATATAATTCTATTCAATTACAAAGGTTTACACTACATCAGCAACAGTAATTCTACATCAATCAAAAAGCAAAAATTAAGGCTGTATTTACTTACATTATGAGTCTTCGGTTCAAGAACCAGTATTTCCTCCGACTTCGGTCATATCCAATAGGTTCGTGTCGGATATATGGTTTATTTTTTTGGATTTCAGCAACACAGTCAGTCACTCCAGGCACCTTGTGTGCTACACAGACTTCACACTGCCACTCATCTTCAGGTACCTCCTCCAGGGGAGGCTTCACACATTCCAAATGGTACACGGCCGAACAGGTCTCACAACAAAGCAAATCCCCAAGTTTGTGACAGACCCTACAATGGTCGTCATACTGGATCACCCCTTCAGACATCAATTCCTCACGAGCAATGTTTGTTGTAAGAAACTGATCCACTAAGAACTGCAGAACTTTGATTTTGTTCTCCACGGGTCCGTATGGGTAGTCCTCTGCTTCTTGATAAGGAAGAACATGATGGTATTCCTTATCGCTCTCACAGTACACCCGCAGCACCTCCGGCCACGTCATCCCATCTATGAAATAAAGTGTGGAATTAACGCTATCTTTCAGATCAGCAGGTCCAAAGGTAGTATTGGAAGTGTCTTCTTCACGTAAAACCGCTTTCAAAAGGACAACGTGCATCTCTGCCATCAGGGTGCACTGTTCTTGACTAACCAGAGCCGCACAGAAGTCCTCAAAGCGAAAAGGAGACAATCTTAAAACAGTGCCAAAGTTCCGCAGGACCTCATAAATGGCAATAACATTCATTATATGCTCATTAGGCACCATTAAATCCTCAGAGGACTTGGGGAATTCAAGGGGCGGGATGTCTTTTTCTTCCAATATTGGAGAACGAGGTCGATGTACTCGTGGTTTTCGTCTTCCTATAAGTAAAGAAATGATATAATTACAAGTCAGTAAATATTCCATAGGGAGTTCTGGAGGATTTATATTAGGAGATAAGAGTTGGACTGCTAACCCAGAAGCACACAGTCCAATCCACCAGCTGCTCCACAGAAGAAAGATGGGTAATCTCACATCCTATTTACTGCCTCTGAAAACCCACTGGAGGATGAATGAGTCGGTTCTGACTCTGACAGTACTTATCTACCACCACAAGTATTACATCAGTTACACAAACAAGGGGTTCTTGTTTCTTCCGTGTGGCCAAGGAAGAAAAGAAAAAAACCCAGGAAAAAACTTGCAATTCTCTAAAATGTGTCACATTAAAATGATATCAAGAAGCAACAATTTAGTTTTAATTTTTTTATGTCTACAGAAACTATAAAGTCAAGGCTAGCACATTAGAATGGAAATAAGTTAAAAAGGTGAAATTATAATCAGCTCTCAATTATCTAGCGGAATCAACTGTTTTACAGGTAACAATGACTTTTTTAAGTGCATTCAGGAAAAATCTCAAAATATGGGTAAATATAACATGAATAAATACAGGAGCGTGTTTGTTTCTGTCTCTTGTGCCTAAAAGAGTACCGATTAAAAGACTGTACACAGTAGACCCTACCTATAAAGACATTGTATAAAGTAGACTTTTTATAATGAGAAACGCAATAAATTATTCTAAGACTTCTGTGGAAGCAGGAATGGCATTCACTTCCTAAACCACATACCTCTGTCAACTCTATGAATTTTGAGAAATGACATGCTCAACTCTACCCCAATCAACAAAACATCTGTGGGAGGAGGTAATGTTAAAAATAATGTTGAAAAAAAAAATAATGTTGAAAGTGTTTTATCTGTAAGGTGGTAACATTGTGCTTAATTTAATGTAATCTCCTACTTAAAAAGTACTATCTTGCATGTGGCTGGAAATAACTGTTTCACAGATTGGAGTTTTAATAGTTTAGATGCTATCAAATTAGACACCTGCCATCCTCACAATCTCTGCTGTATTTAAGCTTTTATGAAACCCTAAGTTTCAGTTTGCTGTTAATTTTAGAGGTAAAAAGCAGACAGACCAAAAAGTTTCAAAAGTTTTACATTCTATCAAGTTTAGCTGGAAGCTACAAAATAGCTTCTATTCAAAAGATACACAAAACTATAATAAACAATGTGAACACTTTGTGTAATATTAAATATAGGTTCACTTTGAAACATTTTCAGAGTATAAACTGGTTCAGTTTTCAAAAGGCACTTTGATAAAAATCTATGCATATATGTAACATTTGTTTTAGCAATTCTTTCTGGAATTTACTCTAGAGATACACTCACACAAAACTCCTTAATATAACAATCATTTATAAAAGCTGAAGTTTTATGCACATCCATATGTTTATTGCGGCTTTGTTCACAATAGCAAAAAGAGGGAAACAATCCAAGTGCCCATCAACAAATGAATGGATAGAGCAGCTCTGGTATAGTCACACAATGGAATACTATGCTGCACTGAAAAACAAGAAGCCCATGAAATATTATACAAAATGGGTGACCCTGGAGGACATTATGCTGAGTGAAATACCTCAGTCACAAAAGGACAAATATTGCATAGTGCCACTGTTGTAAAACAGGACTGACATCAGGGTTGGGGGGAGACTGAGAAAGAGGGGAATAAATAATGTATACTGCATTGAAACAGATGAGGGAGAGAACTGTTTAAAAGGGATATTTAATTATGTATTATTGTCATGACAGGAGTCCAAAAAGAAGGCTGCACAATGGAGTGGACTGGGGGGGGGGGAGATTATATAGCAATGAAAGAATTTTTCTTCTACTTTTCAAAGAGAAAAACTAATTGGGGGGAGGGGTGGGCAGGGAGAAAAGTGTTAACAATGAATGAACAGAAATCAAAAGTCTCTGTAAACTTTCATTAAAATTAATTTTTTTTAAAAAGTAAAAAAAAAGCTGAAGTTTTGTGATTCCCTTTTTCTTTTTCATCTAATTGTACATGGATAATTAAGTTTATTAACTAGTAACAGTACACTAACAACTGAAAAATTGCAAACCAAAATTCATGAGCTGAAATGAAACAATGTGCCCTGTTGTTCATGGTAAGGAAGACTCAATATGATGAAAATGACAATCCTACCAAAAGCAATCTACATGTTCAATGCAATCCCAATCTAGATACCAAATTAATTTTTCAAGGAGATTGAAAGAGAAATTATCAAATTTATTTGGAGAGACAAGAGACCCTGAATAAGCAAAACACTTCTGAAAAACAAAAATTATGTTGGAGGCATAGCATTCCCTGACCCAAAACCTACTACACAGCAATAGTAACCAAAACAGCAATGACAGGCAAATAGACCAATGGAACAGAATTGAGAACCCAGAAAGAGACCCAACTATCTATGGTCAACTGATATTCTACAAGGAAATAAAATCTATCAAATGGGGGGGGGGAAATAATCTCTTCAACAAATGGTGCTGGCAAAACTGGACTTCCACCTGCAGAAAGCTGAAACAGGATCCACATCTCACACCATACACAAAAATCAACTAAAGATGGATCCGAGACCTGGGAGTAAAGCCCAAAACCATAACATTCATAAGAGACAAACTGGGATAAAGCTTAGAAGCACTAGTTTAAGGTATAAAGAGACTACCAAATACAACCAGAAATGCACAATCTAAAGAGGATAAAATTGATGCATGGGATCTTCTAAAGAGTAAATCCCTGTGCATATAAAAAAACCTTTTTCCATCAAGGTTAAAAGAAAACCTACAGATTGGGAACAAACATTTACCATCTCAGACAAGAGCTTTATAATAAAAGTTTACAGAATACTCCTGGGCCTCCACAAAAAAAAAAACAAACCAAAACTGATATTGATAACCCAATTACAAAATGGGCAAAAGACATGGGAAGAATTTTCACAGAGGAAGATATTCTAATGGCAAACAAACATATGAAAAAATGCTCCAAATCACTGGCAATAAAGGAGATGCAAGTAAAAACCACAATGAGGTACAATCTCACTCCAGTAACAATATAAAAGTTTAAGAGGGCAGCAAGTAATAGATGTTGGAGAGGATGTAGCGAGAAAGAAACTTATATGTTGTTGTTGGGCTTGTATAACCATTCTGGAAGGCGGTCTGGCGCTTCCTGAAAAAGCTGAACATAGAGATTCCATATGACCCAGATATTCCACTACCTGGAATATACCCTGAGAATATGAGAACTGAGGCACAAATTGAGATTTGTACACTAATGTTCATAGCAGCATTATTTACAATCTCAAGAACATGGAAAAAGCCCAAATGTCCAATCACAAATGAATGGATTGAGAAATTACGGTACATTCACACAATGGAATACTTAGCAGCATGCAGGAGCAAGAACTTTGTAATTACCTAATTTGGGAGGAACTGGAGAGCATTACGCTGAGTGAACTAACTCAGTCCCACAAGGACAAATATCATATAAAACCATTAGTATAAGGATCCAGGAGGGGTGGGAGATACTGGAAGCAGAGGGATGTGGAAGTGCAGGGAGAGGGGAGGATTAATCATTGGGTTGTACAATTTGATGCGGGGGAATGGAAAGAATTTGTTCAAATTTGTATTTGAGTTGTTTTTTTTGTTGTTTTGTTGTTGTTGTTTAATTTTTGTGTGCGTGTACCGTCAAATCAGATCTGACTGGTACAGGAGGAGATTGTCCCTCCTTCCCCGGCAGAGCATCTGGTGGATTCGAACCGTGAGCCTCTGGGATTGTAGTTGCAGCTCCTTGTCACTAGGCCACCAGAGCTCCCCTGTAATTGAGTTTTGTAAATAAACTAGTAGGGAAAAAAAAGATATATAATTAAGCAAAGGGGAAAGCCAGCTACAGAATAAATAAAGGGTATCTGAGTAAAGAAAAATACAAAAGAAAAAAAAATGGTAACTGTGTACCTTTCTAAAAGGACAGAGGAATCTTCATTCAAAGTAGTTGATTCTTCAGTTGAATATTTTGGTAAACTTACTAATTTTATTTTCTGTTATGCCAAAGGTTTTACAAATTGTATAAATTACTTTTTTTAAAAAAAATAATTACTTATAGGGAATAGAACTGAGAGCTAGGAAAAGAAAGATTAATCTTTACCCTTTGGTAAACATATATTCATGTATCTTTTTACTATATCTAAAAAGAAAAAAACTAGGCAAGTTAAAAAAAACACCTTGAAGTATTAATATTCAAATCAATAAAATGCTGCTACTAATAGTTTACTAATTTCCCAAAGGAACATAAACTGTCATTATGCAAAATTAAAAGAGTAAGGTTTACAAAAATGAGAAAGATGACAGCATATAAGGAAATGTAGAAAATGAAACTATTTAAGCCACTCAACTGTCAATCATTAGTATTAGTAAGTCAAGCAATTTCAACTATTCAGAGAAGCAGTTTTAAAATATGCTGCAGAGTACACACATTACCATTTCCAACATTGATCTAACATTCACTAGATTCTAGATTTATAATTGGGTGACAGGGAAGAAATTTTTTCCCCTTGTATTTCTTTGTATTTTTTAAAGAAAGAATTAAAGGGAGCTCTGGTAGCCTAGTGGCAGCATGGTTCAAATCCACCAGTCAGATCTGATTTGATGATACACACACACACACACACACACACAAATTAATAAAATTTTTTAAAAGGGTTTAAAAAAAAGAAAGAAAGGAAGACTTAAAAGCAGTCTTCAGGCGAGCTCTGGTGGCCTAGTGGCAAGAAGTTGCACTGCAATCTCAGAGGTTCACGGTTCGAATCTACCAGATGCTCTGCTGGAGAAGGAGGAACAATCACCTCCTGTACCAGTCAGATCTGATTTGACGGTACACACAAAAAAATTATGAAATCAATTTAAAAAAAAAAAAAAGCAGTCTTCAAAGTTCCCTGGAGAAAAAAAAAAACAAAAACAAAGTTCCCTGGAGGACCAAAAAAAAAAAAAAAATTACCTGGAGGCTTGTTAAAACAAAGATTCTAATTAAAACATAATTTCAGAATACCAAATCCATTCCTATCAAGTCAATTGCAATACACAGTGTTGTTGTTATGAGGGGCTGACCAAGTCAAGTATGACTCCTATGAAGCACAGGAAATAATATTTAAATCCTGTAGGAAGGAGAAATTCTCCAAAGAATTTCCAAAGATGTCAATTTTTACTGAAGCAGACTGTCACATCATTCTTCCTAAGAGTGGCTAGAAAATTTGAACTGCTGACCTTCTGTCAAATGAGTGCTTAATCACCATGCCAAGAAAGCTTCTCAGGTCTAGAATAGTGTGACAGATTGCACTTCTCAAAGTTCTCAGGTGATGCTGATACGGGACCCACAATTTGGCAAAGCTTTCCCCTGAAACTAGTAATAATCAATACACACCGGATACAATTTACTACCTCCAGACATTCCAAGGAGTCTTGGTGACAGAGAGGATTATGTTTTGGGCTACAATTGAAAGAAAATCAAGTCTCTACTCTTGCATAGAACCGACTCACAGCTGACCCTCCACTGTTTCCAAATAGTACAGATTACCCTCGTTTCTCCTGAGGAGCAGCTGGTGGATTCAAACCATCAAAGTAGCTTCCAAGTGCAAATCCTTAGGGACTATGCCAGAAGAGTGCAGTCTGCTCCCCTTAAGAGCTACAGCTCTGGACACCTGATGGAGGGCCAGCTGAAGGAGGGCCAGCAGGGGGCAGAATGGACACGCTGGCAAGGATTGAGATTTGCTGTTATAGGTAAAACACAAAGATGTCTCTGTAGTTAAATCACTCTCCTAATAACCACAAGTACAGCAGTTTGAACTAAATCACTCTCCTAATAATCACAAGGACAGCAGTTTGAACACATCAGTGACTCCACAAACGGAAGATATGGCCATCTACTTCTATAACGATTACAGCCCTGGAAACAGCATGGGGCGATTCTCTGTCCTAGTACATGACTACATGCATCAGAGATAACGAAATACAAGTGGGTTTGTGGGGCTTTTGTCTGTTTTGCTTTCTGGTACTCAAACAGTGACTGGTGTCACCTAGAACCTGCATTAGTTTGCATTCTCCAAACCCTCAGGTGCTGCGTACGCCCGTTCTTCACAAATGAGAGGTGACCCATCATCACCTGGGAAGGTGGACACCATCTCAATATTCAACTCAGACTAACAGAACCTCAGAGGACACTCAGTCACATCTATTTTCATCCTTCCCAGGTGAGTCTGATGTGTAGCTCAGTTCCAGTTTAAAAGCTACTGCTTGAATAAAACTAGGTATTTCCCCAGCCAATCGGAAAAACCAGCCTTCTGTGTAAACACAAACATGGAAACTAAAATGATGCCTCAGGATGGGAAGGGGAGAATAGGAGTGAAGAGACAGGAAGGTGAAGCCCAGTCATAGACACTGGCAGCTACTATAAGAGGTAAGTGGTCAGCAAACTCTTTGGCAGAGGGAAAAGAATAGGATCTAATTAACAGGTCTTTTTTAATATATTAGAGATATCCAGGAATTTCCAGCAGAGTCTAAGCTAAGGAAGAGACTTTCTTGGCCAACTGACAGGTCTTCTTCATCGAAGAATTACTATGTACAAATACTTTCATTACAATTAGCTAGCAGTTGTTGAGCTCTGGTGGCCTTTCAGGAAGAAATGGGGCTGCAATCCCTAAGGCATGCAGTTCTAATCCACCAGCTGCTCCGTGTCACTGAAAACCCGTAGGAGAGTTAGCTACATATAAGTGGTTCTGACGTGACAGCACACGGCAGCAGCACCTGCTGCTGTTGAAGCAAACTCTCTGTTCTCATTTCGTATCAGAAGGGAGCATCACTGGGCATGCACACGAGTGTCCACTGGTAGGTGCTCTCTGGGCCCTTCCCTATGTCTGGGAGTTACACATCTTTTTCAGATGCAATGTGAACACAATGTCTGTTTAATTTCTCATATTTGAAAAGAAAATTCATAACTCTCAGTGTACACATTTTAAATAGAAATTGCCTAATTTTTCTGAGAACCCTCATATTTTTCAGAGCCTTTTCAGGTATCTCCTCCTTTGTCTTCGTACTCCTTAGAGGCGAGAATGTTGAAATTTAGAGGCGAGGATGTTGAAATTGTCTCATCTACTTTTTGGCAAATTATAAGAAAAGGTCCATCTTTCTAAAAGACATCATGCATGGAGGGTAAGCAAAGGAGTGGAAGACCCTTAAGAAGATGGACTGGCAAAGTGAAGACTGTGAAGATGGCACAGGATTGTGGTGCAAAGGGTTGCTATGAGTCAGAGTTGACACAACAGCACCTAATTACTGTCCTCCGGTGGGTCTCCCAGAGCTGTGCTTCTCTGTCACTCTGTACAGTCCACCCTACTGGGTACAGCCACTCTGGGTACAGTCTCTCCCAATGGGTAAAGTCCATCCCACTGGGTACCGTCCACTCCAATGAGTAGAGCCACTCTACTTTTTTGTACAGTTCACTCCACTGGGTACAGTTCACCCCACCGGGTACAGTCCACCCCACTATAGCTTTCTGTTGGTTGTTGTCATCAGTCTTCACACTTTCTGGGAACAGACCTGAAGTTTTACTAGATGACTTTCCAGAAGTAGGTCACCAGGCTTTTTGTCATTCATCTTAGTATGCAAATTCTGATAAAACAGTTGAACATCATAGCAAGATGCTCTTTCCCAGTATATATTACAGGTATTTTCTACATGCCCTGGCTCATTCCTTAATGTCTCTATAGCACAGACTTAGTCATTGCAAGGAAGTCTTAGTTACTGTCATAAGTAAAAAATACATGTTCAACTAAGGACATCTATCTGTAAGTAAAATAACTACTGGCGACTCTAGGAATGAAGTTATGGAATTCAGAAGCCACTGAAGACTTTTCAAGCAGACCTTTACATTTTTATTTTATTGATGTAAAAAGAAATATTCACATTTTCTAATTTCTAGGTACTATAAAAAAGTCCATATAATGTTGTGTTTCTTAAAGAAAAAACATAATTTTGTTCCCTTATATATAATTTACTATTGGGATAGATGATAAGAAAGCTAGTTTCTGGCAGAAGCTAGTACATGAATCAAATGGAATTCTTTAATCTACTGTACACACCTAAAAACCACAAATGGCATAACATAAGTAAATAACCTGACTGAGCAACAATAGCAAAGTTCAACAGGGCAGCAAATTAACAAATGCTGGTGAGGATGTGAAGAGACTGGAACTCTTATGCACTGCTGATGGGAATGTAAAATGGTACAACCACTATGGAAGGCAGTATGGCGCTTTCTTCAAAAGTTGGAAACAGAAATACCATTTGACCCAGCAATTCCACTACTGGGAATAGACCCTAAAGAACCCAGAGCCACAACTCAAACAGACATATGCATACCCTTGTTTACTGCTGCATTACTCACAATAGCAAAGAGACAGTAGCAACCCAAGTGCCCATCAATAAACAAACGGACAGAAAAACTATGATACAGCCAATCAAATACTACACAGCACTGAAAAACAATGAAACAGTAAAACATTACACAACAACAACAAAAAACCGTTACACAACATGAGTGAACCTGGAGGACATTATGCTAAGTGAATTATCTCAGTAACAAAAGGATATATACTGCATAACACTGCTGTTTTAAAATAGAACATACATGGAGGGACTGGGGAAGGAAAGAGTTGATAGATAATGAACACTGCATTAGAACAGATGAAAAGAAGAACTGTCTGAAAGGAATATACATATATAAACAATCTGAAACAAGAGGTCCATTGCGGGGTGGGCTAGCGGAGGAGGAGGGAAGAGGGGAGAAAATGTGCAACAATAAATGAATAAAAGGGGGGAGTAAATCACTTGTGATACTTTCAATAATAGTCATAAAAATCATGAAGCTGGTCTGTCAAAAGTAACAGGATTCACCCTTTCACCCAGTCAAGTTTATGGTTGCTACTCCTTTGGTGAGGAGGTTCCACTTGTCTCCATCATTCCATGCCAATGAAATAAGAAAAAATGCAGAAAAACAGTTGCTAGTTTTCACAAAGTGTTCCTATATGTGAGGAGCTATACCAAGCACTTAAAATATGTTTCTCATTTAATCCTCAGATTAACCTTACAAAGTAGGTATTGCTGTTTTGTGCCACTGTTATCTTCTGACACTCATAACACTATGTACAATAGCTCTGAACTCTGCTCAATTCTGAGCCAGTCTCACTGTCTCTGACACACCTACCTCCATTACCCTCGCTACTGTGTCAATCTATCTCATCCAGGGGACTTCTCCTGCACTATCCTGCCACCTTTCCAAGCATGTTGTCCCTCTCCAGGGCCTGGTCTCTCCTGGCCACAGGCCCAAGTATGTGAGATGGAGCTTCAAAATTCTTGCTTCCAAGAACAACCTGGTTTCACCCTTTCCAGGACAGACTTGTTTGTTCTCTTGGCAGCTCATTATACTCTTCTCTGGCACTACAACTCAAAGGAATCAATTCTTCTTCTGGTTGGTATTACTATTAGTTTATAATTCCTTTAAGGATGCTCACAGAAGCACACTTATCTAAAGTAACACAGCCAGTAATGTGGTAGAGTTACGGCTATACAAGTCCACCTGTCTCCTAAATCTACATTTGAGTAAGAGGACATTCTGAGACATACCAAGTGCCCTGTGCGCAAGTGAAAGGGGTAGCAAGCAAAGATCAGTGACAAGATTAGAAAATTAAGTCCTGACAGCAGGAATTTCAGCAAGAGCCATTACTTCAAGCATTTCATTGCCACATATTGCTAGAGATGATCATTCTAGACAGAGCAAATGCAGAACACACTTCATCAATGCAGAAAATTCAAGTGCAAAGCCCTGGTCTAAAAACACATAAGCGACTACTCCACAATAACTGCAGTTCAAGTAATAATCTACTGGTTTATCAAAACAGGGCTAACAGATTTCCGATACTCATCTTTGAAAAAGTAGTGATCTTGAGTTATCAGCAACAACAAAAAATCTTTAAGTAGATCCATAGGCAGATAGACAAAAGGACCTATCAGCACAATAAAAATTAATCTAGAAGTGATAATCAAGGTGAACAGGCCAAATCAAACAAATTATACCCATGACCATACATAAATATGGATTATTCCTACAACAAAGAAAATGGAAGTAATATAAATATATTAATGGATTTCCAGCAAAATAAAAACGTTCAAGAAAGCTAAGACAAAGATGTGTTGTTGTCGTTGTTATGTGCCGTCGAGTTGTTTGCGACTCATAGCGACCCTATGTACAACAGCCCTAAACCCTGCTCTATCCTGTGCCAATCACACTGCCTCTGACACACCCATCCCGATTACCCCAGTCACTGAATCAATCCATCTCATAGAGGGTCTTCCCCTCCTGCGCTGTCCCTCCACCCTCCCAAGCATGATGTCCCTCTCCAAGGACCTGTCCCTCCTTGCAACATGCCCAAAGTATGTCAGACGAAGCCCCAGAATCCTTGCCTTCAAGGAGTTGCTTGGTTTAATCCTCTCCAGGATGAATCTGTTTGTCTTCCTTCTCCAGCACCACAGCTCAAAGGCATCAATTCTCCTTCTATCCTCCCTAGTCATTGTCCAACTCTCTGATGCATAACAAGTGATTGCAAAGACCATGGCCTGTATCAGGCACACCTTAGTCTCCAGAGACACCGTCGCTCTTGAGTACTTTAGAGAGGTCCCTAACAGCAGACTTTCCCATTGCAATACGCTTTTTGATTTCCGGACTGCTGGTGCCAAGACTGCTGACTGTGGAACCGAGCAAACTGAAGCTGTGAACAATCTCAATCTCTTCGCCATCCATCCTGATGCTACCATTATACTGCATTTTGGTCCAGTGGTGAGAATCTTTGTCTTAACATTGAGCCTCCGTCCATACTGAAGGTTGCAGTCCTTGACCCTTCGCAGCAAGTGCATGAGGTCCTCCTCAGTTTCAGCAAGCAGGCTTGTGTCATCTGCACAACGCTGATTGTTAATAGATCTTCCACCAATCCTGATGTCACAATTCTCCTCATTAGAGCCCAGCCTCCCGGATAATCTGCTCTGCATACAGGTTGAAAAGGTATGGAGACAGGACACATCCCTGGCGTACACCCTTCCCAATTTTGAACCGTGCTGTGTTACCCTGCTCTCTTCTGGCTATGGCCTCTTGGTCCAAGTATAGGTTTCGCATTAGCACAATTAAATGTTCTGGGATTCCCATTCTTCTCAGAGTCAGCCACAGTTTGTTATGATCCACACAGTCGAACGCCTTTGCATAATCAATGAAACACAGATAGACATTCTTCTGGTATTCCCTGCTTTCAGCTAAAATCCATCTAACATCAGCTACAATATCCCTAGTACCAAGACCCCTTCTAAACCCAGCCTGGACCTCTGGCAATTCTCTGCTGATGTGCTGTTCCAGTCGTTTTTGGATAATCTTCAGTAGAATCTTGCTTGCACGTGAAATCAATGATATTGTTCTATAGTTTTCTTGCGTAGACCCAAATGAGGATTAAAGCACTTGCTGCAGAACATCAAAGCCTTCAATATGGACTGAATTTCAAAGTCAAGAAAACAAAAATTCTCACCACTGGACCAAAATGCAGTATAATGGTAGCTGGAGAAAAGATTATAATGGTCAACAATTTCATCTCAATCAACATCTTTGTTACCAGCAGTCAGGAGCAATTATGTCAGTCTGAGGACTAAAGTATGCCTCATTCAGGCCATGGTCTTTCCAATCACTTGTTTATGCATCTGAGAGCTGGACAGCGAGTATGGATGGCATTAGAATTTATGCCTTTGGGCTGTGGTGTTGGAGCAAAGTACTGAATATCCCCTAGACTGCCAAAAGTACAAAAAAATGTGTCTTGGAGAAGGTGCAACCAGAGTGCTCCTTGGAGGCAAGGATGACACAGCTTTGTCTCACATACTTTGGGCATGCTGCTAGGAGAGGCTAGTCCTTGGAGAAGGACATCAACGTTGGAAAGGTGAAAGACAGAAAAATCCTCAATAAGACTGACTGACACAGTGACTGCTGCAATAGACTCAAGTGTATCAGAAACTGTGAGGATGGCACAAGATAGGACAGAGTTCAGGTCAGTTGCTCACAGGATCTCTGTAGGTCAATGGCACCTAACAAGTGTACAGACAGATGTACAAACCGATAAAACATATTCTCTGTGCTTTAAAGGAGTACACACACAAACTTAGAAGTAATGCAAATGTCCATCATTACACAGCATATATAAGAACTAAGTTTAGCAATGTGGGTAATTTTTTTAAAAAAAGGTGAAAACAGCAAGTTAAACATACACCAACTAGAGATTTTACATAACATTTTAAAGCACAAAAATAAACCTGCATATAAAGATACATAATTCAAGTATAAAGACATGGATGGGAATGACATACAGCACCCTCAGGAGGCAAATGACAAGGGAAACGTCTCTGAATGTTTGAAATCATGCTGTATTGAAAAAAGTTCTTATTCTCCTCTTTTTATCATCTGTAGGATTTAATCATTCTTTATAAATGGAAAAATGTTCCAAAAATACCATCTATTACAATCTATTAATACAAAAAAGGGTATTTTAATATATCATGACACAAGAGTTAAATAGCTATTTTAAAAATATATTCTGAACCAGTAGGTTTTACCTCTGGAATGAAAGGCTAGTTCAGTACTCAAAAATTAATCAATTCACCATACCAACAGACTAAAGAAGAAAAACAAAATGTCATTTTAACAATTGCAGAAAAAAACATCTGACAAGCCTCATCTACTCCTGATAAAAGCTCAGTAAACTAGAAGGGACTTCTTCAATCTAAAAAGCTATAGCTGCTACATCATACCAAATGGTAGAAGACTTAATGGACACAAGTTTTGCCACTCTAAAATCAGGAACAGAACAAAGATGTCCACTTTCCTCAGCCTTACTCAATAAACTCAATTGTACTCAACCAAAGTCTTGGCCAGTACACAAAAAAGGGAGGTGTCCCAGATTGAGAAGGAAACATCTCTGTTCTTCCAGCCATGTCTCCAGAAAATCCCAAAAAGTCTACTACAAAGGTCCTAGAACTAATAACATCTGAGAGTTTAATAAGGTCACAAAGATCATTATACAAAACCAACTCTGTAGACTGGAGAAGAGGTGAGGAAGGGAAAGGGAGTAACAGGGAATGTATGGAAACTCAACTTCTCTGTAAACTTTTGTTAAAATCACAATAAAAAGGGCAAAAAAGTAATGTGTGAAACACAATATACATTCATGAAACACAACATGTGAATTTTGTACACAATAAAAAAACATAAAAAAATATGCGCAGAACCTGTAACTGAAGACTACAACGACAAAAAAAAATTAAACATGACCCAAGTTAATTAAAATATGTGAAAAAATAATAAACTTCACAGATTAGAAAATTCAAATGAAGATGTTTTCCATATTTATCTAGAGATTCAATATAATCTCAAACAAAACCTCGGTAAGATATTTTAGAGATATTGATAGGCTAATTGTTTAAAAAACTGAATGGGCAAGTCAAGGAGCTGGAATAGTGAAAATTATTTTGAAGAAAAAAAAATTGTACAATCCACACCACCTTATTTCAATTCTTAACTATAATGCTAAAGTAATTAAGATGGTAATCAAAAACAGCAGTCAAAATAATAAAGATTGCTGTAGGAAACAATAAACACAAAGATCCCAATGGGGATAGTAAAGTCCAGAAAATACAGTCAATTGAATTGACAAAAGATATAAAGGAAATGCAAAAGAAAAGGAAGATCTTACCCTGACCAACACGTTTCCTAATTATAAACTGTGTAGTGTTCCCTGCGTCTTGGTCTAGATAGAGGTTTTTAGGTAAGCATAATTAAGTGTTCTAGGATTCTCATTCTTCTCAATGTTAGCCAGTTTATTATAATCCACATAGTCAAATGCCTTTACATAGTCAATAACGCACAAGCAGAAAAACAAAAGGAAGCTCCTAACAAATGGTCCTAGACTAAATGGACATGCACATGCAAAAAAAAAAAAAATTCAACTCATACTTTATATCTTGGAACTTTATTTCTAAAAAGTAACTAAAAATTAATCATAGATCTAAATATAATGCCTAGAATCAAATGAGAGAATCTTTGTGGCCTTGAATCAGTTGACAAACTATGGGCCACAGGCCAAATGCAACCCATCACACCATTTTGCTCGACCCATGAGCTTAATGACTGGAGAAGACAGAGAACTGAGAGGAAAGTATGTGATGACATACATGAAATTAATACTGCACAACTCGTAAATAAAGTTTTATTGGAACACAACTACTCTCAATATTTTGAGATGCTGTCTGGGGCCACTTTTCTACTACAACGCAGATTGTAAAAAAGTCCACAAAGCTCTTTAAGTGGAAAAAAGTCTGGTCTGAGTTAGGCAAAGAGTTCTTAGATACAATCCCAAAAGCATGATCCAAACCAAAAAACCTAACCAACCGGACTTCATAAAAATACAAAACCTCTGCCTTGGTAAATAGGTTTTAAAAAAAAAAAAAAAACTATTAAGGTAATAAAAAACAAGCCACAGACTGGGAGAAAACATGTTCCTCTCTGAAGACTTATGTTCAAACACATGAGAACTTCTTAAAACTCAATAATTAAAACATCTTCTGTAGTCACTTTGATAGTCTATCAAAGAAAGGTGTGTGTGTGTGCAAGCTGCCAAGTCAGAACTAACTCACAACTGAATCTTCAGAGTTTTCAGAGGCTGTAAATCACAAGGAGGCGGTTACCTATCTTTGCCCATGGGAGCCACTCGTGTATTCAAACCACTTCTCTTTCGGTTAGCACCATACCTTCTTACTCATAAGACCACCAGCGCTCCCTCTATCAAAGACCAAAAAAAAGATGCTCAACTCTAGTAGCTGAAAGAAAAGCAAATGAAAATTACAATGAAATGTCAGCACACATTTACTGTTGTGCAGCAGTATGACAGGATGGTGTGGCCATTCTGGAAAATAGCCTGGGAATTCATAATAAGCATACAGAACAGCAACGCTTTCCAAACGGTTCCTCCTGATGACGTTCTGCCATCCTTGCTTTGAAGGTGCACTCTTGGCTGTTCTGCCAAATTTTTTCTGGCAATCCAGGATATATTTATTATTCTCAGCTGTTGTCATGTGCTGTCGAGTCGTTTGCGACTCATAGCGACCCTATGTACAAAAGCCCTAAACCTTGTTCTATCTTGTGTCAATATTATTGTCTCTGACACACCTACTCCCATTACCCAAATCACTGAATCGATCCATCTCATGGAGGGTCTTCCTCTCCTGCATTGTCCCTCCACCCTTCCAAGCATGATGTCCCTCTTAAAGGACCTCCTTGCAACATGCCCTAAGTATGTCAGATAGAGCTTCAGAATCCTTGACTCCAAGGAACACCTGGCTTCACCCTCTCCAGGTCAAACCTGTTCACTCTCCTAGCAGTCCAAGGTATATCCAACACTCTTCTCCAGCACCACAGCTCAAAGGCATCAATTCTTTCTATCATCCCTAGTCATTGTCCAGCTCTCTGATGCATAGCACAAAACTGCAAAGACTGTGGCCTGGATCAGGTGCGCCTCAGTCTCCAGCCTGATGTCGCTGGTCTTCAGTACCCTGAAGAGGTCCCTGACGGCTGACTTTCCCTTGATTTCCTGGCTGCTGGTATCAAGTGTTGATTAACATCATAATTTAAATGAATCAATTCTACTTCAGTTTTCCTTGATCAATGTTTAGCTTTTACAGACATTATGTTAATGTTGTTACATTCTTTCACGCTATGACTCATATAACTCTCTGAACAATGGATCTGAATCTTGCTCCATCCCGTACCATCCTCATCATCCCTGATATATGGTCACGCTGTTCCAGTTACTATGCTGATCCATTTTGTTTAGAGTCTTCCTCTCTTTCACTGACCCTCCATTAACTCTTCCAAGCATGATGTCTTTTTCCAAGGATGAGGTGACCAAAAATACCTATGACTTTCTTGGGTCAGGTCTATCTTAGTATTAAAAGTGACATCTTAGCTTTTTTTAAAAAAAAAATCTGATTTTTCCTTTTTTCTTTTAATTTCCATTCATTCACTGTTGCACTTTTCTCCCTGCTGCCACCCCCTGCCACCCCCCCTTCTCTTACAAGTAAAGGAAAAATTCTTTCATTGTTTTACAATCCCTCCCCCTCAGGTCCACTCTACTAAGCAGCCTTCATTCTGGACTCCTATCATGACAATAATATCTAATCACTCCCTAACTAAATAATTTCTTTTAAAATCTTTTGAAAAAGTCGAATACAACTCTAGCTTGTCATTTTTTAAAAAGTACCCATGATTCAGAAAAGAGTAAGATAACTAAAATGTTATGTCAAGTTCTGATACAATTTTTAGACTGAGAAGTCTTCACCAGAGTAAATAAAAAATATTATGATAAAAAATTACTATAGGAACAGGAATTTAGAAAAAGAAAAATGTCTATCATTCATATTCTTGGAAGAAGAGAAAGGGGGTGTTGACTGTCCAGACGTAGATGTTCTGAAAATCAATGCCAGACTCTTCCCTGTGGAACCAAACCTCTCATGGTTTGATTCTGCAGAACTTGTAGTCTTTCTCTAGGGCGTCTTCAGGGAAGACTGAGGAGTGCTAGGATTGCTTGTCAATGGTGATAGAAAACTTCTACTTTTACCACAATGTTTAACTGTGTTGCACGTTTTACAAGTAAACAAAGGAGATAGCGGGCCTGGCTCAGGTAGCTGGCTCGGAGTTTCTCTGAGCCACAGCCTCCAGGTAGCATTTCTGCCTCAAGGTCGGCAATAACATATGCCTTTTAAACAGTTTTCTCCCTCATCTGTTTCAATGCAGTATACATTATTTATCCCATCTTTCTCAGTCTCCCCAGAACCCCAATGTCAGTCCTGTTTTACAACAGTGGCACTATGCAGTATTTGTCCTTTTGTGACTGAGATACTGCACTCAGCATAACATATTCCAGGGTCACCATTTTGAATAATACTGCATGAGTTCCTTGTTTTTCAATACAGTGTAGTATTCCATTGTGTAAATATACCACAGCTTCTCTATCCATTCGTTTGTTGCAGGGCACTTAGGTTGTTTCCAACTCCCTGCTATTGTGAACAAAGCTGGGATAAACATGGGTGTGCACATCTTAGCTTTTTAACTCTTTAAAGAGGTCTTCTGCCACAGATCTGTCCAATTCAGTATATAATTTTATTTATTTTTTACCACCACTTCCATGGGTGCTCATGTGGACCCAAGTAAAATTAAATCCTTGACAATGTCAGTATTTCCTTCATTTATCATGATTTTGCTAATTGTGGTCTACTCTAAGAATTTTCTTCCCTTTTATGTTCTAATATCCATAATGATAAAGTCTATGATCTCCATTACTAATTGCTTCAAGTTCTGCTTTCAGTAAGCAAAGCTATGTCACTTGTACATCAGCAGGCTGTTAATGAGTCTTCCTCCAATCCTAAGGCAGAGTTCTTACTAATACAGTTCAGTCTAGCAGACTAATTCTCTGCACACAAACAGAATAAATGTAGGGGGAGGGTGCAACCCTGAAACACACATGCCCAGAGAGATTCTAAACTGTGCAGTACTCTCCTATTCTGTTCAAATGATTGCCTCTTGGCAATAGAATCCTGTAACACTGCCAAATCAAGTCTCAAATTTTCCTTCAATTCTTTCACCTTGAGAGATACCAAGCATGTTCTTCCTTTTTGGTTTTCTCTTCCAGGCATATTTTATTTTAATACTTTCGAACATATATTTTTATCTTTTCCCTCTTTCTTTCCTTTTTATTGTTTAATAATCTTTTGCTTTCTTAAAGTATGTTACCATCCCATAACTCTTCTGACCACTGGTGTTCAAGGCATCAAATTTACTCTTGAGATAGTGTCTGAATTCAAATGGATACACTCAAGGTCTTATGTACTTCGGCTGTCATGGACTTACTTGTTTTCATTCACTTCCACTTCTTTTGCAATTGAGCTACTGATTGTCTGTTCTGCAGTTAAGCTCTGGCCATTTTCTGACTGATGATATTGAGTTTCTCCAACATCTCTTCCCACATATGCAGTCATTTTGATTCTTGTGTAATTCCACCCACTAAGGTCCACAATATATAGAGTTTCTGTGCTTTTTTTAAAAAAGGGTATTTATCATGATTCCATCATTAGTCTTGCAAAATTCTATCACGCAATCTCCACTGTCATTTCTATCACCCAAGGCATACAATCCAACTACCAATCCTCTTCATTTCCAACTGCTCTTGATTTCATGCTTGAGCAATTTCAGACTGCAGAAGTTTCTTCATCATTCACATTAGTGATTTAGTGCATAATTCAGACTAAAAGTCATGGTAACTGATCCTCCTTGAAAAGGTGTAGATATTATTAGTGACAGTATCTGAATGTGACAGGAAGTATCTGAAATGCTCTTTTTGATCATGAGATGTCTTTCCTCTTCAATTTGTTATTCTCAGCAGAGCAGATCATCTGACTGAAAACGGACAGTAACAGTCCATGTCAGCTGGTGGATCAGTGGTGAAGAACTGTACTGCCAACACAAAGGCATATAGTTCAAATCTACCAGGTGTTCTACCGAAGAAAAGTGAGCAATCTCCTCTCATGAGATTTACTGTCCCTGAAAACCCACTGAAGGGTCAGTTATGGGCCAGTTCCAGCTTAATACACAACAATGCCTAGAACAGAGGAGTTGTTCTGTGTCTCAAAGGCTACATCTTGCTGGGAGTTCAAATTCGCCAGTGAGTGAGAAAGATAGGTAATCTCCTCGCATGGGATTTACAGTCAGCTACGAGTCAATCCCAAATCAACAGTACTGAGATGAAAATGCCCAGGATATGCATTCCATTTTTAATGATTTCCAATTTTCATATACTCATATTTCATACATTCCATGTTCTGATTACTGATGGATGCCTGAAACTCCTTCTCATTTTGAGTAGTGCCACATCAGCAAATGAAGATCCCAAAAGCTTTACTCTAGCTTAAGATTAACTCTACTTTAAGGAGGCAACTCCTACCCTCTTACCTAGCTGCATTCTGGGTGCCTTTGACTTGGAAGAGTTCATCTTGTAGTGCTACACACAGGTTTTCACAGGTCTTTTTTTTTTTAAAAAAAAGCAGTTGATTGTCAGGCCCTTCTTTCTAGTCTTAATCTCGAAGCGTCACTGAAATATGTCCACCATGGGTGACCCTGATGGTATCTGGAAGGCAGCTATGCTAACCACTATACCACCATCGCAATCCTGATGGTATTTGAAATACTAATGGTATAGCTTCCAGTCTCCACGTAACACACAAACTCCCCCAGTAAAACAAACTGACATACAGAGGAATGGCTGATATTAATATCAGTTCTGTCAAAGCAGACTAAGATGTTCATCACTACAGCTAGCAATTAACATTGTTTTAGAGATAACAAGCAGTGCAATTTGGGGGAAAACTGAAGTATAAGAAAAGCAAACGTGCATATATCATCAATGCTTGCAGATGTTCTTCACAAAAAAACCCTCACTGCAAACAAAACAAAAACTATTAGAAATAATTGGGGGGGGGGGACAGGTATCAGAATACAAAACTGGGCCAATTGGCAGCATCAGTACGGATGGTGAAGAGATTGAGATAGTTAACAGTTTTAGTTTACTTGGCTCCACAGTCAACACTCTTGGTAACAGCAGCCAGGAAATCAGGAGATGAATTGCATTGGGAAAATCAGCTGTGAAGGACCTCTCAAGAGTACAACAACGACCTCTTGAAGTGCAACGACATCAGGCTGGAGACTAAGGTGCACCTGATCCAGGCTATATAGTCTTTGCAAATTATGTGTTGGCTTCGTCTGACATACTTTGGGCATGTTGCAAGGAAGGACTGGTCATCATGTTTGGGAAAGTGGAGGGATGGCGCAGGAGAGGAAGACCCTCAATGATATGGATCGATTCTGTGAGTGGAGTGGTGGGAACGAGTGTGTTTGAGACAGCGAGGTTGGCACAGGATAGAACGGCGTTTAGGGCTCTTGTACATAGGGTCGCTGTGAGTCACGATGGCTCATAACAACAACAACAAAGCTCACTACTGAAAGCTCCACGAAAAGAGATCTTTTTGTAGACAAATTATTTAAATATAGAATAAAGTTTCATAATTATGAAAAAATTCCATGACATAAAGAAAAGATTAATACATTTGGTAAAACGATGTCTGTTTCTACACAAGAGCAGTCACTTAAATGCACAGAGTCACATAAAGACTCAAAGATGTTACCAAAGGATAGTAACAAAGTATTAATGCTCCCTTCTGAATGGTCTCTATCTCCTGGGGGGGAAGGGGGGTGTAAAAAGTAAAGTTATTCCTAAACTTGCAAAAGTATTGTTTTATAAATTCTTCCACCTCTCCTCTCCCAGCTTAATTATTCAGATCACAGATGAATATAATATCTGAAAGAGCAAGCCAACAAACTATGGCTGGTTTCTGTAAATGAAATAATTTACAACAAAGCACAATGGTTTACTCATTGTCCGTGCTACTGGCATGACTCAGTAATAACAGAATTGAGGAGTTGTAGCAAAGGCCATTTGTTTTGTTGACTAAAATATTTACTATTGGGTCTTATAAGAAAAAGGTACCAGTCCCATCTATAGGCTACCCTTCATAGGTAGGTAAATTCTTGAAGGCCAAACTGAAGTTCAGATACAATAAGGAAGTTCATCTCCACTGCATTTTCTATCAAGCCAGGAAATTTTCCAGACTTCTGTCCCTAAACAGTTAAGAGGGTGAAATCACAGGTCTCTTTCTTACTACAAAGTAAACATGTTCTTGATCTTAGTTGCTTTAGTCTCCAGCTTAAGGAGGCCTTATAACACAACAGAATGGAATGGTGCCCAGGCGTGTGCTATCTTGACAATCATTCCAGTGAGTATGAAAAAAATCCCAAAACCACACTGCTGCCTAGTGAGTGTAATCACCAAAACTGATTAGGAGAGAGCTTTAGGTCTATGCAAAACACAAACTGCTTTCCATCAGGACGTAACCACCTAAGAGTTGATCCTCTTCCAGTGGGTTTCCACATGGGAAGAGACTGCCAATCTTTCTCCAACCATTATCCAACAACACCTGCTAGCAGTTGTTAGTATACTGTGTTAGATTGTAGAAAAAAAGAAATTTAAAAATCACTTAAGGTACAATTAAAGGGAGCTCTGGTGGCCTAGTGGCAAGAAGCTGCGCTGCAATCCCAAAAAAGCGTGGTTCAAATCCACCAGATGCTCCACTGGAGAAAGAGGGGCAGTTTCCTCCTGTGCCTGTCAGATCTGACTCAATGGCACACACAACAACAGTACAATTAAGAGTCTCCAGCAGCGCAGCAGTTCAAGCACTCAGCGGCTAACCAAGAGTCAACTACTCAAATCCACCAGCTGCTCCTTAAGAGAAGGGTCAGGCTGGCTGTCTGCTTCTGTAGAGATTTACAGCCAGTGGGATATATATACACACACATATGCTGTCCTCCAGGGTCACTATGAGTTGGAATTGACTCGATGGCAATGGAGGTTTTTGTAGGAATAATCAGGGAAGGTCTAAAAATAAACAGGTGGTGAGAATGTAAGTCTGTTCTCTGTTCTGCCTTTTAAATGAAACACACTGTGATCCAACAGTGCCACCCTCCCTGGATCTCCCCTGCAGAACAAATAAGAGTAGAAGCAACTCTAGCGACTTCAAGCCAACAGCTCACTACGTGAAGTCAGAACTGACTCACAGCTGGGCCTCCAGAGTTTCAGGGGCTGTAAATGGTACAGGAGATTGACCATCAGTCTCCCTCGGGTTTGCTGGTGGATTTGAACCACTGGAGTCTAGATGCAGTCTTTGGGTGAGCAGTGCAACTTCCTACCCACTATGCTACCAGAGCTCCACCAATATTCTTAGGTCAGAATTATTTGTGAAAGCAAAACCAGAATGACATTTTAACACATTTTAAATTTTTAATTTTTAAAAACAAATAAAATAGACACTAGAAAATACAGGAAGTTATTCTGCTAACCCTTTTTAGCATCCTAATCCTGGGGAATGACCTGTGTATTTAAGAGCCTCAGAAACCCACTGGAGGATCAAGCTATGAATTAGTTCCAACTCAACGGCACTGTATTAGGGTTGAGGAGAGAGACTGCTGTCCTTCTTAGAGCCCCTAGACATCTGTGCTTGTGGCCCTGGCCACAAGTTATCTCCACTACTAGGTCACTTCAGAGACACGAAAAAGTCACAAGTCTGGCCATTCAGGCAATTAAGAATCATTCACTTGAAAGAAGACAATCGGGGAGCTCCGGTGGCCTAGTGGCAAGGAACTGCAACTACAATCCCAGAGGCGCACGGTTCGAATCCACCAGATGCTCTGCCGGGGAAGGAGGGGCAATCTCCTCCTGTACCAGTCAGATCTGACTTGACGGTACACTCACACAAAATAATA
>NW_006399798.1:16848376-16868613 GCF_000299155.1 Elephantulus edwardii | reverse complement strand
GGCTCCAAAAGCTGAGGAAGATCATCTGGAGAATTTAAATTTAAAAATTTAAAAGCATAGCTGAAAATATTGAAAAACTACATTTTAAGGTGTTTCATCTGCACACTGCTCTGACAGCAGAGGTGCTGCTATGTGCTGTCAAGTCTCAAGTAACTCATGGCTGACCCTCAGTGGGTATTCAGAGGCTATAAATTACATGGGAGGAGAGTGCCCATCCTTTTCCCTCAGAACAGCTGATGCATTCGAACCACCTTGCCTTTGGGTTGGTGGCACAAGATGGGAAAAAAAAGGTAATTTATTGAGGAAGAATTAAAAAGAGTGTACAAAACAATTCTGATGGGCAAAACAGAAAGAACTCTTTCAACTATGGAAGCTCTAGAAATGTATCAACTACTTTAAACGTTGGAGTATTTCCTCAAAAAAGTCTCAATCTATGCTAAGCAAGCATTAGAAAGGAAGAAAGGGCAAGAAGAGAGATCCACACAGATTAACACCGGCATTTCTTCTTTTACATTCCACAAATAGAATGTACTTGAAACAAACAGAACTCAAAGGAGACAATGTGAGCACTGGAATCAGGCGAGGAGCCATGAGGTAAAATAGAGAACTTGCCCCACTGAATATGAATCATTCAGCTGCACTGGAATCTGTCCAAGTGTGTGACTGCAAGAGCACACCCCAGAGTTCACAACCAAGTATTTACATTCTAACCAAATCTCAGAAGGCTCATGGTCGCAACCAAGTATCACTTAAGTAACAAAAGAATATTATAGGGGTTTGTGGGAAGTCTTCTTTTCTTTGAAGATGACTAGTTAAATAAGGTGGCCAGAGACTCCTAAGAAAGAGGTTTTGTATATACAAAACCACGTACACTGGGACAGGCACATATCAACTTTTAGACAATTAGAAAGTAAGGATTCTTTGAGTTATATTAAATCTCTCAACCAAAGTCTCCAATTCAGTCCTTTCTCCCTTCTTGTCCTACATGACTTAACTTTATAAGAGCAACAGATTTCCTAAAGAATTCTTTTCCCTACCACCTAAGATTGGAAGCAGGAGTAGCATCCACTTCCTAAACAACATGCCCCTAGAAACAGAACTTAAAGGCTTCAGGCCTTTTGTTCTCAGGGTCGCTATGAGTCTTAACGGCGATCAATAAAAACAAAAATCATCTAAGAACAATAAAAGATGTACAGTCACCCCAATGTCCCTAAATCTTACTACAGACAATCCAATCACAAAACAAGAATAATGATGGATCAACAGTCCCAAAAGGGCGGCAGTGTAGAAGGTTAGTGACGGCGATTCAGGCTGCCTAGTCTTTAAAACAAATAAAGGCTAGTAAGAGACACTGGGTAAATTCCCACTACTCTAGCAGAAGCTAGCTTACTAGAACAGCAGTCAAGGGAGCTTTCAGTTATTCTCTGAAATGGCCAAGTAGTCTACAACTGTAAAGTACAAGATAAGAAACAGTGGCCACCTGAGGCCACTGAGTGCTTGAAATGAAGCCTGCATCCCTGAGGAACTGAGGTTTTTAATTTTACTTGATTCAAATTTCCAAAGTCCTGCAAAGTCCACTGGTTAACACACTGGACAGCACACAACTACAGGATGGAAAGAATTCAGAAGCTTCCTCTGAATCACACATTCAATGCAACTGTTGTGAAAAGACAAAGGAATGAAATAGTCCTTACCTTAAAAAGAACACTCAGATTATGGCCTATTTCAATACAAAACCTTAGTGATCATTCACTTTTGTTGGCTGCTGGAGAGTCAGAAGTGACTCTTGCCTGATCCTGAAGCGGGGTTTCAGAGGCTGTAAATTGCATAGGAGGAGACCACCCACCCACCTTTCTCCTATGAAGCTGCTGATGGATTCAAACCACCAGAGGTGTGAGGGCTGTGAGTCCCTACTGATTCCCCCAGAACTACCTAGATATAATGCTCACTGCTGTTGGGTCAGAACTCTCCACTGGGTTTCAGAGCAGACTGCCCATCATTCTCCCAGTGGATTTGAACTGCCTGAGAGGTGAGGCTTAGCAGTACAACTCTCTATGGACTATGCCATCAGAGCTCACCAAACAGGATCACTACTAACAGGTCAAATAATCAAGGGAGTAAGATCATCCTAAATGTTCGCACATCTAATAACCCAAACCCAAATCTTACTGCTGTCAAGTTGATTCTGACTCAGAGAACCTACAGATCTGCCCACAGGCTTTCCAAGACTGTAAATCTTTAGGGAAACAGAATGCTATATCTTTCTCCTGAGGCTGGTGGCTTTGAACTGCTGATCTATTGGTCAACAGCCACATTCTTTAACCACAGAGCCACCAGGGCTCTTTAATAATTATAGAACCTCAAAATACATGAAACAAAAATTAAAATAAAAATATACTAGAGACATATCCATAAAAACACTTGAAGCCTTCAACACTCCTCTATCAGCAAGAAACTAAACAAGTAGAATAGAACAATGACATTAACCATCCTGACCTATGAACACCTCATCAAACAGAATGCAACTTCCTGCCACATGCACATGGAACATTCACCAAGACAGACTATACTTTAGGCCATTTAAAGAATCTCCAAATATGTCTTTCAAATACAAAGTGCATTTCTTGATTATAATGGAATTAAATTAGAAATCAGTAAGGATACTGGAAAATTCCCCCAAACATCTGGAAACCATGGGACATTAATTGTACAAGGCCCTACATTAACCTCAACTCTTAAGACTCAGAGAGATAGTGTTGGGCTTACTGGGCTGACAGAGACTGTGGCCACTCTTCAAATCTGGAGGAAAGAAAAACTCTCCTGAGCCAGGTCTCTAAGGTTAAGTAATCACACCAAGAAGACAACTCACTCCTTTGAATACCAACCACATATGGTCACAATAACAGCATGTGCCTAAGAATAAAGCCCAGAAGCAGGAAAAGGTAGGACTGATTTGAGAAATGAAATAGGTTGAGAAACAGAAATGAGAATTACAGGGAGGAAGAGCGAAAAGTGTAATTACATTGTGGGTATTATAATTAATGTTATAAAACGTGTATGCCATCATTGTCTTTTTGTGTCTGGCTTACATCACACAGCAAAATATGTCCTTGATTTATAAATCATGCTAAGATCACTAATACAAAGAGCTAAGGAAAAGTTTACGTACAGAATCAATCATGGAGGGACAATAAGGATAAGAAGGGAGGAAGAGGTGAGTGAAAATTAATAAACAGGTAAGTTGAGTGAATGGAAAGGCAATGCACAATAAAGTAGTACACCCACTGTGGAAAACAATCTGGCACTTTTTAAAAGAAGTTAGAAATAACATTTGACCAAGTAATTCCACTCATGGGAATATACCCTATAGAAACCAGAGCCACAATTCACACAGTTGTATGCACACCCATTTTTTGCTACGTTATTCACAATAGCAAAGAGATGGAAACAACTCAAGTGCCAAACAACAAATGAATTGGATAGAAAAACTATGGTACCTTCACACAATGGAATATTGTGTAGCATTGAAAAACAATTTGCTCTCCAACTCTCCTTTTCTGACAGCATGCTATAAGGTCTGGTTTCACCCATTTTTCTAAGGGTCTATTTCCTCATTTTTTTTTAAATTTTTATTATTTTTTTTTACTTTTACTCATTTGCACAAACCACCTTTCACTGGCTATGCCTCCATCTTGTTAACGTAATAAACCAAACTGGCTTTGCTAAAAAAAAAAAAATTTAAAAAAAAAAACCACAAAAAACAAAACCAAACCAAAAACAAAATACAATGACCTCATAACATCGGGGAGCCTTGAGGACATTATGCTGAGTGAAATACCTCAGTTACAAAAAGACAAACACTGCGTAACACCACTGTTATTATAAAACAGGGTAGACATGGGGGGTGGGAGGTTGGGGAGAGAACAGGAAGAGTGGACAGATAATGAACACTGAATTATAACAGATGAGGGAAAGAACTGTCTAAAAGGAATATATGATTAGACATTGTATATATGACAACAATCTGGAACAAGGGGTGCAGTATGGGGTTCTTGGGAGGAAGAAAAATATGCAACAATAAAAAAATGTTTAAAAATAAATAAACGCAACAAAGCTGACCTCTCCTTGGGTCTGTCAGGAATGTACCAGCACCTCTCCCTCACTGACACACTGTCAGATATGAACATGCTGCATATTGCTACTGAAGACCAGTGCAACATGAATGAAACACAATGCATACGAATGACTGAACAAAAATCAATTTAAAAAGATTTACAGCTTTGGCAAAAAAGTATCACAATAAAGTGAATACTACTAAAAATAGGGTAGGGAATAACGGAAAGATGTTTACTTGTATCTTATTGATTATGCAAAGGCATATGACTGTGTGGATCATAACAAATTATAGCTAACATTGAGAAGAATGAGAGTCCCTTCTAGAATATTTAATTGTGTTCACATGAAACCTATACATAGACCAAGAAGTAGTAGTTATTATCTTAAAAGAACAGGAGTATTACTGCATGATTTAAAATCAGAAAATCTGTGCATCAGAGTTGTAGCCTTTCTCCATATCTATTCAAGCTTCATCTCATCTACTCTATGCATGTTAGGAGAAGTGATTCCTTGGAGAGTGACATCACGCTTGGAAAGGTCAAAGGTTGTCCAAAGAGAGGAAGACCCTCTACCAGGTGGACTAATACAGTGACTGCTACAATGAGCTCGATTATGTCTGGAATTATGAGGATGGCACAGATTATGAGGGCTCAGATCAGGGTTCATAGGATCACTATGAATCATACTCAACTCGGCAGCACCTAACAATAATATTCAATCGGTAAGGAGCTCTGGTGGCACAGAGATAAGGAGCTGAATTGCAAGCCAAAGGGTTCAACAACATCGGCAGCTCCATAAGAGAAAGACAGGCAATCACTTCCCAGCAATTTAGAGCTTCTAAAACTCCACGAGGGCCAGGTCTGAGTCTATTCCAATTTGATGGCACAAAACAACAATATTCACTGTGTATGCTGAGCAAGTAATTCAAGAAGTTGGACTATATGAAGAAGAATGTGGCATCAGGATCGAGGAAAAGACTCATCATAAACCACCTGCATTATACAAGTAACACAATCTTGCTTGCACAAAGTAAAGAGGACCTGAAGCACTTGGTGTACAAGAGCAAAGACTAAATACAGCCTCCAATAAGGGCTACATCCCAACATTACAAAAGCAAAATCCTCACCACTGAACCAAAAGACAACATGAGAGATGGAGAAAAGGCTGAAATTGCCAACTACTTCATTTTATTTGGATCCACAACCAACACCCATGGTAGCAGCAGAAAGGAAACCAAAAGAAGCATTGCCCTGGGGAAATCTGCTCTCAAGGATGTGTTCAAAGGATCTTAGCAGAGTAAGACTAAGATGGGCCTGATCCAAGCTATGGTCTTCAATTGCTTCCTATACATCTGAAAGTTGGGCAATGAATAAAGAGAACAGAAGAATGGAAGTCTTTGGATTACAGTGTTGGTGAAAAGTATAGAATATTCCATGAACTGCCAAAAAACCAAAAGAAATCTGTCTTGAAGAACTGCAATCAGAGTACTCCTTAGAAGCAAAGATGGGGGGGGGGGAGGAAGCAAGGATGGTGAAACTTCATCTTACTTTGGGCATATTTTCAGGAGAAATCAGTCCTGAGAGAGGTATCATGTTGGGAAAGGGAACGGGGCAGAGAGGAAGATCCTCAACAAGATGACTAACATCACAATGGGCTTGAGCTTGACAAGATTGTAAGGATGGTGGAGTTAGGTATCATTGGGTCAGCTGAATATGACTCACAGAGGCTCTATCAACAATGTATCTAAATCCTGGACAATCCTCATGCCCGACATTGGGGCCCACTGCCACGGTCACTGTGTCAACCCATCTCACTGACCTCCATCCTCTTTCTCTGACCCTCCTCCTCCATCTTTCCAAGCACGACATCCCTTTCCAAAGAATTGTTGTTTTTGTTAGATGCTTTCAAGTCTAATATGACTCATAGTTACCCTACAAACACAAGATGTGAACCCTGTCCTATCTTGTTCCTCCAAAGAATAGTCCCTCCTAACAACATCAATCCCCAAAGTATGTGAGTCAAAGCTTCATAATCCTTAGGTGAGGAATCTGTTCACAGGATTGTTGAGTTGTAGTCAAGTGGAGGGCATCTAACAACAGTAACATAGAGTTAGTCATTACAACAGTAAGTAGATCTAAAGTGTGTGATGGCAACAACAAATGCAGTTACACACAAAGATTCAAGTTCAGGCAAAGAGAAAAAAAAAGGAGTAAAGTGAAGAGAAAATGAGTGATTTAGAAGGCAATCCATCAATGACCTTTTTTCTCAGCCTCACCATTTCTCTTATTTGTCTATCTACCTAAACTATCTTCATGATCTACCACTCTATATCCAGGTATCAATTTAATAGAAGGTCTACCTCATGAGCCTAACGCACTAATTCGTGTGTTGAATTTCCCCACAGGGTTTTCTAGAATATAATCTTGTAAGATCAGGTGGCTGGGTCTTTCTTCCTAGAACTGCTGCGGAGGCTAGAAGAAAAGCCAACCTTCAGAGTGTAGGCAAGCACTCAAGCTCTATGCTACCAGGGCTACTTTCTCCAGTCTTATCCACTCCAACTCATTCTCTACGGCTTTGAAAAACAAACAAATCCGATCAAAACACTTCCTGCTTAAAACCCATCATGGTTTTCTATTATATGTGCTGATCCAAGTTAAGATTTTACAAATCCTTCTCCCCTCCCTTCACCCCAGCTACTTTAGTTATGAGCTTCACTATCACTTCAAGGCTGCTTTTCTCCTGATCCCTATAGACTAGATTACATGTACTTGCCCTCTTTCAAAGTTATTTCACAGATAGAGCTACCTCTCCTGCTCCTCAAAAGCCTTCAACAGGGCAGGGCCATATCTGACTGCAACACCTAAACTTGGCAGGAACACAGGTATTTTCTTAATAAATGAAGTAACAGAAAGATGATGAGGCTGACAAGGGAAGCGAAGGTCAAGTCATGGACCATCCACGTCCTAAAGTACAGAACACCTTGGGTGCTCTGGTCACCTAGTGGCAAGAAGATGAGCAATACCGAAAGGTCACAGTTCGAATCCACCTGATGCTCCACGGAGAAGGAGGGGCAACCTCCTCCTGTGCCAGTCGGATCCAAGTTGACGGTACACAATAACCACCAAAAAAAACCCCAACAAGACATTTTTCCTATAAACAGTTTTATAATGGAATGAGTGTGGGTAAAAGGTGGCCAGGTAGACAGATTCTTAAGAGGTCAAATGAAGAAGGCCTGATATAGGAAACTGTTGGGAGGGAAAGACAAGCTGAAAGACAGTTAAGACATAAATTAAGCATATTCTAGTGACAAGTCTGCGTATGGAAGAGGAGGCATACAGAGGAGGTGCTAGGATTTCCTCACTCTTGGTTTAAGGAATTCAGCGTGCAGTGTCATTATTCTCTGAGCAGGGTGATGAGAGGTTAAGCACTAACACACTGTCCTGTTCTGGACAATCCAAGTTTGAGGTGCTACAAATATTTGAGGCAGCTCAGCAAATATGTATCTACTAAACTGTTCAAAGTTGAGGGGGGATAAAGCATGACTTCAGACAGAGATTTGGATATCAGCAGTCATGAGTATTAAAATTTATTAGTAGTAAAAGAAACAAAAAGCCATAAGACAGCTTTTCAAGCCACCAAATGCCAAAAGTTTGATGTTTTGGTTTTGTTTTTTCTTTTATAAAGTTTAAGTGAAATGGGAATGTTCATACACTACTGCTGGATAGGCATTAAATTTATAATATAATGTAAGGACTTGGTGTATTATATATTATAGAATACATACATTATAATTTGATAGTATAACACATGAAAAGCCGTAAAAACCGTAGCCTTTGATTCAATGAAGTCAGCTTCTTAGTAATCATCTTGGCAGGGGTGGAGGGTGGGAAATCAGAGATGTGCAGGTAAACACAACAAACAAACAGAACAGGTTCATTTTGGCAGAGCCAGAGGAGTGAATTGATATAGCTAGGAAAAACAGTATTATTATCAGTCCTCTTCTATCCTATACCATCATGGCTGGACAGGTTGTTTTGCTAAAAGCAGTTTAGTCTTGATACAGTTCAAAAACATATGGCTCCCCACTACCTAATAACAAATACAAATTTTTAAAAAATAAAATACAAACTCTTAAGACTAACATTATTCAAATTGGCCCAACATACAATAACCATTTCTTTAAGTTCTGAATCTCAACACCCAAATTGCCAGTAGTCAGACCCTGACCTCACATCTGTCTGTCTCCCACACTCTCCTCTCCCTAACCGACCTTCACCTGGGGAAATTCAACATGAGAAATCCACCCTTGTTCTTGCCACTGTTTCTCTGATCTTCCAATAGAATGGCCTCTCCCTTCCTAATTTGTTTTTTTTTTTTGCTTTTCTTACAGCCCTCATCAGAGTCCTCCCTATGTCTCTTATTTGTCACTATGTTACTCCCTCCTAAAAATAAGGATCGTTAAGAGAAGGGGCCATTTCAAGTCCATCTCTGCATCTCTCTGAAGCTTCTAATGTGCTTTGTAAACTCATTACACACTGTAAAACAGTACTTTCTGAAACTCTGGCTAGACAGCAAATTTGTAACTAGAGTTACTTTTTCCTTTCAACACATGGTAAACTTACAACTAAGAAACAAAAAGTTAAAAATACACTATAACAAAAGAAAGGAAATATAAGCCTTAACTGTGACTCCAGCACTGTGAAAGCAGAAGCATCTAACTTTGCAAAGTAGCAGCTCCCTCCAAGTATGTTGAGGAGGAGGATACAGTTTGAGATCTAGAGGCACCAAGACCCCTGGATCACCAGGCTCATAGGGCTTCTTGACAATGGCAGTCAAAGTCTGAATACTATAAAGTGTGAGCGCCATGCAGGTTCTTAAAATACTAGATATATGCTACCCACTCTCCAGCTCTTAGGAAGGAGGTTTAAGAGACCACTTAAGAAACCAAACTCACTAAAGAAAACGCTAGAGAACTACACAAAAACAAATATGGAAGTTGTGGGTTTCCCCTAAAGAAAAGGAACCATACCGATGAAATCCACCAGGACAAACCATGGCCACCCACAAAGAGCCACCCTCCTAAACACAGACAGCCCAGGATCACCAAGCGCTTGAATGAGGCCTCCTCCCACAAGAGAAAGCCCAAAGCGAAGAAAGGAAATGGAAGCAAGAAAGGAGAGAAAACCTGAATACTATAATGTCTTCACAGAGGGAGAGAGCAGGATGTTGGTCACATCCATGAGGTGGTTTTCGTTTTATTAAAAAAAAAATACAAGAAGAAATAGAAGATCTAACATTTACATAATTTAGAATTCAAAAGGAAAACCAAGCAAATTTGAGGGGAAGGGAAAAAATACACAATACAAGAAATGCACTACCCCTAACTAAAAAGACGTAATGTTGGGATTAAAGGGTCCTCATTGCATCCGGGAGGGAGGGGGGAAACGGGGGACGGGACCACCACACTAAGAGCCAGCACTGTAAAACTTCGTAGTATTACAAACCATGAAGAAAGCTTGAAAACTTTAAAAGACAAAACAAGTCAGATGCAAAGGAGCTAATATGAACGCCACTGCAGACTTCTCATTGGCCAGGCCAGATGCTGTAAAATAATAAACTCTTCAGAAAAAGCTAAAAGAAACTCTTGCTTTTCAAAATTTAGATCAAATTTAGATCAGATCAAATAGGGAGCTCTGATGGCCTAGTGCTAAGAAACTGTGCTGCCAATACAAAGGCAACAAGGTTTGAATTCACCAGTTAGTTACTCTGAGGGAGGAAGATGGTCAATCTCTCAGGCTGAAAACCTGCTGGAGGGTCACCTACAAATCAAATGCAACTTAAAAGTACACACCAACAATACTAGACTAAACTATCAGATATCAGAATTGACCTTTTCAGACATGTAACAACACATTTACTTCTCAAGCTGCTGTTGTTGTTATGTGCCATCGAGTCACCTGGACTCATAGTGACCCTATGTACAATAGCTCTGGACGCTGCTCTACCTTGAGTCAGTCCACTGTCTCTGACAATCCTATCCCCATTATCCTCGTTACTGTGTCAGTCCGTCTCCACCAGGGTCTTCCTGTCCTGCACTGTCTGCTCTCCCTTCCAGGCATGATGTCCTTCTCCAAGGACTGGTCCCTCCTAGCCATGTGCCTAAAGTTTATGACACAGAATTTTAAAATCTTTGCCTCCAAGGATCAGCCTGTTTTCGTCCTCTTCAGAACAGATCTGTTTGTTCTCTTGGCAGTCCAAGGTATGTTCAATACTCTTCTCCAGCACCACAACTCAAAGGCATTGATTCTTCTTCTGTCATCCTTAGTCACTGTCCAGCTTTCTGATACACAGCAAGTAACTGCAAAGACCATGTCCTAAATCATAGTCTAGAGACCTTAGTCTACAGACTGACCCTATGTACTTCTCAAGTACCTGTTCTTAAAAAGCAACTAGAGATGGTGTTCCACTGAAAACTGTCTTTTAAGTAGTCAAGAAACAGGTGACTGACACAGGAAAACAATAAGAGTCCACATGATGGACTTTACCATGTGATGGTAAAGAGACTTACTGAGTAAGTCTTATAGGGAGTGCAGCAATGCAGAACAAGGGTTGTAGAAGGGAAGGTACAGGGAATTATAACAGACACCAGCAGTTTGAACCCATCCAGCAGAACCTCAGAAAGCAGGCCTGGCAATCTGCTTCAAAGTGCACAGCCTTAAAAACCCCACGGGGCAGTTCTACTCTGTACACATGGGGTTCCCATGAGTCAGAATCAACTCAACAGCAACTAACAACAAGTCTTCCTCAACCATTACCAAACTAAGATGCAAACTCTAAAGCAAATAAATCACATAACATTAACATAAGCTTATTATTTACAAATCTTACAGCAAAAAAAAAATAGCTAAAAGTTACCTCTGGAAAATTCTTTGAATGGAAAGAAGTAAGGCAGAGAACTGCTTATATTCACTATAAACCTTTAATACTCAAGTTTACTTTAACCATATACATGTTATTAATTTGGTAAAAGTACCAAAAGATGGGGGGAAACCTTGCTTTAAGTGAAAATAGTTTAATATAACCCCAGGAATATTTCTTTTTAAAATACAGATAAAACATGTACAGAAAATGGAGTAAAAGTTGGAAATTAAATCACTCCTTAGACTCAACTTTAACCAAACAGTAGACATAGACCTATAAGGTAACCAATATATGTTGATCGGGCCCTTTCTCCTTATTTCCTTTCAAGGAAGAAGGTCCTACCCTTTGAAGATATAACTTTCTGATAAATCTATCATTACTATTTACCCTCAAAAAATATATAGATATTGATCAGGCCTATTAAGTCACACCCTTTAGATCAATCAACCACACAAGATCAAAAAAGCAGCGTTTGCCAAACGATAAAGCTCAAAAAACTGGTAAAATAGAAGAACAGAAATGAAACACACAAATATGAAGTGTTGCTATGATGTGAGGATAATATTTAATGCTATAAAATGTATATAAACCATCGAGTGGAAAACTAATTTGCTCTGTACACTTAAATCACATTATCAAGTTTTAACAAAGGAACCAAAATAAAAAATAATTATCAAAGCATTTCATGGCTTTTTTACGATTTCAGATGATTTCCATTTCTTCATGCTTTTTTGATGAAAAAAATTGGTAAAGAGACATACCAAGAATGCTCTATGACAACTGAAAATTACCTATGGCATCTGTCCTTCTGGAATAACTTCTCTAAACTGGGATAATACATTTGGTATTTATTATAGTTATGAAGTCAATTTGATAGGTCAATTATGTTTAAATGACTAAATGAAAAAAGCAAATCTACTTTTTCTTCTTTAAGAGTGGTCATCAAAATTCTTTTTTTACACTTTTTTTTAATCTTTTTTCTTTTTTTCTATTTTTTTTTTAAATTTTTTTTTTTACACTTTTTTAATCTATCAATGGCTTTTGACAGAATAGAATTATTACCTCAATACACATGCTTAGGGAGGGAACTGTGGTGGCTGGCTTTTTTTTTGGGGGGGAACTGCACTGCCAACCCAAAGGTTTCTGGTTGTTACGTACTGTCGAGTCGCTTGCGACACACAGTAATCCTATATACAAGAGCCCTAAAGCCTGCTCCATCCTGTACCAACCTTATTGTCTCTGACACACCTACCCCCATTACCCCAGTTACTGAATCGATCCATCTCATTGAAGGTCAGTTCTGATCCACCAGATGCTCCATGGGGCAAAGACAGGCAATCTCCTCTCCTTCAATTTACAGCCTTTGAAAACCTGCTAGAGGGTGGTCAGCTATGAATCAGTTTCGACTCACAGTACATTAGCAACAACACTGTAAATAAAGCAATTCTATCTTCAGTGAATCTCCACTTTCAGTTCAGGAAGAAATTCTATCACATATTCAATTACATGAAGTAAAAACAGCCAACATAAATTGAGTCTTTAGCATGTACAAGACATTGTTCTAGGTAGTTCACATGTAGTGACTTATTTAACCTTCAACATTTTTAATTAAATATCACATTTCCAAATTATATATGAAGACAGTAAGACAAAGAAATAAGCAAACCATCTCATGTCAGAGAGCTAATTCAAACCGATGAAGTCTAATCCAGATTCTACACTCTACGCTGTTATCACCTCTCTAGATTCTTGGCATTCATAAAAGATTCATATAGAATCCTCACGTTCTCACACATCATGAGAGCCTACAATTCTATGTTGGCATTCCATCTGCAGGTGAAGCTTGCCAGCGTAGGAATCACTGGCTATAAGACCATTATCTGGAAAATCATTCGTGGCATGTGCAATTCTAGAATAAATTTTTCAAGCTGACCTTAAAAGTTCAATCTAAAAATCACAGATCTCTTGGAAAACGTATAACCTAGCTCTCTTTTGTCATACGATTAGTCTGCTTAAAAGCCACTGTAACAAACAGAAGTCTGGTTCAAATTAATTCCATTCAAATTGAATGTGTTCCACTTGGCGGTATATACCCAAGAGAAATAAGAACGTATGTTCACACAAAGCCTGGATCCGAGTGTTCACAGCACTATTCTTCATAGCCCTAAAGGAAACACAACTCAAGTGCCCATCAACTAATGAACAGCTAACCGTAGCGTGGCAGTGCACAGGCACTGGAATATTATTTGACTAGAATACTGGCACATGCTACTATACAACATGGGTGGACCTTGCAAACATTATGCTAAGGGAAAGGAGCAGCTTACGCTAAGACTCAGTTTATATGAAATGTTCAGAGTAGGCAAATCCACAGGACAGAATAAGACTAACAGAGAGGGAGGCAGAATGACAGTGACTGACTGCTCAGAGGTATGAGGTTACTTTTAGGAGTGATGAAACCTTCTGGAATTAAGTAGTACTGATGGTTGCGCAACACTCTGTAAACACACTAAAAACCACTGAGTTGTAGAGTTTAAAAGGGTGAAATTTTGCCATGTGAATTATATCTCAATAAGCTGCTATTTAGAAACCAGATGCTTGTTAAATACAACTTGAAACCCATTCAGTAATTTAAATAGCCAATAAATGTTAGCTACTACTCTTAATATTTTAAAAACCAAGCATTAACGAAACTAATGCTATCTGAATAATATCAACTTAATGGAGTCTGGTTGTCTAGTGGCAAGAAGCTGTGCTGCAATCACAAAGGTACACGGTTCGAGGCCACCAGCTCCTCCGTGTGAGAAGGATGGGCAATCTCCTTCCATGCAATTAACTGCATCTGAAAACCCACTGGAGTGTCAGTTATGAGTCAGTTCTGACTTGAGGTACACAACAACAACATTTTAAAAAAATATGTAAACAAGACATAAGGATAACCTTTTTTTTCAAAAAAAAGGATAATCCTTTAATGTATTTTAGGAAAAATAATAACATTTTAGATATATACAAAGTATACATATATGGTGGCCTAGTGCGTAAGAAGTTGCACTGCAAATTCAAATGACATGTGGTTCAGCTGCTCTGAGCGAGACGGACAGGCAATATTCTCCTATGTGATTTACAGCCTCTGAAAACCTGCTGGGGGGGTCAGCCAGGAGTTGGTTCCAACCTGACTGCACTCAACACCAGTAGAATATCTGGACAAAATAAGATAGTATAACAATATTTCATAGTGTGCATTTCAATTTGTTAAATGATTTCACTCTCAATCTTTTAAAGTACATTTATATACACACACACACAGAGTGTTATATTTTGTTTTGTTAAATAGTCTGTCTCCCGAGGCTTATCATTTTTAAGTAACTTAATGCCTGGGAAAAAAGTTATACTATGGAGGGTCAGTGTGTGAACTAGTGATCACATACAAACCATGCATTTGAGACTGTAACTACTATAAACTACAAGTGGGCATTCGAAATGAAGAAAAACTAAGGTGGGCAACTCTACCCAGGAAAAACATCTAGGAAAGGGATGTGAGCCATAAATTAAAAGTCACTCAAAGGCAAGCAGCACCACCACTAAGGAGAAGGGCAGGGTGGTCCCGGTTCAGTGGTACAATGCTCGTCTTCTGTGAAGACCTGGGTCTTCTGCTTTGTGGCCAATGGATCTCACACACAGCCATCTGTCAGAAGAGGCTGGCATGTTGCTATGAGATGCAAAATGGATCAGCAGAGCTTCCAGACCAAGAAGGAAAACTTGGTGCTCTATCTTTGAAAAATTAATCAGTGAAGAACTTGTGCAACCCAACAGTCTTTTCCCAGGACAATGACAAAGGTTTAGGGTGCTCTGCTGTGTTCTCTTCAGTAGTGCCTGAGATCAGCAAGACCCAGGGCCTGGAGCAAGAGGGTGGAGTCCCTTCCAAGCCCAGGAAGAGTTTGTTCCTCACTATGTCACCCCAAATGCCTTCGCCATGAGGATCTGCAGTCCAAGAGAGTCCAGGGTCTCAAGGAATGAGGAAAGAACGACCTAAGAGACCAGAATCGCAGTCCTGAAGGACATCTGCACACTTCAAAACCCTGCTCCATTTCCAAATATTCCAAAGGATGAGCACAGAGACAGATACGGCCACATGAGTATCAGTGCATAATACGACACCCCTCTTTGTTGCCCATCATTTTATTAACTCCATGGCTCTCAATTCTCTTTCATTCTCATGGTTTTAATCCCTTCAAGTGCAGATACCTGGAAACAGGTCTCACTAACTCCTTATAAGGTCTTGACTTCCCTACTGATCCTGAAGACACTACTGTTCTTTGTCTTCACCTTTAAGGGGAACTTTAAATTCTTCTCTAATGCGCCTCAGTTTCCATTGCAATCACTCTAATCACATTTTCAGTATCTCAGGTCTGGATTACAGAACCTATCCATTCATATCTGCCCCCTTCAATGGACCTTACCTAAAAAGAAGCTATGCTTAACTTCCAAAGGTCCCACTGAAATCCCAAGAGTTCCTCTTGCCAACCCCACAAGTGAAATACACTCACAACAGATTTTAGAGAAAGGGGATTTCAGAAACCACCTCTTTCAGTAAAGAAGAAAGAGTCCCACCTGTGGCTTAACACTGAGGTTTGGTTTGGTTTGATGCTCATCTGACTAAAACACAGCACATTCTGGAAATGCACAATGAATGAATATCATTGATCCAGCTCACTCCTCACTCTATAGATTGGGAGTGTGAAGAGAGAGAAGAGAGTAAGAGAACAACTGCTATAGCCCTGGGCTCTGAATTCTGCCCAACACAGCACACCAACGAGTGCTAACAGTGTCTAGCGTGGTCACACAGTGGGCTTCTCAACTCCCACACTTCCCCATCCACTGTGTCTGCTCACACTGCTCTCTCCGTCCTCATCGTCCACAGGCCATCATGGAAGGAACACACACACACCATCTCCCTAAACATCTCCCCCTCCTTCCAATCTCCACTGCACTTTGTACCTCACTTGTAGCTATCAGGAATTATAAACACTGAAAAGATATTTGCTTGACAGTGAGGAAGCAGATAGTGCCAAACCAGGAACAAATTTTGTTGCAGGCAAATTGTCTCTGATCCCCACTATCACCACCCTTGTTGCTGTACAAATCCATTCTGACTCAATGCTATGTAAAAGGACCCCAAACCCTGCCCGGTCCCGTACCATCCTCCCCGTCCCTGCTGCATCTGAGCCCAATGTTGCAGACACTGTCCGTAGATCTCACGGAGGGTCTTCTTTTTCACTGACCTCTCCTTTACAAAGGACGTCTTTCTCCAAAGACTAGTCCCTCCTGACAGCATGTCCGAAGTAAGCAAGCACAACTTGCCATCCTAGCTGCAAAAGAATATTCTGGCTAAACTTCTCCCAAGACAGGACTCTGGTGCTCCTTTGGCAGTTCATGGTAAAGTCAATATTCTCCACCAATTCAATGCAGCTCTAAGGCCTCTTTTTCCCTTTCTTTAGTCCTCCTTATTCACTGTCCAGCTTTTATCTGCATATGAGGTGATTTAAAATGCCACAGGCTGGATTCCATTCACTGCCTTCAAGTACAGTCTGACTTATAGTGGCCCTCCACTGGGTTTCCAAGACTGTAAATCTTACAGGGGACAACCCACCTTTCTCCTCTGGAGTGGTTGGTAGGTTCACACTGCCAACTTTCTGGTTGAGAGGCCAACATGTTACCTCTACACTATGAGGTTTCTGAAGTCACTAAGTCTCCCAAGGTTTTGCTCTCTGAAATCAGAAGGTCCAAATTTCCAATTTTTCTGATAAGTAATTTCAGAAGTTCCATTCAAGTCCAATGCAAGAACCACTGTTTGTGATTTTTAAAATTCATCAAATGCTCGATTTTAAAACACTGTCAGAACTTTACCAAATGCCTAGTCAAAACATTTCCTATATAATCTTTCTCAATGTAGTGCCAAAGCATTTAATAAAATCTATATGTGGAAATAACTCTAAATTTACCAAAATGAAAATGAATAAAAACTTCATTAGACAAAATGCCTCCAGTTTAAACAGACTCACATTATTTCAATTCTTATTAATAAACATTCCTACAGCATTTCTTGTGATGTACTTTGGATACTCATTTAAAATTTTCTCCATAAAAGGAAAACATTTCCTCTCAAACAAATAAACTTTAAAAAAAAAATCTATGATGTTAAACAAGTAAGTAGCAATATTGTCTTTGCATCAAGTTATATCACTTTATTACAAAGTAATAAATAGATTAATTACTTATTCTTACAGTGGCAACTTAATGTATCAGTACCTGAGGCAATACTCAGTAGGTCCCAGAACTAGTGTAAACCATTTCCTCTCAGCTGCTAACCAAAAGACTGGAGGTTTGAATCCACCTTGTGGGCCATGAACAAAGTCTATTAATTCACTTTCTGTGCTGTGGAAAGTGGTTCTGCTCTGAAAATGATGAGGTTGCCATGCCTTAGAATCCACTCAACCGCAACAGGTAAGGCAATGCTCTCAGAATTAGCACTAAAACCTATTTTTATCTTAAGTTTGAAAGCACAACGAGATACAACTTAATTATATTTCTTCATGTGTCTGTAGATTATCATAAACCACACCTAGAACATCTTTTCTTCCAAAACTCAAGCACATAAACACATCTACCTAAAAGGCTTGTTCTCAAGAAGTACAGAATGCTAATGGAATGAGTCCTTTGCCTACCCCCTCACCTGACACGCACCATCACTCATGCTGGGCAAGCAGGTACACTCAAACTCTGCCTTCCATTTGTTGTAATGTGGACAAAGACAAAACCACCACAAAGTGGAAAATGCTTGGCAAGCAATACAACATAACAACTCTTGCAATGAGCTCTGCTACTTAAAACATTTGCTGGTCAAACTGTCTTAGGAGTTATGGCACCCACTGTAAACGCAGCAAAACTTCATCTATTACCAGTTCCTACTTCCTAGCTGTCCAACTATGTCCATGACTGGGGTCAGTCAGGGGAGTTCATCAAGGAGTTGACAAAGAGATGGCATAAGTACACACAAGGTAAACTACATATGTCATCAAGGACCCCAAAAGGCAAATGTCATGGATGCAGCATAAACATACTGTAAAAGTGTTTCTTAAATAAGGTATTCTGACCACGAACTGTCATTTAACTGAAGACACGCACAGTCAAAGAATATCTGTCTGACCTTCAAGCAGAAGTTAAAAGTTGGAAACACTGCCCGACCAAAACTCCTTAGCTCCTGCAGAACCTTCCCATAATTCAGCTTCATTCCTCGGTAGGCTCTTGGGGAAAAGCTGACCAACATATGATTTCAAAAAGTAATTGCTATTGCCATAACCCATTGACTAAAATTAAGCTGAAAGAAGCAAAAAACTTTAATTCACTCTTTTTTGCATAGAAGTCAAACACTAAGGAATTCATTGCCTCCATTCTCCTGCCTCTCTCCACCCCCCCCCCCAACAATTACTATTGTTAGGCAAAAGAAATTACTCTGTTTGCTCTTAAGACAATCACAATTAGCTAATATCTGGCATACCATTCCTTCAATAAGCACTTAAGCATTTATTTTTTAAAAAATGGAAATATTAAAATTTACATTTCACCTAGTTTCTCTTTTTAAAAACAAGTGTAAAATTTTCATTACTTTTCTAAAGTCCTATTTCCTCATAAACTTTGCATTGTAAATACTTTTAAAGCCAGAGAGTTTAGCCCCGAGAGCCTAAAATATAAAGTCTCCTGGAGGTTTCTATTACAAGTTATGTTTAGTGTTTGTTGTTTTATTTTGTTTTTTAGAGTTTCGTATGCTGCATCTACTTATTTAATACAAAACAGCAACTGTGCTTGATTTTAGGCGTTTTGTTTTGTTTTGTTTCTTAACCACAAGCATTTCCACACCAGCCTGGACAAACTTTTTGCGAGGGAACAGGAGTCACCACTGAGAAGTTCATTACTGATCCACAGTAGACTTTTATTAGTCTCGGCACCAGAGTGAAAAGAGTTCATTTTGTCATCAATTCCCCGGGGTCCAAAAGGTCTTAAATAATAACTATGTCCGGACAATCACCTACACATCTTCTTGCAACAGGTGACACAAAACCGCCTTTTCCAAGCAAAACCACAGCTATCAAATTAGTTAGCGACGTGTGCCCTTGGTTTTTCCTTTTATTTTAGATTTTACCAAAATTATTTTGAAACCGAACGGACAACCCAGTTTGGCTTGCTTTTGAATCAAGCCATTTATCAGCAACTGTTGCACGGGCCCATTGAGACCAGGAGAATAAACACTCACACACACCCCAAGACCAGATAAGGCTTCTCTTCTAACCCAACCGATCTATTTCCTTAACAAACTTTAAATCACACAACAAGTGGTGTGAAGGCAAGTACGTGTGTCTGCCACACAACCTGTCTAAATCCTTAAGCCCCCTTTCTAAGGTGCAGACAGACCATAAAAATCTAAAAGCAAAATATGAGAAATGCCAAGACGTTTGCAAAAACAACAGGTTTCTTTCAAATATCCTCCCTCCCCCCCAATTCTCTCCCCAAACAAACCAAACCAAAGAGAGGCATTAATGCAATGGAGATGTGAATGCCAAAGTTCCAACCCTGCCCGGTTCAGACACTGCACTGGCACGCACTGGGGAAAAAGGGGGGTCTGGAGGGAGGGAAAGGGAGCGAGCGAGAGTGTGGCTTGCAAAGTGCAACAATGCAATCTCCATTTTGAACAATGCGCCTCTTTCCTCTGGTAAACCTCGTTTTTTTGCCACTGGCTGTGCCGTCGCGTTTCCCCCCCGGTTTGGGGGGGCGGCGGGGGTGGAGGGAGGCCGGAGCAGGATGCACAGCGCTCGGGAGGGAGGGCGAGGGGGGAGGGGAGGGAGGTGGGGAGCATCCGCGGCGCCCCGGCTGGGTGGGTACCTGGAGTGCTGCTATAGGTGCTATGGCTCCTGAAGCTGCTCTCGGTGCAGTAGCTTGCGTCGTCGTCATCGTCTTCCATCTCCTCCGGGTAATCAGAGTCATCGTCGTCATCCTCCATCTCGTCTTCCTCGTCGTCCTCGGAATCCTGGGTCTCCTCGGCGTCGCCGTCCTCCTCCTCCTCCTCCGAGACCATGTCCTCCTCCTCCTCCTCCTCGCTTTCGTGGTCATCGTACACCACTTTGTTGACGGCCCTCCGGGTCGCG
>NW_006399798.1:16837054-16847675 GCF_000299155.1 Elephantulus edwardii | reverse complement strand
TGAGGAGCCGGGCGCAGCGGCGCGGCCGGGTGGACCCCAGGCTCGGGCGGCGACGGTGGCGGCGGCGAGAGAGGCTGCCGGGGACCGAGTTCCGCAGAAAGGCGTCGCGCGAGCAGAACCTCGGCGGCGTCCTGGGGGAAGGCCCTGCTCTGCTGGGAGTGGAGGGCGGAGAGCTCTGTACTATGTACCGCCCCCGAGGGGAAGCCGACGCCGGGAGTGCCAGAGGGTGTCGCCGAGGGGGCGGCCCGAATGACAGTAGGGGGCCGAGTGGAGGCAGCAACTGGGTGAACCTAACCAGGGGCGGGACGACAAGCCCCCTGGAACGTGAAACTCCCTAGTTCTGAAATTGATCCCAATGACAACTGCTCAGGGCTGTGCCAGGAACCACGCCCTGGGCTCTCAGAGCTTGGAGGGGGAGTCGCTCCGCCAGCTATTGCCGCTGATAAGCTTCGCCTGCATTCCAGGCTCCACCTTTCCCTGGGATCCCGACTGGACAGTGGTTAAGTGTTCCACTGCTAATTAAAAAGTCGGCGGCGCTTCGTCACATTACAGGGAGTGACGTGCATCAGTCACAGAATTATAGCGGACGAACACTTAGGGGTTGGGATTGGAATAAATTGGTTAGGTGAACCGATTGTAGTCAGTGCTAAAACAAAAGTGTACCAGGGATTGAATGGGGAAAAGCAATTATAATTTACGTCCTCTCGTTCAAATGAAGGGAAAAAAAAAAGATAATCCTCAGAGAGAGAGAAAGACAGCTTGTTTCCAAGATCTTAGCTTTGGAATCTCGAGAGACATTGAGAGTGTTACCTGCCCTTGCAGGATCTCTGCAGATGGAACCCCAGGTAGTAATTCTGTCTTGAATAGCTAATTGTTCTGGTTTTGACACCTTTCCCAGTGTTCCTGCTAGGAACTTGACCTCCGGCGCCAGAACTTTTCCTGTTTATCCTTTGCAGCACAAAGGATAACTTCCCTCCTAAAGCGTTCTTCAAAATGCTTTTTATCCCCGAGAAGATTCTTTTCATTGATTTATTTACCTGACAAATCAATTGGTCTCAGCCCAAAAAATTGAGATGATACCATTTCAGGCACCCACTGAGGGCCTGGGGGTTAAGGAGTTGTTCCGCAAACCTACCAGCTGCTCTGGGGCTGACTGATGAGCTGTCTCCTCCCATGTGCTTTACAGCCTCTGAAAACTCAATGGAGGATCAGCTATGAGTTGTTTTCCACTGCAGGGCAATAAATCGACCGAGGTGAGCTTGGAGGATATGAGAAAAGTTTTATAAACAGAAGTATTAAGATCAGTAACATGAGAAAGGTTTTATAAATATGTTGTTGTTGTTGTTGTTGTTGTTATGTGTCGTCGAGTCGTTTGCGACTCATAGCGACCCTATGTACAACAGCCCTAAACCCTGCTCTATCCTGTGCCAATCACACTGTCTCTGACACACCCATCCCGATTACCCCAGTCACATAAATATATATTTATAAATATAAGTATTAAAATATGACACATGCAGGACGTGTTTTCTAGAAAAACAGTGAACAGTATTCTGGCCACAAAATAAGCCTTAGAATCTAATTGAAAACATCCAACACGAGTGTAAAACAAAAATTAAAGAAATGCAAGTGCTAATTGCCAAATTAATTGCTTGTGCACTAAGAAAGGGTCACAAACTTATATGCTTTCAATGACCAGGTAAGTAATAAAAGTAAATGAAGTGGGCAGCTTGAAGTATTTGGAAAACTGGCATCCAAGTTCCGCTTAAAGAAAGCACCTACCAGAATATGTGCATGAGATGCTCAGGTGTTAAAAGGAGGTGGAAATGTGGGGAACATATGGAAACTCTTCATTTTCAAATGTTGGCAAAGTCCATTTTTGAAAACCACTTCTGACTGATCAAACGATCACAGGCCAGATACAGCCATTGGAGTTCCGAGTTGCAAGCAATAGAAGTGAACTCTGGGTCATTTAAACAGAGGGGAATCTGATCCATGAGGGACATGGGCACTGCCAGAATTGCTAGTTCCAATGTAAATAGAATCCAGGCTCTCATTCTATTGTCTTCCAGCTGTCTCAGTAGCCACAAGTGAGTGTTCCATCAGCCATCCTACTGTTCCGGAAAGCCAGCTGCTTCTGGCTGGTGGAAGTGTACTTGTAAGACCAGTGGCTCTAATGGGATAGCCAATTTCCTTTACTTCATTATTGTAAAGTTAGTTCCATGGTCAGATGCTATGATGTAAGGTACCATGAAAGGTGAGGCACTGGAGTGAGCTGAGTTGTATGTAGGCTTGAAGAGTATGATTAAGGTGTTAAGGAAGAATGATGTCAGTTTAAAGAGTAAGGTGCATCAGATTCAAGCCATCTTTTCAATTACTTGTTAAGAAAATTGGACAATGACTAAGGATGACGTAATTGATGTGTATTTGAGTTGTGATATTGGAGAAAAGTGCTGAATATCCCATGGACTAACAAAAGAACAAACAAATATGTCTTAGTGAAAGTGCAAACGGTGCTTTTTAGAGGCAAGGATGGTGAAGTTTTGTCTCAATTTGGGGCATATTTTTAGGAGGGAGCAGTCCTTGGAAAAAGATATGCTTGGAAAGGTGGAGGAAGGTCAGCAAAGGAGAGGAAGACCTGCACTGTAACAAGATGGATTGACATAATGACTGCAGCAATGGGTTCAAGTACCAGAAATGACAAGGATGGCACAGCATCGGGCAAGATTCAGCTCTTTTGTTCATAGGGTCACTAAATCATTCTCAATGGCACCAAACAGCGTAATCAATATTATTAAACAAAATAGGCATTCATTTCTAATGGAAAAATAATTTTGATGTGTAAACTTTATTCAAAGCACAGAATGTTAAAAAAAAAACAAAAAAAAAAACACCACAACACTCCTATACCTGTCAGATCTGATTTGACGGCATGTGCACAAAAATAGTAAAATTTAAAAAAAATTTTAAAACGCACACCACAATGAATGAATGGAAACCCACAATTTCTGTAGATGTTCATTAAAATTAATAAAATTTAATTTAAAAAAAGCAAACAAAAAAATCACACCAAAACACAAAACCTAACTAAATAACTACCAACCTTAGCCAGCTCAACATCAAGAAAACAAAGATTCTCACCACTGAGCCAATTGGCAGCATCGTGATGAATGGTGAAGAGATTGAGACTGTTAACAGATTTAGTTTGCTTCGTCCACAATCAACACTCCTGATATCAGCAGCAAGGAAAGCAAGACACGAATTACATTGGGAAAGCTGGCTGTTAGGGACCTTGCCAGAGTACTCGAGAGCAATGATGTCAGTCTGAAGACTACAGTGCGCCTGGTCCAGGCCTTAGTCTTCACAATTGCTTGGTATGCATCAGAGAGCTTGGCAACGACTAGGATGATACAGAATTGATGCCTTTGAGCTGTGGTGCTGGAGAAGAATGATGAATATACCATGGACTGTCAGGAGAACAGGTTCGTCCTATAGAAGGTGAAGCCAGCCTGCTCCTTGGAGGCAAGGATTCTGAGGCTTCATCTGATATACTTCGGGCATATTACAAGGAGGGAGTGGTCCTTTGAGAGGGAAATCATGCTTGAAAGGGTGGAGGGATGAAGAGAGGGAGAGCATCGCTGGGGTAATGAGGGTAGAGTGTCAGAGACAATAAAGTTGGCACAGGATAGAGCAGGTTGTAGGGCTGCTGCACATAGGGTCACTGTGAGTCCCAAGTGACTTGAATGCACATAACAACTACATCCAGATTTTCTTCATTTCTACTCCTCCTCCTCCCCCACGGTGGACGGTGTTGGGTGGAGGTCCCTGATTAAAACAAGCTTGGAGGCAGGAGTAGCATCCACTTCTGTAAATAGCTTGCCTCCAGAAACCCTATGAACCTGGAGAAAAGATGAAAGTCACACAAGTGTCAAGGACTTTCGTTCATAGGGTTGCTATGAGGTGCTTACAACTCAATGGGCTGCACTTAACAACATACCAAGCCAAAGGTGGGTGACCCTGATCCAAGGCCCTCAGGCCTGTTTTTCATTGTTTTGGGTCAAACATTCTTCTAAGTCGTATAGCCCTGGTGTGTCCACTTGCTGTACAGAGGTAACTTGTGGTTGCTGTGATGCTGAACACTGTGACACTGATGTGTCAAATGCTATAATGGTTACCAGTGGTGGATAGTGTTTGGTGAACTTCCCGACTTAAAACAAGCTTGGAAGCAGGAGTGCCATCCACTTCCATGAATAACTTGCCTCCAAAAACCCTATGAACCTGGAGAAAGGATGAAAGTCACACAAGTGTTGAGGACTTTCGTTCATAGGGTCGCTATGAGTCTCCTACAACTCGATGGCACTTAACAACAACTCCTTGATCTCACTTGCTCCCCTCTGACCATCTCTCTCACCTGTGACTCTTGCGACAGGGCAGGCCTGCTCCTGCCGCAGGTCCTGTCTATTTGCTGTCCCTCTGCTGACCCACAGGTCCCCTAGATCCCCACACCTTTAACCCTTTCCTCTCTCGCCTCAGCATTGATGCTCTTTGTGGCCTTCCCTGACTACCCAATTTCAAATGAGAAATCTCTCAATGTTCCTACTGCATCTTTTGTGTCTGAAATGACAGGCATTATATGTGTTTCTTTCACTGGGATAAATGTTTCATTAAGGGGGAAAAATAGCCTGTTAAAATGACTCCTTCTCACCTGGGTTCACTCTCTCAGTGGAGGCAATTGCAAGCTCAGTTTTGCAGCAGGGAAGCACATGCTAAGCCTGTTATAGCCTTGGTCCTGGTCCCCATCGCCACCTCAGGCATGACCCCAATAAGCAGACAGTGGCTTATATAGGGAAGGAGCTGGACCTACATGCACAGGGTGGATCTTTTTGTCCACTAACTCATTAACACTTGCTTAGCTGTGGGGATATTTTTCTAAGGGTGCATGTAGAGCACAGATACAATCCGTTTCTAATGAAAACCTCACCGATGGCCTCTTTCTAAAACTCCTTGTCATCAATTCTCTAAGTCCCTGACCGTCTCTCCATAAGGACCCTGCCCGTGACGTGCTGTAGAGGTCTTTCTCAAGGCAATGAGAACCCCAAGTGGCTACTAAACTCTGCCTACTCAGAAGAGCTTTGGGGTTCTTGGTTGTAAGCCACAGAAACCAACACCACATGCTGCAAATTCACAGATTTACTGAGAATGCCTGAGAACCAGTCTCCAAGCCAGCAGTGTTTAAAACCAAACTGGAGAAGTGGACCAAGGGGACAGACTACTGCTGCCTGGCACGAGACCCAGCGTGAAGTTAACTTCACCACCCTAGACATCAGTCATTCCTTCGTGGCATGGAATGATCTGCTAGGTTCCTCAAACAATCTGTTTAACCCCGTTTGGGGAGAAATACAGCTTTAGTTCCATCAAGAACATGAAACTCTTTTTTTCCCCCCATCTATGACTTCAAAGACTTCTGGTGGCCAAGTCCACAGGAGTTGTGCTCCTAACCCCAAAGGCAGTTAGTTTGGATCCAGCGGCAGCTCTGAGGAAGAAAAGGTAGGCAGTCTCTTGTAGTGTGATTTACAGCTTCCGAAAACCCGTTGGAGAGTCAGACATGAGTCAGTATGATGAGTTTTGCACTGATCTCAAAGACAGTGACGCTTTGGAAGGACTCTGTGTAGGGAGAAAAATGAGACCAACTCATTCCAATAAGCTAGGGACATATTCGGTCTCAGATTTGCACTGAAAGTCTTGCATTCAGGATATTCCTGAGTCCTGGACAGACTTGGGTTGTTGGTTAATTTCAAAGGGATGTGTCCTTTTTGAGAAACTGCAAAGGCGAAGGCCTGGCAGAAAATAAGCCTTGCCTCTTAAATACAGATGTTTTGTAAAGATCAGGGACGTGGGCTGCGAGATTGGCAGCTTATTCCCCAGGGTCCCTGACACCCTTGCAAAGGTAATAAAAGGAACAGGTGGGGGCAATGAAGTAGTGAAATGTGGGTATAAATGAATGTGATCTCATTTCTACCTAAATGCCCAGGGACTTTCAGGATGTATTTACATCCCCAAGATCACAGCAGATGTACAATTCCATCTAGTCCTTTTTTGTGTTTGCCTAGCTTCTATGTAACTCTACCAAACATTTCCACAATTTAATGAATTTATAACATTCCATCCAGAGGACTTTGAGTCTGTTTTAAGCCTTTTCCTGTTATAAATAACACTTGCCCAAACGTCTTTGTGTTAAAAGGGTTTCTTTCTATAATTCAAACTTGTTTAGTCAATAGTAGCTTGAAAGCACTTGTGTATTGTTGTGGTTAGAGGTCATTGAATCAACTTTGACTCATAGCAACACCCTATAAGACAGATCAAAAACCTTGTCAGATCCTGTGTCATTCTCACAATCACTACTATGCCTAAGTCCATCATTCCAGGCGCTGCATCAGTCCATCTCATTGAGGGTCCTTCTCCAAACTCTGGTCCCTTAAGACAACATGTTCAAAGCTATATGTTACATGCTAAAGAGTCCTGGTGGCTCAGTGAGTTAGCACTTTAACTGCTAATCCAATAGTTGGTCGTTCAAATGGACCAACTGCTCCATGTGGCAGTTGGCTGTGGACAGATTTAGAGCCTTCCCCTATGAGGGTCCGTTAAGGTACATTCATAAATCAGAATTGACTTAACACTCACAGTGGAGTTTCTGGCATTATGGGCCCAAGATGGTGCAAGAGTATAAGATATCTTGTTTAATCCCCAAAAACACTTCCTCTCAACCATACTTTGGGGTAGGTTTTCTTTTACCCCTTGTGAAAACTGGAGCTTAGAGAGTTTACACAATTTGCCCAAGATCACATGGTTAATGTGTGAGGGAGCTAGGATTTGTCCAACTTTAAATATGTTGAAGGTGACTCTTAATGAATTCAAGGTTGCATTCTCTTTGGTTTGGGATTCCTGGGGCCACGCCTGCATCTTGCATCACCAGCAAAATCCCTTTATTGCTCAGTTGGTTCCTCCCATGGAGTTGGAGTAAGACTGGATTCCATAGAGCTTTCAATGGCTGATTTTCTGGAATTGAATCTTTATGCCTTTCTTTGGAGAAATTTCTGGGTAGATTCGAACTATCAACCTTTTGTTTGGCATCTAAGTCATGTTAATCCTTCACACCACCCAAGGACGAAGCCTTGTATCCCCCAAAATCCTCATTGTTACTGTTTTGGTCCTGACTTGCAGCACTCCTATACAACAGGGAACTACCACCAGCGCTTTTGGGAGGATTTGTGGAAGCAGAGTGCCATTTCTTTCTTTAATGCCCTGTCTCATGGATTTGAACCACCAATCTTTCAGTTAACAACCTAGTTTTTAACACCTTTGCTACCAGGGATTCTGGAGCCATTTCTTCATTAACAGTTATGTGTATTACAGAAGTGCCCACGTCTGTCTCTCTCTATTTTGCATTTCCCTTTTTGTGCTCTATTTATTTACTTGTTTTCACATCTGCTCCACCTGCAAGCAACAGGACAAACCCCTTAAGAATAGACTTGTTCGGAGCTCAGGCAGCCTAGTGGCAAGAAGCTGCACTGCAATCCCAGAGGCACAGTTTGAATCCACCAGATGCTCTGCTCGAGAAGGAGGCACAATCTCCTCTCGTACCAGTCAGATCCAATTTGACGGCACACACACACAAAATAATAAAATAAATTTATTTTTAAAAAAATAGACCTGTTAATTGAAAAACAAGGCACTCATGAAATATTATACAAAATGGGTGACCCTGGAGGACATTATGCTGAGTGAAAATATCTCAGTCACAAAAGGACAAATACTGCATAGTGCCACTGTTGTAAAACAGGACTAACATCGGGGTTGGGGGAGACTGAGAAAGATGGGAAAATTATGTATACTGCATTGAAACAGATGAGGGAGAGAACTGTTTAAAAGGGATATATGACTAGGTATTGTTGTCATGACAGGGGTCCAGAATGAAGGCTGCACAGCGGAGTGGACTTGGGATTGTATAACAATGAAAGACTTTTTCTTTTACTTTTCAAAGAGAAGAGCGAATTTGGGGGAGGGGTGGGCAGGGAGAAAAGTGCAACAATGAATGAATGGAAATCCAAAGCCTCTGCAACCTTCATTAAAATGAATAATAAAAAATAAAAAAGAATAGACCTGCTTCTTAGCCCTCTCCTCCTGTGACATGCTCACACCCTACATGGTCAATAAGAGACCCAAGAGAGATTTCGTTCTTGAATATGGAAAAGGAGCGATCAGTTGGTATTTTGGAAGTGAAACCAAAAAACCCAAACCAACCCGATTCCGACTTAGAGCTGCCCTGTGGGACGGTGCAGAAAACTGCCCCATCAGGTCTCCAAGGCTGCAGATCTTTCACTGAAGCAGATTGCCACATCTTCCTCCCACAGAGCGACTAGTGGGTTTGAACTGCAGATGTTTCGGTTAGCAGATGTGTCTACTGCCCCACCAGAGTTTCTAGACTGAACAAGATGGTAAGGATTGTTCCAGGGCTGGAGAGGTGGGGACCGCGTGCAGGGGGTGAGCTGGCAGCATTACAGTTGCGCAGAAGAGGTGATGCTGCCGAGAAAAGGAGAAAACGTGACCAGGTAAGCAAAGCGTTCTTTCAATTCCTTTTTTCATTCACACGTAAGACAAGCTTTACCAGGAGTGGCATTTAGTGCATCACAGGGTTGGGTAAGCAGCACCACTTTTTTGTACTATTATTAATTTTAATAAACACTTACAGAGATCTCGGATTTCCATTCATTCATTGCCGCACTTTTCTCCCAGCCCACCCCTCCCCACCAGTTTGCTCCTCTCTTCGAAAAGAAAAAAATCCTTCATTGGTATACAATTCCCCCGTCCCTTCCCCCCCCTCCCCCACACCGAGTACACTTCTCTGTGCAACCTTAATTCTGGACCACTTTTAGCTCCCGAGAAGAGAATCTTCACAACACCAAAAGAAAATCCTCTTTAAATAGTCCCTGCCCACATCCGCTTCCCCAGCCCCTAAATAAACCTTGAACCAGACAAATTGCTAACCAGTGGACGCCACCTAACAACCCCTCCATTTGTATCAGAGTAGAATTGTGCTCTGGAAACTTTTCAATGGCTAATTTTTCCAAATTAGACCTCCAGTAGCAAGCCGTTCTGTGCTTGGGCACCGGGGAACATAAATTTGCAGTCTACAGGATGCCTTCATTTATTCACTCAACACATATTTGTTCAATCTTTACTCCAAAGCCATAGAGAACTGTCGTGGTCTAGTGGTAAGGAGCTGCACTGCCAACCCAAAGGCACATGGATCAAATCCACTTTGAGGGAGGCATATGACAGTCTCCTTCCGGCAATTTACTGGCTCTGAAAATCCTCTGAAGGGTCAGCTAAGAATCAGTTCCGACTCACTGGTACATAACAACAACTCCTATCCCATGAGGCATTCAACACATCTTTAGAGAAAGTGGGGAGGGACGCTTCTCCTTAGAGCACATAATAGTTGAGTCTCTAAAATGGAACTTGAAGGAAACCAAATATGTGAAGGACATTTCTGGACGGAGAAGATGCAGTGAGCTTGGGAGACAAAAAGGAGACTGAATATGTTAGGGCAACTCTATGATCCAGGAAAGATTTCTTCTTTAAAACTTTTTTTTTCCTTAAGCAAAGCAAGGTAGGAGGCATCTCACTCTGATTTCAAATCTACTGCCGTGGTGGTCAAGACAGCGTGGTACTGGTACAATGACAGATACATAGATCAATGGAATAGAATTGAGAATCCAGAAAGCATCACATCTACCCATGGTCAACTGATTTTTGACAAGGAAATGACATCAGTTAAGTGGGGAAATGACAGCCTTTTTAACATGGTGCTGGTAAAATTGGAAAACTATCTGCAGAAGACTCAACTAAGATCCACACCTCACTCCATACACAAAAACCAACTCAAAGTGGATAATGGACCTAGGACTAAAACCAAGTACTATAAACTTTATTAAAGAAAAGCTTGGAAGAACTTAAGAAGTCCTAATCCACAAAATAAAGTCTTCCAAGCATCCTAAAAGATCTACAACCAGGAGAAGATAAAATGGATAAACGAGACCCTCTAAGAATTAAATCCCTATGCACATCCAAAAACTTCTCTTACAGGATAAAAAAGGAAGCCACAGATTGGAAAAAAAATTTGGTAATTACATGTCAGATAAGGGACTTATATCTAGAATTTATAAAATACTCAAGTACCACAACAAGATAAACAACCCAACTGAAAAATGGGCACAGGATATGAACAGACACTTCACCAAAGAAGACATTCAGATGGCCAAGCACATGAAGAAATGTTCAAAATCCCTAGCTCTAAGAGAGATGAAAATCAAAACAACTATGAGATATAATTTCACCCCAGTAAGAATAGCAAAATTTAACAAAACAGCAAACAACAAATGCTGGCAAAGTTGTGGAGAAACTGGAACCCTTATTCACTGTTGGTGGGAGTGTAAAATGGTGCAACCACTATGGAAGGCTGTATGGCGCTTTCTCAAAAAGTTGCAAATAGAGATACCATTTGACCCAGCAATTCCACTCCTGGGAATATACCCTGAAGAGACCATAGCTGACATCCAAG
>NW_006399798.1:16816338-16836194 GCF_000299155.1 Elephantulus edwardii | reverse complement strand
AAGATCTATTTTGGTCTTTTCTTCCTCCTCTGCCTTTGTAATGACCTTTTGCTTTCTTCATGGGTGATGTCCTTGATGTTATCCACTAGCTCATCTGGTCTTCTGTTATTAGTAGTCAATGCCTCAAATTTTTTTAAGATGATTTATGAATACAATTGGGATATACTGAAGGTTGTAGTCTGGTTCTTGTGGTTCTTGTGGACTTTTCATTTTTGTCACCTACATTTTGAACTTTTATATGAGTAGTTAATGGTTTTTTTCCACAGTCTGTTCCTGGTTTATTTGGACTGCTGATACTAAACTTCTCAACTGTCTTTATCCACAGATATAATCTATCTGATTCCTGTGTGGTACATTAGATGAGGTCAATGGGTAAAATTGTTGATTATGGGTTGTTGTTTTTTTAAAGTATTTGCAATGAATAAATCTTTCACTTTACAAAATTAAAAAAAAAAACCAAAAAACAAAAAGCAAAGAGCTGGAAACAACCCAAATGCCCTGTATAAACAAACAAATGGATAGAGAAACTCTGGTATATTCACACAATGGAATACTACTCTGCATTGAAAAACAAGGAACTCATGAAATATTATACAAAATGGGTGACCCTGAAGGACGTTATGCTGCGTGAAATATCTCAGTCATAAAAAGACAAATACTGCATAATGCCACTGACATAATGAAGACTGACATAGGGGTTGGGGGGAGACTGAGAAAGAGGGGAATAAATAATGTATACTGCATTGAAACAGATGAGGGAGAGAACTGTTTAAAAGGGATATATGATTTGGTATTATTGTCATGACAGGAGTCCAGAATGAAGGCAGCATAGTGGAGTGGACTTGGGGGGAGGGATTATATAACAATGCAAGAATTTTTCTTTTCTTTTTCAAAGAGAAGAGTGGACTAGGGGGGAGTGGTGGGCAGGAATAAAAGTGCAATAATGAATGAACGGAAGTAAAAATAAATAAATAAATTTTGTTCTTGTTGTATACTGTCGACTCAGATCTGACTGGCACAGGAGGAGATTGCCCCTCCTTTGCCAGTAAATTATCTGGTGGACTTGAACCGCATGCCTTTGGGATTGCAGCACAGCTTCTTGCCATTAGGCTGTCAGAGCTCCCTTAGGACAGAGTTCTTGACAGTTTTCTTATCTGTAAAATGGGGATGATTATAATACCCACCTTACAGGATTGTCTTGAGGATTGACTGAAATAATGCCCATAAAGAGTGCCAGAAATCCACTATAAACTTAATCAAGGTCAGTGATAATGACAGTGATGGCAAGAAAAATATTGTTATTATTCATTTTTCCCCCTAACAGAACTAGGAGAAATGCATTGGGAATAACATGGTAGAGTTCAATGTAAATCCACTGGGTTCAGTTCCTAAACTATTACATAATAGCATAATTTGCACAAAGTTAAGCTTCCCTGAGCTTTAATTTTCTTAGCTGAAAGAGGACTAAAATGACACTTGTCATATTGGATTTTTTTTTTAAGGGTTAAATGAAATACCACACTTAAAGCATTTAACACGGAATGGTAACATGAAGTGTTCTCGAAATGTAGGTTATTGACAATGAATGAATATTAAAAAAACAAACAAACAAACAAAAAAAAAAAACAACAAACCCTGTACCCGGGGAGGGAGAAGGGAGAAAGAGGGGGTAAAATGTACAACAATGAATGAGTGAAAGAAAATCTAACTTCTCTATAAATATTCGTTATAATCACTATTAAAATAAAATTTTATTTTTATAAAGTGTAGGTTATCCTAATTGTATTTTCAGTACAGGGAGGTTTTAAATCTCTAGCATGCAATCACTCTTCTAGAAGCCCATAGTCATGTCAGCCTGGAGCCCATCTCTGAATTGCCTTTGGCATTTCAGTGACTGTGTGAGTAGTCTTCCTATCTGTGGTGACAAGATCTTGTTAGATTGCTAGGCTCAGACCCAGAGGGCCCCAAAGGGACCCAGAGGAGGGGATGCAGGACCAAACCCTACCCAGTCCTGTGGCATCCTCAACAATTGCTGGTGTGCTTGAAAAACTGTGTCAACTCCTGGCTGAGGACAAGACCTTAATGAATGAGATGCTTTAAGTCCAAGTATAGTTACTGTTGTTCATCTTTTGTAAAAGAATTATTCTTTTTTAATTACACAGAGAAGAAATGATTATATTCTCAATTTAGAAAATTAAATTTGAATTCACAAGATGCCTCTTCACATCTGCTAGCAACTGTAAGGAGCCTGGGTGGTGCAGGAGTTAAGCATTTAGGCTGCCCTCCAATGATCCGGAGCTATAGCCTATACTTGAAAGAAAGATGTGACAATGTGTGCTTCCATTAGGATGTGTGCTTCACCGTGAGTTGCAATTCTCTTAATGGCAATGGGATCATGACTGATGGATTGTTCTTGTTGTTGTTATGTGCCTTTGAGTCACTTGCAACTCCTATGCACAATCGTTCTGAACCCTGTCCTATCCTGAGCCAGCATCACCATCTCTGACATAACTACCCCCATTACCCCAATTACTGTGTCAATCCATCTCAACCAGGGTCTTCCTCTCTTGCACTGTCCCTCCATCCTTCCAAGCATAAAGACCTTCAAGGACTGGTCCCTCCTGGCAGCATGCCCAAAAGTATGTCAGATGGAGCTTCAAAATCCTTGCCTCCAAGGAGCAACTTGGTTTCACCCTCTCCAGGATAAACGTATTGTTCTCTTGGCATGTTCGATACTCTTCTCCAGCACCACAACTCAAAGGCATTTATTGTTCTTCATAGATAATGAATATTGGATAGAATGAGGAGAAATTGGAATCTTCTTACATTACTGGTGGGAAAGTGCTGTTACTCTGAGGATATACTGCAACCAATATCATTAAACTATATGTGTATAAATTTTAACTGAAAAACAAACTTGCTCTATAAACTCATTCAAATTATAAAACAGAGTTAAAAATAGTTAAATGAGTTATTGCCCACATGGGGAAAAAAGAGAAACAAAGGCAGCCTACCTTGTATAACTCGCTATCTCCTGATTTTAGCAACTCTCTCTCCTCTTATCCCTTCAATCAGGAGAAGTAACAGGTCAATCTTTTTGGCACCAAGGGTGTGGAATTGTCTCTTCAGGTTTCCCTAGGCTACACCCATTCATATGAAACTGTTTTAGTTACCTAGAGAGGCTGTAACAAAAATTACCAAAATGTCTAGATGGCTTTAGAGAACAGAAATTCATCCTCTCATAATGTGGGGGACTGGGTGAGTAAGTAGCAGGGCCATAGACCCAGGGGTGGGGGAGAGAGAGGAAAGAAAAATTTTAAGTGTAAAAATCAAGAAGGGCAACAAACCTCAGTGTTTATCATAAGGCATTTAAGCTGATTGAATGAGACCCACCCTATTATCTAAGATAATCTCCTCTAAAGTCTGATTAGCGGTGTAGAGGGGTTTAACCATGCCAATAAAACCCCTTTATAGGAATAACTAGATTAGCATTGATGGAATAACTCAATGTCCTGGTGGCACAGTGGTTAAGCATTCAGCTGCTAACCGAAAGGTCGATAGTTTGAGCCCACCAGCCTCCTCACAGAAGAAAGAAGCGGCAATCTGCTTCTGGAAAGCTTGCTGTTGTTAGGTGCTGTCCAGGGCTCTGACTTGTAGTGATCCTACATGCAACAGAAAGGAATGCTGTCTGATCCGGCGGCAACACTCAGAAAGCCTCTAAGGAGGCAGTTATACTCAGTCACGTGGAGCTGCTATGCACTGGAGCTGGCTTGATGGCAGTGAGCACGATGACTATAAAGACAGACTGACGGATGAACAAGTGTTGGGGATAGAAGAAATTGCAGTCCTTCTACTTTGCTTGTGGAAATGTAAGATTATGTTTTGTTGGTTTTTTTTTAAAAAAAAACACATTATTTTTTTGTGTGTGTACCATTGGATCGGACCCAATTGGTACAGGAGGAGATTGCCCCTCCTTCTGGTGTATTCAAACTACACACCTTTGGGACTGCAGTGCAACTTCTTGCCAGTAGGCTACCAGAGCTTCATGATTCTGCATCTTTTTGGATAGTTCTCCTTCTACTCCTCAAGCAACAATGTTATACCTAGCTGATACAAAGATTATCAACTTGGTTCGAGTCTACCACACTCAAATTTCAAAACCATCTCAGGAGCAGGTTTGAGGCCTTGACCGCCAGTAAACAAAGACCAAATGAGTTGTGGGAGGATATCAAGAAATATCGTCCATGAAGAATAGAGAAGGTTATTACAAAGGCAGAAGAGGAAGAAAAGACCAAGATGGATGTCAGATGAGAATATTGCATTAGAGTGCTCAGAAATCAAAGCTAAAGGAACAAATCAAGAAATTAAAGAGCTGAACAGAAAATTTCAAAGGGCAACTCGGAAAGACAAAGGAAAATACTATAATGAAATGTGCAAAGAGCTGGGGTCAGAAAATAAAAAGGGCAGAACTCTCTCAGCATTTCTTAAGTTGAAGGAAATGGAAAAAAAAATTTCAAGTCACAAGTGGCAATACTTAAAAGATGCTTCGGGCAGAATGTTAAGTGATCCAAGAAGCATTAAAAGAAGATGGAAGAGTTACTGTACCATAAAGAATTGGCTGACACAGAAGAATTTCATGAAACAACCTATGAGCAAGAACTGGTGGTGACGAAGGAAGAAGTTCAAGTTGCTCTGAAAGAATGGGCAAAAAAACAAGGCTCCAGGAGTAGATGGCACACCAATTGACATATTTCAACAAACAGACGCTGCCCTGGATGTGCTCTCTGAGTTGAGCCAAGAAATCTGGAGAACAGCCAGCTGGCCAACTGACTGGAAGAGATGGGTATTTGTTCCCATTCCAAAGAAAGGTGACCCGACAGAGTGAAGAAATTATCGAACAATGTCATTAATATCACATGTGAGTAAGATTCTGCTGAAAATTATCCAAAAACAACTGGAGCAACATCTTAGCAGAGAACTTCCAGATGTGCAGGCTGGGTTTGTTAGATGTTTGTTAGATGAATCTTGGCTAAAACCAGAGAATATGAGAGGAACGTCTATTTGTGTTTCATTGACTATGCAAAGGCTTTTGGATCACAACAAACTGTGGCTGACTCTGAGAAGCATGGGAATCCCAGACTATTTGATTGTGCAAAACCTATACTTGAATCAAGAAGCGGTCATCAGTATAGGCGAAGGAGACACTGCATGGTTTCAAATTGGGAAGGGTGTCCCTCATTCTCCAGCAGAGCATCTGGTGGATTCGAATCGCGCATGTCTGGGATTGCAGTGCAACTTCTCGACACTGGGCCACCAGAGCTCCCGCAAAAGATTTTTAAAAGAGCAAAAGAGCAAGGATGTCACTTGAATACTAAAGTGAGCTTGTCTCAAGCTATGATATTTTCCATTTTTTCATAGACATGTAAATGCTGGGCAAAGAACAAGACAGATGGAAGAACTAATGGATTTGAATTGTGGCATTGGTGAAGGGTTCTGAATTTGTCATGGACCGCGAAAAAAACAGCAAATATTGTCTTATAAGAAGTACATGGAGGGGAGGTGGTGGGCAGGGAGAAAAGGGCAACAATCAATGACTGGAAACCCTAAGTCTCTGTAAACTTTCAATAAAATTAACTAAAAAATTTTAAAAAAGAAATACAGTCAATGCTTGCTTCGGCAGCGCACGTACTAAAACGGAAATGATCCAGAGAAGATCACATGGCTCCTGCACGAGGTTGATACACAAATTGGTGAAGTAGTCCACATAATTTAAAAAAAAAAAAAGTACAGCCAGACTATTCCTAAGTGAGGGAATTTTGTCTCACATACTTGGCACGTGTTATCAGGAGAAGTCAGTCCCTGGAGAAAGACATTGTTGTTGTTGTTAAGTGCCATCGAGTCATAGGCAACTCATTGCGACCCTATGAATGAAAGTCCTCAACCCTTGTGTGACTTTCATCCTTTCTCCAGGTTCATAGGGTTTCCGGAGGCAAGCTATTTACGGAAGTGGATGCCATTCCCGCTTCCGGAGAAATACATTATCCTTGATAAAGAAGTGAGTCTGAAAAAAGAGGAAGACCCTCAAAGAGATAGATTGACAGAGTGACAGCAGCCATGGAGAGCAAAGCTGGTGGGGACGGTGCAGCGGGGCAGGCTCAATCCGCTGTCCACACACTTGCCTGCAGCTGACAACAGTAAGATAGTTCCACACCACTCCTCCCTTCTCGCTCCCTTTTCTTTTTCCCTTTGTTGACTTTCTTTTTACTTCTTTCAGACTCGTTTCATTTTCTAGTGAATTAAATCTCCAGGAGCCAATTCGTTCACATTAAAAACCTAACAATTTTTAGTTTGGTGGTGCCCTTTTTTGGGTAAGGTGATCACCAAGTATGCCACGTGATTATCAATTACTTAACGAGTAAAAGACAACACTTAGGGATCTCATTGAAAAAATACAAGCCGGCAGGGTCACCTGATGATGAAAACAACTGCAGCTGAAAGGGCCTTCAGACAATGGTGTCGGGTGGAAGGCGCTCCCTGAAGCCCTGAAAAATGCATTGCCCGCTGTCTTGAGAAGGAAATCAATTACTTAACCTCACTCTGAGCCATGAAAGTGAAAGAAAGAAAAAAAAAAAGATAAGACTGAAACAAACCCCGGAAGAGATGTGCCTTTCAAGGTAGGCTTGCCTGGCCTTAAAGCCTTTATACTGTAGATATTCATGGGGATTTTCAGCCCTTCAGTCCTGAGTTCTCCTGGAGCCACTGAGAACACCCATCCTAGACAGCTACCAGCCCTAACTCACACCCTATGTCATTTCCCTGCATGCCAGGACTGGGCCTTTCAAAGTCGCCCTCATTCCCGCAGCCAGGCTTCCCAGTCAAAAATCCCCAGGCCCTGCCGGCCTGGCAGTGGAAAACAAATTGTATTTCCTGGGGGAAGATACACATGACCTTTTCCTCTGTGCTTGGTTTCCATCATGCTGGAGTTGTTCCCTTCGGCCCTCATTGCTCCCAGGACGGGTCTGGCAAATAAGAAGTGAAGCAAGTGGCAGAGAGATTTTTCAAAGCCCCATTTAGGCTTCCTAATGGGTCATTCTCACTGAGCAGTAGAGGGAAAGAATATTTTTATTTCCTTATCGACTCAAGCTACCTTAAGTCTTTTTCACTATTTCATTATCTTCTCGCCCACACAAATGCCTCCGCTCTGCCAGGAAGCTATAAAGCCAATCTCTTAGGGGAGTTGAGATTTTATTAAACATTTATTTGCATTACTCAAAAAGTGAGCACATGTTAGCAGGATCGTAAAATGAGTGACCTTTTTTAAGGAGAAAGGAAAATGGTAAGTGCAACATGCAACTTTTTTGCCGGCTGACCTGAAGGTGTAGAGAGTTGTCTTTTTCCTAAACTCTGGAAGAGGCTGGGAGGAAAGCTCTCTAGCCTGTGGCTGACACAGGGATCCCTCCATGGATTGAGATGGGGAAGAACAGCTTTGCCCTGCCCTGGAGAGGTAGCTACACAGATGGACAGACACATGCACCGTAGATTGCCTTCAAGGGGAGTTGGTTAGCCTGGATCTGATTTCAGAGGTGGTATAAAGGGTATGTGGCTGTTAAGCAAAGGTTAAAAGTCCAAGACCACCCAAAGGTACCTCAGAAGTAAGACCTGACAATCTGCTTCCCCAAAACCAGCCGCTGAAAGCCTTGTGGAACAGTTCCATCCACACACAGGGTCACTGTGATTGGAACTGGCTCAGGTACAACTGGTTGCCTTCAGTCAAGGCTGTTGCAGTCTGCAAGCAGTCACTCCCCAGGACCACACTGTGCTCTGTGGATGCTCTCCTCGGCTGTCAAGTTCAGAAGACTGGACCACAGACCTGAAGAATGGAAGGAGGCGATCTTTACACACATGCTTCAGCCTGTTGGCCTTGGCCAGAGCAGTGACTCAGAAATGAATGAATGGAATCCCTCAGACTGCCTACAAGTGCTGCCACTGCCACATCTCTCCACTGGGGGAGACTGGACTGAATACAGCTGAGGAGAAATCTGGTCACCCTGTACAATGATGACTGCATTACCGAGTCTAGCCCTGCTTGCAATCTTTTTTCTAAAAGACTCCAGATGTGATCTTTGCTCTATAAGCATTCAGAGCAGATTTTTATCAGAAGAATATTCCAGCTATATCCTGGAAAGAGTCCATGGTAAGTCTAATTTGGGATTTTTTAATTTATTTTTTTTTTTTTTTTTTTACTTCAGACAGGTAATGGGGCCCATGTCATAACAAGACTTAAGGGTGGCACATGTCACACAAAGCATGAACACCCAATCATCATGAACCGGAAAGGGACCTAGTTTGGGAATATTTTAAAGATCACTCTGGATCTGAGGAGATGATGATTAAAGGCAGATTTCTACACAAGGCCTGAGTTGTGTGGGGACACGACAGTGCTTTTAGGCACAGGCAATGCTTCTGCTTCTCTTCTGGGGACTGAGAAAGAGCTCAGTCAACCTTCTGGGCTATGGCATCCCTGTGCCTGTCCCAGACTAGCCTGAGCCTTGGTCCAGCAGTTTTGGACCCACAGCTAGGGCGCCCCCTCCAGGCCATTCCCCAGAAGTATATTTTTTTTTTAACTGCATTGTTCCCAAATCCATTGCCCTTGGGGTCCGTTCTAGCACTCTTCCATTGGGATTTCTTTATTAATCCATTTGGGAGAAGACTATCTGTCTCCTATGGAGCAGTTGGTAGATTTGATCCACTGAACTTTTAGTTCACAACAAAGCACACTCTACCAGAGTTCCATTTATTTCCTTCTCAACGGTGCATTCTTAAGATGCTGACAAGGGCCAACTGGGGTTCATAGGTTCAAGAGCACTTCCTAAAGGTCATTAGAATCTAGGGTTTCCTGAGATTCAGGAATCAAGATGATTGAACCTCTACTTTTCCATCCTGTTAGCCCGAGGGGGCTCAGAGAAGTGATGGGATTCCTCTGGTAACAGACTTGTCAAATTGTTTTATTTCAAAAGATTAACAGTTCTTTTTCACTTTATAAAAAACTTTTCGTTGTGATATAGGGAGTTCTGGTGGCCTAGTGGTAAGAAGGTGCACTGCAATCCCAAATGTGTGTGATTCAAATCCACCAGATGATCTAATCTCCTGTTCTAGTCAGATTGGATTCGACGTTACACAACACACACACACACACACACACACACGAGCACTTTTAATTGTGACATTGAAAGTTTACAGAGTGAACGGATTGGATTTTCGATTCAACAATTCGTACACATTGTGTTTGATGACATTGATTACAACTTCCACAGTGTAATACAACCCTCTCCCATTTCCTCCCTGTGTTTCCTGTTTTCATTCATTCTTCTTTCCTGCCTTCAGATTTTTAACTGTAGAAAAATGCTTCCCTTTTCATCTTAGTTGATTGTTCTAAGGTCTGTGATCCTTCTTGGTTTCAGCTCTAGGCTTGAAGACAAAGAGCCATGGACTTGAGAGTTTGACCATTGTCTATTAGATTAGTAAATCTAAACTTTTTCGTGATTTTTTAAATTTGTTCAACATTTTCCTCCCACTCTTTCAGAAATCTTCAATTGTAACCCCTTTTAGAACTGGAAGTTGGATATCATTTGGTTCGGAAGCTCAGGTCTCAGAGCTGTGGAACTTTAAATCCATGTGATCCCTTCGTCCTGTTCCTTAATGTTCTGATTTTCTTTACTCTTCTTTGTCCTAGACTGGGACAGACTGGTTGTATCTTAAACTTGCAAGGTTTTAAGGACCCAGTCATTACTCAACAATGTAGTAGGTAAAAACATTGTCTTCGTGCCATCCCTGGTCGCACAGCCTCTTCTAAAGGCAGCTTGAACCTGAGACAGTTCTCTCTGTATTGTTCTAGCCATTTTCAAATAATTTTCAGCAGTATTTTGCTTGCATGTGATATTAATGTTATTTATTATTTGATAATTTCCAGATTCTGTTGGATCACCTTTCTTGGGAATGGAAACAAATATGAATCTCTTCCAGTTGGTCAGGGCAGCCAAATTTCCTGATGTAGGTTGTTCAGAAGCATGCTATTTAAGAAGTGATGACCAATCCTACTTCCTAATCTCTCTTAATCTAGGAGCTCTTCTGAAACTTGTCCACCATGGGTGACCCTTGTGGCATTTGATGCACCAGTGGCATAGCTTTCAGCAACACAGCAACTCACAAGTTGCTTCAGTATAGCAAACTGACAGACAAGTGCTGTAACAATAAGAACAATGATAAATAAACAAGAATAGAGATGCTTAATCTAGAGTGTAATTATTGTTGCTGTATACCATTGGGTCGGAATGGATCCATAGCTGACTCTCCAGAATGTTTTAGAGACAGTAAATAGCACTGGAGAAGATTGTCCATCCTTCTTCCATGGAGCAGCGAGAGGTTTTGAACTGTGTACCTTCAGGATCACAGCAGTTTCTTACCACTACGTGCAAATCATTCCACCAATACAACAAATTGATAGATAAGTATTGTACCTCTAATAGCAAATAGGAGAAATGGATATCGTGTTGTTGGGTCCAGTTGAAGTCTGCAGCGGCTGGCAGGATGTGCTCCCAGTTGGGTATTGAAGCTTACTGGCAGGCTAAGACCCCTGGCTGGCATGGTGGGAGAGAGCCCAGATGTGGATACTAAGGTCACAGTGTTGTCTCCACGGGATTTTTGATGCTGGTGCTTCCAAAGGGAAGGAGAGGGGAGTGGTATTATGCTACTGCCCTATCGGGCCCCAAATCCATTGTAACAGCTATGCACACCACAAAGAACCGTGTTCATGATTCTGGGGTTAATTAGAGAAGTGAACAGGTTACAAATCAGAATGGCAACAGGAATACAATTTCTCAGTCAAGAGAAATTTTGACGTGTGCTTGCGGGCCTTTGTGCCTTCAGCCATGTATGCGCCTTTAGGCCAATGTTACAAAGCTCTCTTCGTCCTGCATTTTCCATCTAGTCTTCTAACAAGCTTGGGCAAAGAGCCCTGGTTCTGGTCCTGTGGGCTAGCAGTCCCAAGTCAGGTCTGGCTCACATCAGATCTCTGATTCTCTGCTGTGACTGCAGCTGCTCTTTTCTAGGTCTGGCTGAAGCAAGAGTCTGGCCCTAAAAGGCAATTTTTCTGCTTTTTCTTTGCTGGTAGTGAGATTCTCAAATTTCTACTACTGAATTCCCTTGATTTAACAGTGAGACTAACCAATCCCTGTGTGAATAGACTACTGTTATTTTATGCTGTCAAGTTGGAGCCAATGCATAGCTGACCCTTCAGCAAATTTTCAGAGACAGTTAATCACACAGAAGATTACCCATCCTTCTTCCACAGAGTAGTTGGTGAATTCTAACCACATGCCTCAATTTTCAAAACATATTCTTCAGTGCAACAATGAATGAATGAATGAAAACCAAAAATCTCTGTAAATGTTCATTAAAACTAATAAAATTTAATAATAATTTAAAAAAAAACATATTCTTTACTTTGTTGTCGTCATTTTGCACAGCAAGATGTACACGAATTGAAGTTTCTACATGGGCAATTCTGTAATACGAGTTACAATATTCCTTGAGCTGTGTAACCATCCTCACCCTCCTTTGTTGTTGTTGTTGTTGTTTTTCTTCTTCTGCAGGGCCTAGTTCAAAGGGAGTTGCTCTTTGGGTTACAAAGACCAAGTCTTTCTGATCTTTCAAATCTACCAGAGGCTCCTCAAACAAAGACGGACAATCTCCAATCTCCTCCCATGTGATTCACAACACAGGAAACTCAGTGAAGGATCACCTGTGAATGGGCCCCAACTCAACAACAATGAGATTTTTGAGGCCTCCCTCATTAACATAAACTCTTGGCCCCTAAAGATTCTTATCTATTTTTTCCAATTGTTTTGTTAATGTGTTCCCATATAGGTAGTTCTTAAAAGATCATAATGTTCAACGCAGTGATTTTTAATTCATTTTAAACTTTTTACTTTTAAGATTTCAGGAGAATTTTTTTACTTTAAGAATTAAGATTATTTCAAGATAATAATTTCAGAGGTTCATGGGTTCATCCAGCATTCAGAGCTTCAGAAAGTCTAGAGTCCATGGGAATTTGAAATTCTAGTCTACATTCCCTGCTTTTTGAACAGGATTTTTCTAGAACCTTTAATAAAAAAAATATTTAGTAATGGTAACTAAGCATCGGATGACTGGATAATTCTAGTCTTATGACAAAGAAGGTGGTTGTTCATAGAGGCAGTTAGCCTCATAGCCCTATTTCTGCCTCCTATTCCTGACTCTTCTAATGCTGGTTTCTCCAAACACTAACTAGAAGGCAGACCAGAAGCACTAAGAACTTATTAGGCCAATGAACTTGAATGTCTCATGAAACCATGACATTAAACCTGCAAAGCAAGGAACCAAATCTCAGGAGGCATTTGGTTATACATAAGCCCAGTTTTTGTTCTTACAACTGACATAGTAAAGCATGGTCCTTTGAACATGTTGTATTTTAATTGTTTGTTGATGGTAAGAGGCTCCCTATTTGTATTTTGAGTACTGTCTAGTCTATTAACACTCTTATCAGACAATGATCCGCACTAGTCATAGGTTTCCACTAGCCATTTTTTTCAAGTACATCACTAGGTTTGTCTTCTCAACTTCCTTACTCTGGAAGCTCTGAAATCTGCTGTCCACCAAGAGTGACTCCACTGGTGTTTGAAAGACCAGTGATGGCACTTTCAGCATCACAGCAACACACAAGCCACCAGGTTATGAGAAGCAGACAGAGAAGATGCCTCCTCAAAGTGGAATCTACGTTAAGTACATGGGTGAAAAAACTTGGGAGACCTGTGTTAACGTATGTGACACAATTCAAAGTAAGAAGAAACAGCTACAAACACCCACTATTAACTGTGACCTGTGATAGACGAAGGATAAAACAAGCAAATTGGAAAGTTATAAAAAATGAACTTCAATCAACGTCAGCTCACTATTGCCTAGGATCTTGATCTTCAAGTATTCTGATATTGGCCGTTTGGAAGGATTTTACTTTGCAGACTTGCCCAAGTCATGGTTATTTTCATACACAAGCAAAAGCTTGGTAATGAATTAGTAAGGCTGAAGAATGAAGAATTGACGTCTTTGAATTGGGATGCTGATGAGGTCTATTTGAATATATCATGACTGCCAGAAGAAAAAAAAAATTCTATCTTGGATGAATTATATCCTAAATGGTCCTTAAAAGCACGACTTCTGGCGAGCTCTGGTGGCCTAGTGGCAAGAAGCTGCGCTGCAAGCCCAGAGGCACGTGGTTCAAATCCACGAGATGCTGTGCTGAAGAAGGAGGGACAATCTCTTCCTGTACCGGTCAGATCTGATTTGATGGTACACACACACACACAAAATAATTTTAAAAAAAGAAAAAGAAAAGCACCACTTCCTATGGTATGCTTTGGACATGTAATCAGAAGGGATGTGTCCCTGGAGAGCGACATCATACTTAGAAAAGCTACGGGTTAGTGGAAAAAGAGGAAGACCCTCAACAAGATTGATAGTGGCTGCAACAATGGGCTCAAGCATAATAACGATTGTGAGGATAGCGCAGGGCCAAGGAGAGCTTCATTCAGTCACTACGAATTAGAACTAACTCACTGGCACCCAACAACAACAATGACCGATAGGAATGAGCCTTGTTTTTGTTCGGGTGACAATTTCGTCTCTGCATTTTCCTTGGTTTCCTCTCTTCTGATATATGTTAAGGGTATTGAGTTTTTATGTCTGGATAGAAGCGGTGTTATGGGTTTGATTCTTTCTTTATGTAATTTGAAGAGTAAACTGTTATTGGTTACATCCATCACATAGCGACGTGCACAAAGGCTTCCAATGATGGTTGGCTGTAGCAACAATGTCTTTATTCTCCCAACAGATCTGGAATTCTTATTACAAGAGTTAGTACAGCACAGGGGTGAGAGCAGAGGCTTATAAGGGTTGAAAAGTCGTAATAAGCAATATTCTGTGCCTCTATTTCTCATTTCTGAAATGCAGACAATAATATCCATCTTGAGGGATTTATTAACAAAGATTAAATTAGTTCATAGAAGTAGAATTATTAGAAGAGTGCCTAACTCTTAAGAAATGTTTGCTTTTTTCTACCATTTCAGAGAGCCTGTGTGACGGGAACTCACCCATGCATGTAGGATAAAGCAGCAAAGAAGAGAGACCCAAACCCTTGCTCTAACACAACTTACATTCTATTGAGGTGAGAGAGGGCGCAAGACAGATGAATTGGGGAATTATGCACTATTTCAGATGGTGATTAATTTAATACAGGTGATTAAATGCACTAGGAAAAAGGAGTGGACACTATAATGGGGGAGGGATACCTTCTGATAAAGCATTCCAGAGTAAATGACATTTGTGGAAATGAACCAAGTAAAAGAAGAATGGTTCAGGCAGAGGGAACATGGAGCCACGTGGAGGCCTGATAGTTTGGAACTGAGTGAGCATTGGAGAGAAGACAAGGCAGAGACAAGGCAAAGGTTACGACTAAATCCCATAGACATTTGACAATGCAGAACCTGATCGCAGCTCACTGTTGTACATGGGATTGCTGTAAATGAGAACTCATTTAAAGGCAACTGACCCTTGGAAACAATGATTCTGAAGCTCTGTCTAACATACTTTGGGCATGTTGCAAGGAGGGACCAGTCCTTGGAGAGGGACATCATGCTTGGGAGGGTGGAGGGACAGCGCAGGAGGGGAAGACCCTGTATAAGAGGTACAGACACAATGACTGGGGTAATGAAGGTAGGTGTGTCAGAGACAATAAGGTTGGCTCAGGATAGAGCAGGGTTCAGAGCTGTTGTATACAAGGTCACTATGAGTCACAGGTGACTTGATGGCACATCATACAACAAATAACACGAGGATTGCTGGGCAGCAAAAAGGCCTAAGTTCTCTCTCAACAAATGTTGGTGTGTGCATTGAGTCAATTCCAACACACAGGACAGCATCGAACTGCCCCATAGAATTTCTTGGGTTTTTTTTTTAAATTTTATTTTATTATTTTGTGTGTGTGTACCGTCAAATCAGATCTGACTGGTACAGGAGGAGATTGCCCCTCCTTCTCTAAGCAGATCATCTGATGGATTTGAACAGCGCACCTCTGGGACTGCAATGCAGCTTCTTGCCACTAGGCCACCAGAGTTCACCTGAATTTCTTAGTCTGTAATCCTAATGTGCCCAGGTCGCTAGGTTGTTAAACCTGAATCTCACAATCTTCCTGTTAGCAACAGAGCACTTACCTGTTGTGTCACCAGAGCTCCTTGCACTGAGATTATTATTGTTGTTAGGTGCCATCAGTTCAGTGACCCCGTAAACAACTGCACCTGCCCGATGTCGCACCAACCTCACAACTGCTGCTGAGCTTAATAAACCCGTTGGTGCACCGCGATCAGTCCAGCTCGTTGAAGGACTTCCTCTTTGTTGTTAACTTTCTACATTACGGAAGAGCATGGCTTTCTCCAAGGGCTGGTTGCTCCTGATAACATGGCCAGAGTATGTGAGAGGAAGTCACACCATCCTCACTGCAAACGAACATTCTGGCTGTAGTTTTTACATGACAGATTTGATTGTTTTGGCAGTTGGATTTTACAGAAAGATCGGTCGGCTCGGTTATGTGTTATTTTCCAGGACTGGAGTCCACTGCTGTTGTTTTTCTGTACTGTCGAGTCAGCTTTGACTCTGTTGTTGTTGCTGTGTGCTGTCCAAGCCTTGCCTCTGGTGCATCTTCTTGTGTGCTGTGTGAGTCGGGACCAACTCATAGCTGACTCTGGATTTTCAGAGGCAGCAAATTGCATGGAAGGAGATTGCTTATCCTTCTACCACAGAGCATTTCCTATATCCTCAGAGTAGTAGATAGTTGGTTTAAATGAGAGCAAGAGACTCCAGAGTGAGATTGTATTCGAAGGTATGACTATGAGAATAGACTGCAGGATTTAAGGAATGCACTGAGGCTGTACCTTTACACATCATGCTCATCTGGGAACAGAGCCCTGATATTGCAATAATTAAGTGCTCAATTGCTAATCAAAAGGTCAATGGAACAAATCCACTAACTACTCCGTGGGGGGAAAAAAAACGAGGCCATTTGCTTCTGTAAAAATTGCAGCACTGGAAATCCTAAACTCTGGTGGCCCAGTGGTAAGAAGCTGCATTGCAGTCCCAAAGGCACAGGGTTTGAATCTACTAGCTGTTTCATGGGAGAAGAATGGGCAATCTCCTCCGATGTGACTTACTGCCTCTGAAAACTCACTGGAGGGTCAACTATGGGTCGGTTCTGACTTGATGGACACAACAAAACATGAGGCCATTCTACTGTGTCATTGATGGTTGCTGTGACTTAGAATTTATGACAGTGGGTTCATTTGGGGACTAGTATACACGTGTACATAATGTTCGGCAATAGGAAAGGGGTAAAATAAATTGTCACATGTTTATATGATGAAATAAATGAAGTAAGAAGAGAAGTAGGAATTTATCCATTAATATTGAAAATCTCAAGGATAAAATGAGTGGATACTACAACTCCTTTTTGTGCAACTAAAAATAAAATTAATTTATATATAAAATTTTAAATTAACATTTGTAAGCATTTTTATATTTACAGTAAAAAGAATTTTTATTACTTATAAATTAAGAGCTCTGGTGGCCTGGTGGTAAGGATCTGTGCTTCCATCTCAAAGGTAGATGGTTTGAATCCACCAGCTGCCTTACAGGGGAAAGATGAACAGTCTCCTCCCATGCGGTTGACAGCCTCTGAAAACCCAGTGGAGGGTCAGCTATGAGTCAGTTCCAGCTTGAAGGTACATAATAATAATAACAACATATACATATGTATAGGAGTTTCTGGAACAAAATAAAAGCAATTGTTAAGGTGCGTTGTTTTGTTTTGGTTGAGGGCCAGATGTGGACTGTTTGGTTGTTTTTTATTTCATTCACAATTGTGTGTGAGCTGATTGGATTTGCTGGATTTAGCTAACAATGAGCTGTGGGCTGGAAGCCTCTTATTTAGAGTCAGCAGGACCTTGTTGTGTTGGAGGCAGTGCGATTGGCACAGGATAGAGCAGGGTTTAGGGCTGTTGTACATAGGGTCGCTATGAGTCACAAACGACTCAACGGCACAGAACGACAACAACAACAGGACCTTGTTGGAGGGCCTTTGTATATAAAACTGTGTTTAAGATTAACATTTTTCTTCCCCCCATTTTGTAATAATTATTTTTTGTTGTTTATATTCTTTACTGTTTATTTTATTTTTTTTAATAATTTTAATGAACATTTACAGAGAATTTGGATTTCCATTCATTCATTGCTGCACTTCTCTCCCTGCCCAGCCCTCTCCCCCCGCCCCCCATGTAATAATTCTTCTTATTATTAATGTTAATGAAAATTTACAGATATTTTGGATTTCCATTCATTCATTGTTGCACTTTTCTCCCTGCCCACCCTTCCCCTCCAGTTCGTTCTTCTCTTTGAAAAATAAAAGAAAAATTCTTTCATTGTTATACAATCCTCCTCCCCCAAGTCCACTCCACTAGATTAACATTCTTCTAAGTAGCCAGCACTGGTCTGTCAGTTTGCTATCCTGAGGTAACTTGGGGTTGCTGTGATCCTGAGCACTGTTCCACTGGTGTATCAAATGCCATAACGGTTACCCATGGTGGACAGTGCTTGGTGGAGCTCCCAGATTAAGACAGCCTTGGAGGCAGGAGTGGCATCTACTTCCTAAACAATATGCCTTTGGAAACACTATGAACTTAGAGAAACGACAATAGTTATAATTCAGGTTTTTGTTCATAGGGTCGCCATGAGTCGTGCTCGCTCCACGGCACTTAACAACACTCTTATTTTACACCTTTCTGTACTGTTTAAACTTTTTAACCTTTAGTATACCATGAAAAAAATACTCTAAGTGACAGAATTGGTTTCCACTTGACTATTAAACTGAAGGCTGGCAGTTAAAACTCATCCAGTGCTCAACAGAAGAAAGGCCTGGTGATCTGCTTTCATAAAGATCACAGCTGTGAAAATCCTATGGCGCTGCCATACTCTGTAACATATGCTGTTGCCACACTCAGAATTGACATGACAGCAAAAGGGAGTTTATACCAAAAAAGTAGTCATTGCTTTTGACCATCGGAGTTCAGAGGAACTGATAAATTCATGTGTATTTGCAATAAAAGAACTTGCAAAAGTGAAAATTTAAAAAAAAAATTACAAGGGAGCTCTGGTGGCCTAGTGACAAGAAGCTGCTCTGCAGTCCTGAAGGTGTGCTGTTCGAATCCAAGAGATGTTCTGCTGGAGAAGAAGGGGCAATCTGCTCCTGTGCCTGTCGAATCCAATGTGATGGTACACAACAAGTGTGTGTGTGGGGGGAGAAGTGGGGGGGAAATTACAAGAAATTTCAACAAGAACTTAAATATATCAAACTATTTTTTAAATTTTTTTCCAAACTATTTTTTTAAAAGAAGAACTTAAATACATTAAACCTCTATGGCATGGGTGCTAATATGCTAATAAGAGTCAGTTTAAAGACCAAGGTACACCTGATCCAAGTCAAGGCATTTTCAATTGTTTCCTATACATCTGAAAGTTGGATGGACAATGAGTAAGGAAGACTGAAGAATTGATGCCATTGAATTGTGGTGTTGCAGAAGAACATTGAATATTCCACAAACTGCCAAAAGAACAAACCTGCCAGGGACAAAGTGCACTCAGAGTGCTCCTGGGAGGCACGGATGGTGAAATTGCGTTTCACACACTTTGGGCATGTTGTATAGAGGGGTTGTTTTTGTTGTTAAGTGCCGTGGAGTCGTAGGCGACTCATAGCAACCCTATGAATGAAAGACCTGAACAATTGTATAATTTACATTGTTTCTCCAAGTTCATAGAGTTTCTGGAGGCAAGCTACTTCAGAAGTGGATGCCACTCCTGCTTCCAAGCCTGTTTTAATCGGGAAACTTCACCAAACACTGTTGGAAAAGACATCAAGCTGGGGTAGGTAGAGGGTTGGTGGAAGAGAGGAAGACCTTCAAATGAGAGTTTGGTTCAGTGACCACAATGTCAAGGGCGTGAGCATGACAGAGATTCTTATGATGGTGCAGGACAGGATAGAGTTCAGATTTGTTGTTCATAGGGTCGCTGTGAATCACAGTAGACTTGACAGCACCCAACAACAACCATGCCACGAAAGGAGAAAACACCTCCTTGTTGCAAAATATTGCACGAGGGAGCCCTTCTTGTTGAATGATTGACTGGGAAGGAACATTTTATTTCCTTTTTCCCTTTAGATGTGTATTACCCTTTCATCACTGCAGAGTTTCAGAAAACTCATTAAGAGCAGAGTTTGTAAACGCATTCTGAGGTTTTACTTATGGAATCTGTCGTTTCAGCTTCATATGGGTCTGCAGAGACCTATTATTCATCTGTTGCATTATCATGTGATTTGTGTAATAACTATAAACATCTTTCTCTGGTAATTTTCTTTTCTTTGTCACTATGGGCAGAAGAGGGATCTCTGGTGGCCTAGTGGTAAGAATCTGCACTGCAATACTGAAGGAACAGGGTTCAAATCCACCAACTGCTCTAGGGAGAAGGATGGGTAATCTCCTCCCATGTGATTAACTGCCTCTGAAAACCTACTGGAGGGTCAGCTATGGGTCAGTTCTGCCTCGATGGTAATCAACAACAACAATGGGCAGAAGGCAAGAAATTCTGAATTCTCAGTTGAGTTAGTGAAAGTTAAAAACAGGTTACAACAATGATGTCCAATGTTTTTTATTTTTTAATTGAATTTA
>NW_006399798.1:16812932-16816238 GCF_000299155.1 Elephantulus edwardii | reverse complement strand
CCAGAATGAAGGTTGCGTAGTGGAGTATACTCAGGGTGGGAGGGGGTGGATTGTACACCAATGAAGAAATTTTTCTTTTCCTTTTCAAAGAGAAGAGCGAACTGGGGAGAGGGAGGGGTGGGCAGGGAGAAAAGTGCACCAATGAATGAATAGAAATCCAAAATCTCTGTAAATGCTTATTAAAATTAATAAAATAATAATTTTGTGTGTGTACTGTCAAATCAGATCTGACTGGTACACGAGGAGCTTGCCCCTCCTTCTCCAGCAGAGCATCTGTTGGAGTTGAACCGTTTACCCCTGGGATTGCAATGCAGCTTCTTGCCACTAGGCCACCAGAGCTCCCTAATGATGTCCAGTCTTATTTTTCACTTTCTTGACTGAGGAGGAAACATTCTGGGCAATGTGATTTGTTTTGCTGTTGAATCCTCTTTCTTAGGCGATTGCACTAATCTTCTACATTTTTGTTTTAGTCTTTTTACCATACTTGGGAATAATTGATGTGTAATGAGGAATGAGATGAGGAAGTAGCAAAATATTTCAGATAAGGAAAGATTGCCAAAGCCTCATAAGGGAGCTCTGGTGGCTTAGTGGTAAAGTGTTGCACTGTCAACCCAAAGGCATGTGTTTCAAATCCACCAGCTTGTTCTGTGGGGGAAAAAGGGGTGATCTCCTCATGTGCACTTTACTGCCTCTGAAAACCTGCCGGAGGGTCAGCTATGAGTGAGTTCCAAATTGACTTGTACATAACAACAAAAAGACGACTTCGTAATGTATGTTGGACTGACTGACAGGCCTGTGCATACGTATTGCAACTGCCAAGTAGAAAGATGGTATTTGTTTTGTATTTAATAAATAAAGTTTCAGTGTGTCCTTTGGAGAATCTCAAAGGAAGAATAAAAGTCATGAGATGGCTATCTTTATAAGCATTGTTGTTGTTGTATACTGGAGAGTTAGGGTTGACCCAGAGCTGACCCTCCAGCAGGTTTTCAGAGGCAGTAAATCGCATGGGAGGAGACTGCCCATCCTTCTCCCACGGAGTAACTGGTGGATGATCTTTATAAATAGTACTACTTAAAAAAAAAAAGAAACTCAAGCAGGGAGAAAAGTGCAGCAACGAATGACAGGAAATCCAAAATCTCTGTAAATGTTCATTGAAATTAATTTTAAAGAAAGAAAAAAAAAAGAAACTCAAAAACCTTAATTAAAATACCTAAGACTGAAAACAAAACAAAACCCACCCAAGACTATGGCCCTTAGTTACCCTTTGTGCGTAGAACCAGATTCATCCTTTGGTACAACTTTCAGCCAAACAGCAGATAACTCTCCCTCTCTCACGGTCTCTCACATTGCCCCCAAGTCGGAACTGACTCATATCTCATCTGTCATTGGGTTTCTGAGGCTGTAAATTACATGAGAGGAGATGCTTATCTTTCTCCTGAGGTGCTGCTGTGGATTTGAGCTGCCACAGAGGAGAGCTCATTGGCCTTGTAGCACAACTTCCTACAGACCACCAGGACTCCCCAGATAAAACTGTGGGGGCACAAATAACACTAGGGCAGCGTTCAGCCTGTAGAACAACCAACCACGCAGGGCAGCATCTGCTGCGGGATAAAGCTCAAAGACAAGAATCCAGAGGACACAAGGATACAAGAGAAGGAACACCTTGAGAATGCAGGTGGAAGAGTGCTGAGACAATGCGGGGATTGTAATCAATGTCAAAGAAATGAATAGTTGGAAGGGATACCAACCTACTCCATAGAGCTTCATTCAAATCACAAGAAAAAGTTACACACCACAACAAGATAAATAATCCAATTGAAAAACGGGCACAGGATATGAACAGACACTTCACCAAAGAAGACAGTCAGATGGCCAGCAAACACATGAAGAAATGTTCAAAATCCCTAGCTCCAAGAGAGATGCAAATCAAAATAACTATGAGATATCATCTCACCCCAGTAAGAATAGCAAAATTGAACAGAACAGCAAACAACAAATGCTGGCTAGGTTCTGGAGAAACTGAAACCCTTATTCACTGTTGGTGGGAGTGTAAAATGGTGCAACCACTATGGAAGGCAGTATGGCGCTTTCTCAGAAAGTTGCAGATAGAAATATCATTTGACCCAGCAATTTCCCTACTGGAAATATAACCTAAAGAAACCATAACCACCACCTAAGCAGATATATGCACACCCACATTTATCGAGGCTTTGTTCACAATAGCAAAGAGTTGGAATCAACCTAAGTGTTCATCAACAAACAAATGGATAGAGAAGCTGTGGTATATTCACACAGTGGACTATTAAGCTGCTTTGAAAAACAGGGAACTCATGAAATATACAAAATGGGTGATCCTGGAGGACATTATACTGAGTGAAACATGTCAGTTAAAAAGAGACAAATATTGCATAGGGCTACTGTTGTAAGATGGGACTGACATCTGGGTAGAGGGGAAACTGAGAAAGAGGGGATAAATAATGTATACTGCATTGAAACAGATGAGTGAGAGAACTGTTTAAAACAGATATATGGTTAGGTATTATTTTTATGACACGAGTCCAGAATGAAGGCTGCACAGTGGAGTAGCCCTGGGAGGCAGGGACTGTATACCAATGAAAGAATTTTTCTTTTACTTTTCAAAGAGAAGAGCAAATTGGAGGAGGGGTGGGCAGGGAGAAAAGTGCAACAATGAATGAATGGAAATCCAAAGTCTCTGTAAACTTTCATAAAAATTAATTTTTAAAAAAGTTACAAAACATAACAAAGCAAAATGAGTCCAATAGCCCCGTGCTGGTATGTGTTGATCAGCCAGCCATTGGTGTGAGTCAGAGCTGACTCATAACTGATCCCCCAGCGATTCTTTGGAGGTTGTAAACCACAGGAGAGGAGATTGCTCAGCCTTCTGCCCGGGGACAGCTGGTGCGTTCAAACTGCCAGAGAGACCAGGCCTTTTTGCCCGCAGCCCAGCTGGCTACCGATCACACCACCAGATATATCATGTGTGAAGTTTTCTTTCATTTTTATTGGGATCTAAGTGAAAGCTCGTAGAGCAAATTGATTTTCCATTCAACCATTCATAGACATTGTATTTCCTGGTGGTGATTAAAATCTCCACATGGTAATTACACCTTTTCCTTTTCCACTGGTTCCCATTGCCTTTCCTCATTCTTGCACACCCTTCCTGACCTCTGCGCAAATGCTGCCCTTTTCGCTTTCTCAAAAAGTTGCAAATAGAGATACCATTTGACCCAGCAATTCCACTCCTGGGAATATACCCTGAAGAGACCATAGCTGACATCCAAGCAG
>NW_006399798.1:16802148-16811902 GCF_000299155.1 Elephantulus edwardii | reverse complement strand
AGTGGAGTGTACTCGGGACAGGGTGATTGTATACCACTGAAGGAATTTTTCTTTTACTTTTCAATGAGAAGAGCAAACTGGGGGATAGGGTGGGCAAGGAGAAAAGTGCAGCAATGAATGAATGGAAATCCAAAATCTCTGTAAATGTTCATTAAAATTAATAAAATTTAAACAAAAAACAAAACAAAATGCTGCCCTTTTGATCTTGGAAGGTCGTAGATTGTTCTAAGGCTGTTTCTTTCCAGGTGTTATTGATTAAGTCATAGACCGGTTCATGGTTCATCGTTTGGCTGAGTGTTGAGTCAGAGGGATTTCAGTTCCAGGCTTTTTTTTAAATTATTATTTTTGTGTGAGTGTACCATCAAATCAGATCTGACTGGTACAGGAGGAGATTGTCCCTCCTTCCCCGGCAGAGCATCTGGTGGATTCGAACCGTGTGCCTCTGGGATTGTAGTTGCAGCTCTTTGCCACTAGGCCACCAGAGCTCCCCAGTTCCAGGCTTTAATAATGACACAACCTTGCTTCTTGAAAGTGAGGAGGACTTGAGGAGCCTGTTGCAGAGGCTCAAGGACTACAACCTTCAAAAGAGATGCATCTCAACATCAAGAAGACAAAATTCCTCACTACTGCACCAAATAAACCATATCATGATAGATGGAGAAAAGATTGAAGTTGTCAACAACTTCATATTAATTGGATCTACAAGCAACATGCATGGTATCAGCAGGCAGTCAAAAGACATATTGGGAAAATCTGCTGTCAGGAATCACTTCTAAGTCCTGAAGAGCAATGATGTCAGCTTAAAGACCGAGGTGTACCTGATAGATACAAGCCACAGTCTTTTCACTTACCTATGATGCATCTGAGAGTTGGGAAATGAGTAAGGATGACAGAAAATGAGTGGATGCTTTTTGTTGTGGTGTTGGAGGAGAATGCAGAGCATTCCAAGCACTGACAAAAGAGCAAACTGATACGTTTTGGAGAACGTGAAGCCAGCGTGCTCCTTAGAGGCAAGGATGGTGAAGCTATGTCTCACATACTTTGGGCATGTTGTTATTAGGAGATATTCTTTGTAAAGTGACATTATGCTTGAAAAAAGGAGGAGGATTAGCAAAAGAGAAGACAGCCCTTGGTGAGGTGGGTCGACATGATGACTGTAGCAATGGGCTCAACAAGGTCATAGATGATGAGGACGGCACAGGACAGACAGGGTTCAGGTCTGTTGTTTCTAGAGTTGTGGTGCATCGTACTTCTAAATTCATAAGACTAAGTGCTTGAAAAAATTCCTTAGGTATTTTCCTTCCAACCAAAAGATCCTGTGGTACCAGCCTGCTATCTGCTCTGGCGGAGAAGAGGAGAAAAGACCTGGCCATCTGCTCCCTTAAAGATTCCAACCTAGGAAATTGATGGAGCAGTTCTTTTCAGCCTGAGAATGTGCTTAGGAGTCAGAACTTAACTCGAAGAAAAACTCACTACCATTGAGTTGGAACCAACTCAGAGCTGACTCTCTAGTGTGTTTTCTGAGACTTTAAATTGCATGGGAGAAATGTCACTTTTGTGCTAGCAATGCTGGTCCGTAGGGACGAGGCCACCAGAACTCCATGACTCAAGGGCACACAGCAGTTATCACAGGGAATCAAATAAATCCATTGCCTTGGACTTGATTCAGACTTAGAACAAACCTGTAGGACCGAGTAGAACAGCCTCACAGGGTGTCCAAGGCTGTAAACCTTTGCTGAAGCCGAAGGCCACCTCCTGCTAGCTTAGAGTGCCTGGTGTATCTCAACTTCAACCTTTTAGTTAAAGCCCAGCACTTAACCACTCTGCTACCAGAGCTCCTAGTGTGTTAATTAAATTGATTAATTAAACAATATTAAATTATCTGAGTTTGACACATTAACAAAATATAATCTATATATACAGGTTTGAAAAATTCAGAAGTGAGAAAAAACAACTGAGAAAGAAAATCTTTTGCTTTTGCCATAATTAGATATCTTTTTATAGCAGTTTTAAAGTGCAGTGGTTATAATGCTTCTCTATTGAGGACTCCAGGAAGTCAAGTGAGAAGGGTCTTCTGCGGGGTGGGCTTCATTCGTTTAAGACGAAGAGGGCAATTTTGTGTTTTGTTTCTCTGAGCCCCCTGAGGGAAGGAAGCTCTATTGGCCTAGTGGTTAAAGAATTGTGCAGCCATTTCAAAGACTGGCTGTTCTAATCTACCAGCTGCTTCTTGAGAGAAAAGGGCCAATTTCCTTCCTCCTCTATGATTTATAGCCTCTAATGATTCACTGGAGGGTAGGTTCCAACTGCAATGAGTTGAGAGCAGTAGAGGAGAGGTGGGCAGGTTCCGGGTGGTGCAACCCTCATTGAGGATGGGAAGGAATGCCTTCAGAGGGAGAGGGAAGTGGGGTCCCCAGGCTCCTAGAGATTCCCTGGCTAAACTATGAACCCATTGTCACTGAGTCCATTCAGCCTTCCAGTGACCCTGTAGGACCTAGGGTTTCCAAGGGTGTAAACCTTTGTGAAAGCAGACACTGCAGCTTTCACCTGCAGGGCGACTGGCGGGTGCAAACTGTCTACCTTGTTTTGTTTTTTCCTCATGTACCATCAAATCTGATGCAACTGGCACAGGAGGAGATTGCCCCTCCTTCTCCAGCAGAGCTTCTGGTGGATTTAAACTGTGAGCTTTCGGGATTGCAGCTCAGCTTCTTGCCACTAGGCCACCAGAGCTCCTTACTGTCTACCTTTTGGTTGTAGCACCATTTACAGTAACAGAGTTGGTAACAATCCAAGTGCCCATCAATGGCTAAAGAAACAGTGGCATATTCATACAATGGAGTCTGTGTGTGTATGTGTGTGTGTGTGTACCATCAAATCAGATCTGACTGGTACAGGAGGAAATCGTCCCTACTCCAGTAAAGCATCTGGTGGATTCGAACCGCGTTATCTCTGGGATTACAGTGCAGCTTCTTGGCACAAGGCCACCAGAGCTCCCTACACAATGAAGTCTTAATGTATTGCAGAAGACCAATCAACCATTTCTGAAATAATTCAACATGGATGACACTAGAACAAATCATGCTGAGTGACATGTCAGTTCCAAAAAAGACAATTAAGATGTAAGACCACTCGTGTTAAAAGCTAAGAAAAGGTTTACACAAAGACAGAATCAATCTTGGGAGGATTAACAGGGATGAGACAGGAGGGGGAGGGGAGCTAAAGTTAGTAAACAGATAAATTGAGTGAAATGAAAAGTAATATACACTAAGAGTTTGATGAGGGACATGAAAATGAATTATATTACTCAATTGTAATGACTATTATAAAACAACATGTGTATGAACGTTTGGATGGAAACCAACATGATTTGTAAATTTATACTCAAGTAAAAAAAAACTACAAAAACCACACTAAAAACAATGAAGCCAAACAAATAAACGAAACCCCCAAAATGTGTTTAAATTGTTGAATGGGAAACTAATTTGTACTGTAAATTTTCATCCAAACCATGCATAAAAAAGGAGAGGGAGTGGGCACAGTGCGGAGAAACCAGAAGGAATATTCCCACTTCTTGGTTGCCATTAACAACTCAGCTGACTGAATGGATGCAGGCAGAGACGTTTCCAGAACCTGGAGTCAGTGAGTTGAATAGAGATGGCCTTTCAAGGACCCTTCATCAAGGGTCACTAGCCAGACCAGTGAGTGCTCCAAGGAAGGAAGCAGAGGAGATACATAACTTGACTCACTTTCTTTCTTTCTCCTTGCTTGGATGTCCTTCAGCCAGAAGTCACATGACCACCCTGTTTGCAGAGAACGGGGTGGAGTGAAATAGAGTCTGGATCCGGAAGAGCAGAGAAATGCTCTCTATCTGCAAAACTACACCTGAGTAAGGAACTTGAAGGGAGATCTAGTGGGTTAGTGATAGGAGTTTGTTGTTAATCCAAAGGCACGAGGTTCAAGTCTACCAGTTGCACCATGGGAGAAAGGCAGACAATCTCCTGTGCAATGTCCTGATTACTCAGGAAACCTGGGGGGGGGGGGGGGGGGGGGGGGGGGGGCGGGGAGGGGGGGGTGGAGGTTTGCTATGACTTGGTTCCCACACCACCTGACAACAACAATGAGTTTTAGGAAGTCTGTTCTTCCTGGGAAGTATTTTTCCAGTGTGATGTTTAGAGTTGCTCTTTCTTCTGGCAAATCTTGGGCCAGGATATTAACATTCCTGAAGGTTGTTGTTAGATGTAGTCAAGCTGACTGGCATTGTACAATCCCTGAACAAAATAATGGCAGGTTCTGCAGCACCCTCACAGTGATTGCTGCTCTTGAGCCCAGCACTAGAGCCCCCATATCAACCCATCTCTCTGGACACTTTCCTCTTTTCTAGTGACTTAGCCAAGAATGATGTCCTTTTTCTGGGACGAACCCCTCCTGATAACATGTCCAAAGTATGTGAGGCTAAGTCTCATTATCCTTCCCTCTGAGAACATTCCGGCTGCATTTCTTCCAACACAGATTTATTTGGGTTTTTTTGGCAGTGCCGGATACATTAAATATTTTTCACCGACATCATGATTCCAAGGCATCAATTCTTTGTCTTCATTTTTCTCTCTCCGACCTCTCTGTGTGTATATATGTTCCTTAAGGGCCGCTAGGAAATGTGTGATCATCTCATGTTTGTCTCCACAACTTGGGGCACAATTGGTATTCTGGGGTGGAGGCCATCAAGGCTAATAAATGCTTTGCAAAACCAAAGAAGAGTCCTAAATAATGACGAATTCTCCTGTCCAAATTGCTGACGGCATGCTACTGAAAGTCCTAGAGAGTATTTGTGTGGCCTGAGTCCAGAGAGGGCTGAGGGCAGGTTGTGTTCAGCCAGGGGAGGGCAGCAGAGAATGGCTGTGATAAGAACAGAGACCTGTAGAAGGACGTTGCTTACACTAAGGGACAGACGTCTAGGGGAAGGCCAGGCCCGGAGCTTTGTAACGGAGGAGCCTGGCCGGAGCAGGAGTTGGAACAGGTACATGGTCTACTAGCAGGGATGAGGCCCAGTAGCTCAATCAACAAGACACTGTCATTGCTGGGAGGAGCTGTTGACTCATAGTAATGCCATGAGGTTGGATAGAATTGTCCCATCAGGTTTTCTAGGCTATAATTTTTATGAATGGAGTACTTAAAAGATATGGAGGGTATCCTCGTGGCATAGTGGTAAGAGATTACACTGCTAGCCTAAAGGCAGGTGATTCAGGTCTACCAGTTGCTCTGTAGGAGAAAGCTGACCAGTCACCTACTGTGTGATTTACAGCCTATGTAAACCCACTCTGAACTGGTTCTGACTTAATGGCATGTGATAACATCTAATAGATACCAGGCACTGTACTGTTGTTGCTGTCAGGTTGGAACTGGCCCATAGCTGACTCTTCAGCGGGTTTCCAGAGGCAATAAATCTCATGCCAGGAGTCTGCCCATCTTTCTCCCCTGGAGCAGCTGGTGCGTTCGAACCGCATACCTTTGCATTGGCAGCACAATTCCTTACCACTAAGCCACCAGAGCTCCCTAGTGCTGTACTGTTGTTGTTGTTGTCGTTGTATATAATAGAGTTGGAACTGACCCACAGCTGACCCTCCAGCGGGTTTTCCGAGGCAGTGAATTGCATGGGAGGAGATTGCCCATTCTTCTCCTGCGGAGCAGCTGGTGGAGTTGAACTGTGTGCCTTTGGGATTGAGGAGTAGCTTCTTACGACTAAGCCACTAGAGCTCCCAAGCACTATAGAAGGCACTGCAAATAGGTTATCATTGTCCCTGCCTAATGAAGCAAATAAATAATTACAAACAGTGATACATAATAAAAAGAAATATATTTTAGTGACTGAAGGAAAGATAAGGAAAAGTCAAACAAACTCTACTAAGACAAGGTGATCAAGACGCTTCTTTGAGGAATTGACATTTAAGCTGAGACTATAGAGCAGTAAGGAAGAGTCAGTCAGTCATGCTCAGGCACAGGGGACCGAATGTGCAAAGGCCCTGTGGTGAGAGGAAAGAACTTACTGAATTCAAAGCACTAATAGAGAAGGGCTTTGAATTAAAAGCACTAATAGAGAAGGACTTATGCACCTGGATCATGAGGGGATTGGGAGAAAAAAGGTGCCAGGAGCAGCAGTCAGGGGACAGGTCACTGAGTCTTGCAGGATGTGGGTTCTAATCTCCATGCAATATAATCTAACTCTGGTGATGCAGGATGTGTTGATGGAAGAGAGTATGTCCCCAAGGAGGTAGTAAGAATGTTGTGGGAGATTGGTCTTTTCTTTCTTATATTTATTTCTCTTTAAATTGTGACTGGGGTGAAAGTGTACAGAGCAGGTTTGTTTCCCCCACCAACAATTCGTACATATTTTGTTTGGTGACATTGCAGTCCGCACAATGTACCTGCACACTCCCCACTTCCTCCTGGTGCTGAGGGAGATTTTGCAGATTGGTTATGCAGCATCATTCAAACCTCTCCTCTGTCATCTTCTCTTGGTTCAAACATTGGTGAGTAAAGCTCCACCTTCTCATCTCCCAAACAGCTGGGATGGGGGTGTGTCGGCTCTGTGACATGACCTTGACCAATGAGATGTAGGCAGACTTCTCTGGAGAGGACTTCCTTTCCAGAAAAAGAAAACAAAGCCCAAGAGAGCAGCCTTTTCCTTTGGCCTCTGGCTTTTCACTTCTTCCTGCTTCGAACACAAATGTGGTCCCTGGAGGTGCGTAACCATCTTGTGAAGCATGGTGGATGATGTGGAGAAAGATAGACATTACGTCAGCCGTCATTTCCTGTGCTAGTTGTTATAGAAGTAATAGAAACTCTTTACTTGCTTAATGTCCCATAGTACGTAAGTAAGCTCTCTGATACTTGTAGCCGATTCTGATGTGGTTGCAGTTATCCAAAAGAGAAGCTACGGCCCCTGGGACTAAGGTGGTAACAATGAGATGAAGACTAGATTGTGATCTAGTTTGGTGGCAAACCACCAGGGCCTGCTGGTTAATGAGACATGAGGATCCAAGGGGAGGTTCAAGTTGTTTTTCCAAATCACTTAGCCAATAGGTGGCAGAGATGAAACTCCAACCCAACCCCTGCCTACTTGCCAAGTCCATCAGACACCCAATAAATGGTTGCTCCTGATAGTGACTTTGTCACATCTGCCAACCCAAAGGCTAACGGTTTGAATCTATCAGCAGTTTTGTGGGAGTAAGACTGACAATCTCCTCCAGTGCAATTAACTGGCTCTGAAAAACCCACTTGGGGGGGAGGGGGGGTGTCAGCTGGGAGCCAGTTACAACTCGACAGCACACAACAACTATGATCATGACACTAATAAAGCTTCAAATCTTTTCTTCAATTCCAGACCATCCTCACTGGGATCCCTCTAACCTTGGATTGTAAGCTGGTTTGGGGAAGAGGGATAATGTCCCAAAGCCTTGTGACTCCCTCAAAGGAGCCCCTTGTCCCTCTAGAATGCAAAGCTCATTAAACTCACCATTTCACTTTGGGGCTGGGCCAGCCAGTGTCGTTGGAGATCAGGTGAAGTTCTGTGGCTGATATGCCAGTAAAATGATGATTCAAATTTAGGGGTTTTTTCCCCCAGCCAACAGAGCAAATGACTCTTAGGTATGCATGGTGTTTGGTGCTGTTGACTTGGCTCTGACTTACAGCAACCTTGTCACAACACAACAAAGCCCTGCCTGATCCTGCGTCCTCACAATCTCTGCTGTGTTTGAACCCACTGCTGCCGTCACTGTCAATCCATCTCACTGAAGGTCTTCTCTTTCACTGACATACTTGAGACAAATCTAGCTATCCTGGCTTCCTCGTTGCACTTCTTTCAAGAAAGATTTGTTTGTTCTTTTAGCAGTCCGTGATATTCTTGTTCTTCAATATTTAGTATTCTTCTCAAAACAATAATTCATAGGCATCGATTCTTCTTCAGTTTGGTTCACTGTCTGGTTTTCACATGTGAATGAAACAACTGAAAATACCATGACATAGATCAGCTTCACTTAAGCCTTTAAAGTGATGTCCTTGATCTTCAGTACTTTAGAGAGGTCCTTGACAGCACATTTTCCCAATACAATATGAATTTGAGGTCTTTATTTCTGTTTTCTTCCATTTGATTTTCTAACTGCTGCTTCCACAGGTGTTGACTGTAACTCTTCACGTGAAATCCTCGGCAATGTCCATCTTTTCTCCAGTTTATCATGATGTTGCTTTTTTTAGTCCACTTGAGAGGATTTTGAGGTTTTGTTGGTTTTTTGTTTTTGTTTTTAATATATTGAGATGTAATCCATACTGAAGGCTACAGTCTTTGAACTTCTTGAGTAAGTGCTTCAAGCCTTCTTCCCTTACAGCAAGCAAGGTAGTGTCCCTGGTGGCAGTTACACATTCTTCTGGGGAAGCTGGGTATTGGAAAAGGACCTTAGTCTTTCTCGACTATGTGGTATAATTTCTAAATAACAGGAGGAAATGGGGGAGCTCTGGTGGCCTAGTGGCAAGGAGCTGCAACTACAATCCCAGAGGCGCACGGTTCGAATCCACCAGATGCTCTGCCGGGGAAGGAGGGACAATCTCCTCCTGTACCAGTCAGATCTGATTTGACGGTACACTCACACAAAAATAATAAAATAAAATTTTAAAAAAAATAACAGGAGGAAATGGACACATTTTCCAAATAGAACATCTTCTTTTCCCCCCCATGTTGATAAAGTGACTTTTCTTGAAAATTATACTCCTTCACAGTACCTTCCATTGTTTTTAAAAAAAACAAAGAATACCTTTCCCCATCCTAATTATAGTAGGAAGTAACTGTTGATTGCAAAAAATTTAAAAGCAGAAAACAACCAAGAAAACTAGCAGCAATTCCACTGATTAGGAAGTAGTCCTTTAAAAAGTATTTTTTTATATTTGTACTTTTTTTTGTCTAAGAAACTTGTAGATAAACACATTTGAAGTACATTTATTTCTGTGTGATATATACACCATCGTGAAACCTGAATCTCTGGTGGTGTAGTCTCTAGGGAGTTGAGCTGCTAATCCAGTGGTTAGCAAACCTCTCTGACAGTTCAAACCCACCAGCATCTCCATGGGAGGAGGAGGATGATCTCCTGCTGCGTGACTCTTAGCCACTGGAGAGACGGCCATGAGTCGGTTCTGACTTGATGACATTGAGTTGAGTTTATTTTCCTGGTTAGCTGAAGTTTTCTGCTCTCAATTAGGCGTGGTCTGACTGCTTTCTTACTGCTTGTTTCAGTGGATAATAGTTGGTTTTCCTTTCTCTGATAGGTTTCTACTTTAATAGGTTCTGGGTTGCACAGGTTTAATTTTACTACATATATTTCCCCATATTAGTATTTTAATGGCATAATGTCTAATGATTGCACAGAATTCTTTCCAATTCCTCATTTACTCTTCCATTGTTGGCTATTTACTTTTTGTTTATACCTTTTTGCTCTTACAAGTAAAATTATGAACATCCTTGTCATGTACAGTATCTCTGAGCTCTGCTAAAATCCTAGAAGTGCAATTGTTGGGTTAAAGGATATGCACATTAGAAGAAGGCTTTTGCTGCAAACTGCTGTGTTGTCCTCTAGAAGAACAGTACAGGTAAGCTCTGGTGGCCTAGTGGCAGGAAACTGCACTGCAGTCCCAGAGGTGCACGGTTCAAATCCACCAGATGCTCTGCTGAAGAAGGAGGAACAATCGCCTCCTGTACCAGTCTGATCCAATTTGA
>NW_006399798.1:16759087-16801733 GCF_000299155.1 Elephantulus edwardii | reverse complement strand
GTAATGAATCGAGGGGATGACACTCCCTTGCATCTGGCAGCCAGTCATGGACACCGTGATATTGTACAGAAGCTATTGCAGTACAAGGCTGACATCAGTGCGGTGAATGAGCATGGGAATGTACCCCTGCACTATGCCTGCTTTTGGGGCCAAGACCAGGTGGCAGAGGACCTGGTAGCTAACGGTGCGCTTGTCAGCATCTGTAACAAGTATGGAGAGATGCCTGTGGACAAAGCTAAGGCCCCCCTGAGAGAGCTTCTCCAAGAGCGGGCCGAGAAGATGGGTCAGAATCTCAACCGAATTCCATATAAGGACACATTCTGGAAGGGGACCACTCGCACTCGGCCCCGAAATGGGACCCTGAATAAACACTCCGGCATTGACTTCAAACAGCTCAACTTCTTGGCGAAGCTCAATGAGAATCACTCTGGAGAGCTATGGAAGGGTCGCTGGCAGGGCAATGACATTGTTGTGAAGATGCTAAAAGTTCGAGATGGGAGTACAAGGAAGAGCAGGGACTTCAATGAAGAATGTCCTCGGCTCAGGATCTTCTCACATCCAAATGTGCTCCCAGTGCTGGGAGCCTACCAGTCTCCTCCTGCTCCTAATCCTACCCTTATCACACACTGGATGCCATATGGTTCTCTCTACAATGTACTACATGAAGGCACCAACTTTGTTGTGGACCAGAGCCAGGCTGTGAAGTTTGCATTGGACATGGCAAGAGGCATGGCCTTCCTACACACATTAGAACCCCTCATCCCACGACATGCACTCAATAGCCGTAGTGTAATGATTGATGAGGACATGACTGCCCGAATAAGCATGGCTGATGTCAAATTCTCCTTCCAGTGCCCTGGGTGCATGTATGCACCTGCCTGGGTGGCCCCTGAAGCTCTTCAAAAGAAGCCTGAAGACACAAACAGACGCTCAGCAGACATGTGGAGTTTTGCAGTGCTTCTGTGGGAACTGGTGACACAAGAGGTACCCTTTGCCGACCTCTCCAACATGGAGATTGGCATGAAGGTGGCACTAGAAGGCCTTCGGCCTACCATCCCACCAGGCATTTCCCCCCATGTGTGTAAGCTTATGAAGATATGCATGAATGAAGACCCTGCCAAAAGGCCCAAATTTGACATGATTGTGCCTATCCTGGAGAAGATGCAAGACAAGTAGGGCAGGGAAGTCCCTGCCTAAACTCCAGAGGTCTCAGGACACCGTGGAGGGGAGTGCACATTCCCAAAGCAGCAGGCCTCTGGTTGCCTCCCCTGCCTCTAGTCACGGTACTGCCCCAGCCAGAGGACCCATCCCTTACCCCCAGCCCTACCACTGTGGCCCCAAAAGGGGCTGGACTCAAAGCTTTGCGACTTGTCACACGGTGTCTCCCAGCATGGGAGGGATCAGCCCCGCCTGTCACAATAAAGTTTATTATGAAAAAAAAAAAAATAGAAGAACAGTACAATAGAATGAGAAAACGCTGATGCCAAACCAAAGATGATATTATAGAGTATAAAAATGTCAGCACCAAAGCATATACAATCTCTTCAAGCCATCTGTCTATCACATCCTAAGAAGCTCGCTAAAAGTACAGGTTCTGATTCAGGAGGCCGAAGGTGATGACAATTCTGTATTGCCAACCAGTTCCCAGGGGAAATGTAAAGTCTCTCTGGGGGGCACATAGGACAATTCCACATGTTGTTGTTGTTGTTATGTGCCGTCGAGTCGCCTGCGACTCATAGCGACCCTATGTACAACAGCCCTAAACTCCGCTCTGTCCTGTGCCAATCGCATTGTCTCCGACACTCCCATCCCAATTATCTCAGTCACTGAATCAATCCACCTCATAGAGGGCCTTCCTCTCCTGCGCCGTCCCTCCACCCTCCCAAGCATGGTGTCCCTCTCTAAGGACGTGTCTCTCCTCACAACATGTCCAAAGTATGTTAGACGGAGCCTCAGAATCCTTGCCTCCAAGGAGCCACCCGGTTTAACCCTTTCCAGGACAAATCTGTTTGTTTTCCTAGCAGTCCACGGTATTCTTAATACTCTTCTCCAGCACCACATCTCAAAGGCATCAATTCTCCTTCTATCCTCCCTGGTCGTTGTCCAACTCTCTGATGCCATAACAAGTGATTGCGAAGACCATGGCCTGTATCAGATGCACCTTAGTCTCCAGAGAGACACCATTGCTCTTCAGTACTTTGGAGAGGTCCCTAACAGAAGACTTTCCCATAACAATTCCACATAGGAACAAGAAAACAGCTGGAGAGAAAAACTGCTCTTGGCAGCACAGACTATATAGTAGCCTAAATTCCCCACACGTACAGCACTTTAGAAAAAATAACACCAGTGGCGCTAGTGGTTCTGTGAATTTATGGTCCATTATAACCTCGTGTTGGGTTTTCTGGTTTTTGGCTTTTTATTTATTTTTTTTCCTTGTTGTGTCCTGTCAAGTCGGTTCTGACTGGCACAGGAGATTACCCCGCCTTCTTCAGCAGAGCAGTGTGTTGTATTTTTGGCACAATATATTTTTCCTCATTATTATCAATGGTAATTGTGAAATAAGTGTGTTTGAGAGCTTACCACGGTTTTAAAGCTTTCTAAAAGAATTAAAATAGTGACTGAGTAGAAAAAAATACCCAAAACGTATATGATACATGATGTTATTACATGTTTTTGCCAACTGAGCTACCCTCTCACACATTACTGTCTAAAGCGTGCTATATCTGTGGGTGCTATGAGTGTGTTATTTAGGTTGGAGTGTTATTTTGGGGGGGAGGGAATCATATTCATGATGGCATCTAGCATTTACCGGCCAAAGCCTATTCACTGTGCAGCTCTAGAGAGCTGTCTGCATAATTAGTATTGTTATCGCATTTCCAAGGAGCTGATGTGGTGGTTAAGTGCTCTGGTGATAACAAAAATGTAGGCAGTTCTGTAAAGATTAAACAAACAAAAGCCAACTTATTGCCATTGAGTTAATTCTAACACATAACAACCTTATTGCTTGGGTAAAAAGGTACCCACACTGTAACCTTTATAGGGGCCGACTGCCATATTGCTCTCCGGTGGAGTGACTGGTGGATTTGAACCATGGACTCTTCTGTTATCAGCCATGTGCTTAACCACTGTATTACCCAGGATACTCCATAGACCAGTCCTACCCTGTCTTATAGGATCTCTGTGAGTCAGAAGTGATTGGACAGTACACAGCAACATTCCATTTTCCAGATGTAGAACCAGTTGTGGAAAGTCCTATAGTGACTATAATATAAATTAGGGTTTGCAAGGAAAGATTAAGAGCCTCGTGCCTGTCTGTTAACAAAAGATCCCCTAAAGTTAGCCTGGTGTAGATATCACGGATACATTCTTATTCCACAGTTATCTAGATCTCTCAGGATGTCCAGGCACTGGGAGTTCTGGGGAGGACCCACCACCCCAGCAGCCAGCAGGTCCCAGCACCCTGGAGTGGATTCTTTGGGTTAGTCCATCAAGCTCACTTCCTCAGAGCACTGTCAATGTCTGTGTTCCTCAGAGACTTGCTGCGACTCTTAAGAGGAGAGGAAATATGAAGTGAAAGTATCATTTATAGTGAGGTTTTATACACTCATAAAAATGAGTTAGGTATTCAAGTGTGATTCAGTAACTTAAAAATGTGAAATGAATTGTTCCAAGTCCTGACCTCTAATCATTATTTAATTAGCTTCAAACCTCTGTGCTTTGAGTAAAGTCAATTGGCCATTTCCACACATTTTTCACATATAAGACAAGAATTAACCAGAAAAACATGATTTTTACAAGGTATTTTGGAATATATATATATATATATATATATATATATATTTTAAAGCAGGAGTAGTATCTACTTCCTAAATAACATGCTTCTGGAAACTCTATGAACTTTGATAAATGTCAATAGTTGTAGAGCGGCTTCAAACCTTTTGTTCATAGGGTCTCTATGAGTTGTGCTTGACTTGAAGGCAATCAACTCTATCATCTATCTATCTATCTATCCATGTTGTTGTGTTGTTTTTGGATTATATATGCATGATAATGACCTTATGAACAAAAGATTTCAATAACTATCATTGTTTCTGAAAGTTCATAGAGTTTCCAGAGGGTGTGGTTTAGGAAGTAGATGCCACTCCTGCTTTCACATTTATATGCATATAAATTAAAAAAAAACAACAAACCAAACCCTCATTGCCATCAAGTCGGAACTAACTAATAACTAACTGACCCTCCAGAGGATTTCTGAGGATATAAATGACACAGGAGCAAATGGCCAATCTTTCTCCCTTCTTGCTGCTGGTGGGTTTGAACCTCCAGAGAGTTTGGGGTGGGCAGTGCTACTCTCTACAGAACAGTTTGATTGCCACGGTTTGCTTTAAAAATGATAGAGGTAGGAGGAGTTGGGTGGAGACATAGATGGAACATAGTTGGCCATGAGCTGATTGTTGATTCATATCAATGCTTTTTTAAATTTTATTATTTTTGTGTGCGTGTACCGTCAAATCAGATCTGACTGGTACAGGAGGAGATTGTCCCTCCTTCCCCAGCAGAGCATCTGGTGGATTTGAACCGTGCACCTCTGGGATTGTAGTTGCAGCTTCTTGCCACTAGGCCACCAGAGCTCCCCCGATTGTTGATTCAGGCTGTGGGGATCTGGGGTTTCTTTATACTATTCTATTTGCATTGTTGTTGAGTACCAACATATCAGAACCAACCCATAGTTGAGCTCCCAGTGGGTTTTCAGAGGGAGTTAATAGCATGGGAGGAGATTGTCCATCTGTTCCCTCGGAGCAGCTGGTTGATTCAAACTGCATGCCTTCAGGATTGCAGTGCAGATTCCTACCTTGTAAAGAATTTATACATAGAGAATTTGAAGGTGTATTTATACAATGACATGAGATAACAGAGATTCTACAGGCACTCATATCGCCCCCCCCTTGTTATGTGACCTCCTCTTCTGTTTTTCTGCATAACTTCCTCTGTGTCTTTTCCGTAACCACCAGACAATCACAGCTAATCTCTTCTTTTTTTTTTTTTTTTTCTGTTAGAGGATTTTTTTTAAATTTTTTTTTACAGAGGTTTTGGATTTCCATCCATTCATTGCCGCAATTTTCTCCCTGCCCACCCCTCCCCACCAGCTCGCTTCCCCCTCCGAAGAGAGAAAAAAAAATTCCTTCATTAGTATACAATTCCCACGTCCCTTCCCCCCACCCCCACCCCAGTACACTTCTCTATACAACCTTAATTCTGGATTCCTGTGCTCACCATAATACTCAATCATGTATCACTTCTAATCTGTTAATCTCTTCTCAAAATCCTTAATCACATCTGCAAAAACCCTTTTTCCAGATAAGGTGACATTTACATGTTCTGAAGATCAGGACTTGATAGTTTTCATGGGCCACTAGTGATCAATAGGGCAGAGCTCTTTCATCCTAGTTACTGGTAAGGAATTGAACGGCCAACCCTGTATCAGGTCATTGGACCCAACAGTGGCTCTGTGGGTGAAAGATGGCCCATCTCCTCCTCCGAGATTTACAACCTCTAAAAACCCACTGGAGGATCAGTTATGGGTTGGTTCTGATTGGATTCCTTGAAGGCAATGTACAATCCTGTGCTACGTTAGAGCACATTGGTTTAGTCACTGTGCCTATCAGGCCATCTCTGAGAGTTTTCCTGTCAGGCTGGGACCAAGGTCAAAGGGAGAACAAAGGATTAAAGGACTGTCAACATTCAACAAAGGGAGTAAACAGCCCCCCTCATCTGATTAAACTACCTTGGAGCGCCCCACCCTTCCCTCCTTAAACCACAATGGGATGTCCCTCTCTTTCCTCCCTAAAGACCCTTACTATAAAACCTGTCCTAATCCATCATGGAGTGTGGCATTCCCTGGTTTGGCTCTCTGCCTGTCTCTTTCTCTACAGACCAAGGAATCTCTTCTGGGAGACCCTTAATAAAGCTTCTTTAACTTCCTTTCTTTCTCTGGTCCCTTCCTTGAGTCCTTGGCCTTACGTCCAGTGTGAAGACCTAACACTAACCCCTCCTGATGACAAAATTGTTATGTGCCTTCGAGTCGCTTGCAACTCATACCGACCCTAAACCCTGCTCTATCCTGTGCCAATCTCACTGCCTCTGACACACCCATCCTGATTACCCCAGTCACCGAATCAGTCCCCCTCATAGAGGGTCTTCCCCTCTTGTGCCGTTCCTCCACCCTCCCAAGCATAATGTCCCTCTCCAAGGACCTGTTCCTCCTTACAACATGTCCAAAGTATGTCAGATGAAGCCCCAGAATCCTTGCCTCCAAGGAGCCACCTGGTTTAACCCTCTCCAGGACAAATCTGTTTGTTTTCTTAGCAGTCCATGGTACATTCAATACTCTTCTCCAGCACCACAGCTCAAAGGAATCAATTCTCCTTCTATCCTTTCTAGTCATTGTCCAACTCTCTGATGCATAACAAGTGATTGCAAAGACCATAGCCTGTATCAGATGCACCTTAGTCTCCAGAGTGACACCATTGCTCTTCAGTACCCTGGAGAGGTCCCTAACAACAAAATTAGCTGATCTTTAATAAGAGTTTGAAGCTTCTAGAAACATGAAAGTTAAAGATGCCTGGTTGCTATGGCTGCAAAGGCCAAGAGAAAGGGCTAAATAAAGGCAATCTCCCTCCATCTACGTTGTAACATGGGTCTGGAACAGGCTGCTTTAGGTACATAACATTTTCGTTACCCACTACCCATTGAAGAGGGAGCTCTGGTGGGCTAGTGATAAGATGCTGCACTGCAATTTCAAAGGCGTACAGTTCAAATCCATCAGCTGCTCCCAGGTGCTCCATAGGAAAAAGATGGGCAATCTCCTGTGCAATTAACTGCCCCTGAAAACCCACAGGAGGGTCAACTGTGGGTTGGTTCTGACTCAATGATACACACAACTGCCCCCCAAAAAATCAAACCCAAAAACCCCATTGCAGAACTAATCCTTGCTAGTACAGAGATCCAAGCACTTTGACTGCTTATCCAAAGGTCAGACATTCAAACCCAGTGATGTCTCTGGGAAGACAGATGTCTCTTTAATAGAAGCAATTTGCTTCCATTAAAGATTTACAGTATTAGAAACCCAATGGGAAAATTCTATTTTGTTCCATAGGATCCCTATGAGTTGGAATAAAGTCAACAGCATTGGGCTTGTGCTTTATTTTCTTCCTAAATCCACCACAGGGGTGGGGTAAGCAGAGCCTTTGAAACAGCATTTGCCCTGGAGGGATCTGCCTGCAGGGAGGAAGGCTGGCCTTAATTTGCTCCTTTGCTTACCCCAGGCCCTTTGAGTGTTGCCCTCCTCCACCCTGGCTCTGGGAGGAAGGTCTGAGCAGTGGGGTCAGAAGGTGACTGGGTGTGGACTCTGACTGGGGGACACCCGGGACGAATGGCCCTGGGAAAGGAGCCGAGATGGATTCTTTTTCGGGCTTCCATGGGCCCCACTATACATTCCTTTCCTCTGTCCAAGCTGGAAATTCCACTCTGCTGAGCATCTGTGGTCTGTGTGTGGTGCACAGAGCACGTACGCCCCAAGCTCCCAGCCCTCAGCTCTCTAGTTAAGAGCTAGCCTGTGGTCTTTCAGAAAACTCGGATGCAGAGAGGAGGGGGCTTTTCTAGCACTCCCGGGGCTTATCATAGTAGGAGCACAGTGTCAGCTTTACATCAATGACAAAGCAAATCTGGATTCAAAGGCTCATGGGGACAGCCAAGCACTTCTCTGGATATTTCATTCCCATCCCCCAGATTGGTGGAAGGCATTGGAGGGCAGCATGGAGGGAGTGCTGAGTGAGGCCAGGTAATCGACTCAAAGCTAAGCCAAGTATCTACACATTTAGCCTTCTCTTTGTATGGAGTTCCAGGTAAACCATTTGACTCTCTCAGCCTCAGTTTCCCTATCTTTAAAATGAAAATAATAATTCCCACTTTGTTTAACAAAGAGAACTCAATCAATTCAACTCCTTACTGTCATGTTGTAACTGACTCATTGCTGGCCCTCTGTTGGGTTTCAGACGTTGTAAATGGCATAGAAGATTCGCCATCTTTCTCCTGAGAAGCTGGTGTCTGCTTGATGAAGTAGAATTCTTTGCAAACACCAGTTGAGAAGGTTGGAAGGCTGCATTGACTAGAACCAATATTGGAGCAAATCCAGATGTTTTCCTAGTAACAGGAACAACAATTATTTTGTTGACATCATTCAGTTCAGTAAACTAGGTCATCTCCAGGTAGGACTAGCTATCATTTAGTAAGACACAATACAACTAATTTCATTTGACTGGGGCAACCGATGGCCTATGCACATTTATGTTTCCCCTCCGGGGCCACACACCGCCCACCAGGAGGCCAAGCACGTTTTATATTGTGTACCATCCTATCAGCAGCTGCCAGCCAAGTGGTGAGCAAGTTAGGCTCCCGCCAAATACGCACACTCTCCAACTCCTGCTCAAACAAGGAAAAGGCTCTCTGGCCTCCAGCTTTAAATAGGGAGGGAGGGGAGGGGGGACCAAAAGCCACGCCCACTTCCCCCAGTCAATTCTGACTCACGCAAGGGACCAGAACTGCCTCTTGGGATTTCCGAGGTTATAAATCCGTATGAGAGCCTACTCCACGTCTCACAGATGCCATGAGGGGCCATGTAGTCTACTCTGATGTATAGCGCCAGAAAGAATAGCATCGCATCAGAGGAGAAAACGTTACGAAAAACAGATTGAAACTTTGTGGTATCCTGCGCCACATTCGTCATCCCCCACAAGTTCGAAGATGCAGCCACCCTGTCAATTCATCTTGTTGAGTGAGGGTCTTCACTGTTCCCTAACCTAACCACCTCCTTTTCCTAACGATATGGATATAGATAGAGATAGAGATAGATAGATAGAGAGATGTATATAGATATAGATAGTTGATATAGATACAGATAAAGATACGGATATAGACGAGATGATAGATAGATAATAGATACAGATACAGATATAGACTAGATAGATTGATAGACAGACATATAAAGATATATAAGTATGTAGGCTCGTGAGTGGGTGGGGAGAAAAGGGCAACAATGAATGAATGGAATTCCAAAATCTCTGTAGGTGTTCACTGAAGATAATAATAATAATAATAATAATAATAATAATAATAATAATAATAAATTATGTAGGCTCGGGGGTTGGGGGCTAGTTTGTAGGGAATTGTGCTGCTGACACAAAGGAGATACTTCTCAGGTGGTTCAAATCCACCAGCAGCTCCACAGATGAAGCCTTACAGCCTTGAAAACTTAATAGAGGATCAGTTGTGAGTTGGTTTCATCCATGTCAACAAAAATGAGAGGGGGTTTTTTGGAGATAAAGGTATTATGATTTGTTCCGTTACAAAGTGTAAAGAAAGCATCCTGTATTCTAACTTTGAAAATGTTGCTCATTCTTTTTTTTTTTATTTTAAAATTAGCTCATTTATTTTAGACACATAATTTAAAAAAATTCAGTCTGTACATTTTTAATATGTTCGAAGTACCACGCACTGTCTAGCCTTCGGGAATACAAGATTGGCTTCCTCCGGTCTGTAGGAAGCTCCTCTAGTTTCCTAAGAACATGAGAACACCCAAGCTGGCAGGTCCAGCAAGTGAGTAAATAAGGACATCAGTGCTGTGTAGGACGCAAACAAAGAGGATTCCGGGATTAGGTGGTCAGGGAGGTCTCTCCAGCTGAAACACAAAGGAGAGGAAGGAGCCGTGCTGGGAAGGGGGGATGGAGACAGCCCAGCACCAAAAACAGCGGGAAGGAAGGGCCAGGTTGGGGTTGATACATTTGCCTAGAGGGGCAGGTGGATCTCAGCCTCCACTTCTTTAGAAATAGGGGTCAGGTGAGCTCTGGTGGCCTAGTGGCAAGAAGGAGCACTGCAATCCTGGAAGTACGTTCGAATCCACCAATCTCCTCCTGTACCAGTCAGATCTGATTTGACTGTACACATACAAAAAATAATAAAATTAAATTTAAAGAAAAAAAGAAGGGTCAGATTCTGGGGTTGGTGGGTGAGACTTATGAACCATAAAGGGGTTTGAATTTTACTTTCAAATGACAAGAAACCACAGATGCATTTTTTTTTTTTTAATTATTTTGTGTGCGTGTACCGTCAAATAAGATCTGACTGGTACAGGAGGATATTGCGCCTCCTTCTCCGGCAGAGCATCTGGTGGATTCGAACCGTGTTTCTCTGGGATTGCAGTGCAGCTTCTTGCCACTAGGCCACCAGAGCTCCCCATCACAGATGCATTTTAACAGTGAAGATAAATAGGGGAGCTCTGGTGACCTAGTGGCAAGAAGCTACACTGCAGTCCCAGAGATATGTGGTTCAAATCCACCAGATGCTTTGCCAGAGAAGGAGGGGCCACCTCCTCCTGTACCAGTCAGATCCAATTTGACCGGACACACACAGAGAAAATAACAAAACGTTTACAAAAAAAAAAACCACCTAAAAAAAAGAGAAAATCATGTGTGAGATGATCTGATTTACATTTTAGGATCTGTACTAGGTATCAGCAGACGTAAGAAACTGCACTGCACTCTCGAAGGCGCGTGGTTCGAATCCATCAGCCACTCTGAAGGAGAGAGATGAGCAATCTGCTTGCACACAATTAACTGCCTCTGAATACGTGGGGGAGGGTCAGCTATGGGTTGGCTCCAACTCAGCAACACACAGCAACAACATCAATGGAGCCCTGGAGGCACAGTGGGTTAAACACTGAACCGCAACCAAAAGGTTGGTGGTTTGAATGCAGCAGCTGCTCTGCAGGAGAAAGACAAGGCAGTAGGCTTGCCAACATTTGCAGCCTCAGAAATCATGTGGGCAAGTTCTTTTCTGTCCTCTTTTCAATCTTTATGCAGAACAGGTTATCTGGGAGACTGGGCTCGATGAGGAGAAATATAGCATCAGGATTGGAGGAAGAATCCTCAACAATCTGCGTTATGCAGATGACACAACCCTGCTTGCTGAAACTGAAGAGAACCTCAAGCACTTGCTGTGGAAGATCAGGGACTGCACTCTTCAGTATGGACTGAGACTCAATATCAAGAAAACAAAGATTTTCACCACTGGGCCGATTGGCAGCAGCATAATCGATGGTGAAGAGATTGAGATTGTTCACAGTTTTGGTTTGCTTGGCTCCACAATCAACACTCTTGGCACTAGCAGCCAGGAAATTAAAAGACATATTGAGATGGGAAAGTCTGTGGTTAGAGACCTCTCTAAAGTGCTGAAGCGCAAAGATGTCAGTCTGGAGACTAAGGTGCGCCTGATACACGCCGTGGTCTTTGCAATCACTTGCTATGCATCGGAGAGCTGGACAACGATTAGGGATGACAGAAGGAGAATTAATGCCTTTGAGCTGTGGTGTTGAAGAAGAGTGTTGAATATACCATGTACTGCTAGAAAAACGAAGAGGTTTGTCCTGGAGAGGGTGAAGCCAGGCTGCTGCTTGGAGGCAAGGATTCTGAAGCTTCACTTGACATAATTTGGACATGTTGCAAGGAGGGACGGGTCCTTGGAGAGGGACATCATGCTTGGGAGGGTGGAGGGACAGCGCAGAAGAGGAAGACCCTCAATGAGATGGATTGATTCAGGGACTGCGATAATGGGGGTGGGTGTGTCAGAGATGGTGAGATTGGCACAGAATAGGGCAGAGTTTAGAGCTGTTGTACACAGGGTCGCAATGAGTTGCAGGCAACTCAATGGCACATAACAACAACAAGAGCAACAACATGGCCTTTATGTGGGGAACGGATGGGCAATTTCCTCCCGTGTGATTAACTGCCTCTGAAAACCCGGCAGAGGGTCAGCCCTGGGTCATCAGTTCTTACTCTTTATGGCCTTTATGAATCTGAACTGACTCTTGACAACGGTGGGTTTGGTTTTGTTTTATTAGGTATCAGCCAGAGTTCTCCAAGGGTGGGAGGAAGACAGACACGTTCATAAGTGTCTGAGTAAAATGTGCTCCGTGTGATTGTCACAGGCTTATTGTTCTGAGATGCCTTTGGGTAAACTCAAACCACCGATCTTTTTTTTAAAATTTTTATTTTATTATTTTGTGTATGTGTGTACCGTCAAATCAAATTTGACTGGTACAAGAGGAGATTGCCCCTCCTCCTGCAGAACATCTGGTGGATTCGAACCCCATATCTCGGGGACTACAGTGCAGCTTCTTGCCACTAGGCCACCAGAGCGTCCCTCAAACCACCATTCTTATCATTAGTGGCTATGTACATTGACTCTTTGGTCTACCCATGGATCCTATATATAATGAGTGATATATGTGTGGGTGTAGGCATCTGTGTGTATTCATACACACTATGCATCAGAGAGCTGGATAATGACCGAGAGGGAATAGAAGAATTAATGCCTTTGAGTTGTAGTACTGAAGAGTCTTGAACATGGACGGCCAAGAAAATAAGTAGGTCTGTCTTGGAGAGAGTGAAACCAAGTTTCTCCTTAGAGGCTAGGATTTTGAAGCTCTGCCTCTTATACTTTGGCCATGTGGCCAGGAGGACTCGAACTTTAGAGAAGGACATCATACTTGGAAGGATGGACAGACAGCAGGAGAGGAAGACCTGGGTGAGATGGATTGACAGAGTAACTGGGGCAATGGGAGTAGGTGTATTGGAGTCAGTGAGACTGGCTCAGGACAGGGCAGGCTTCAGAGCTACTGTACATAAGGTCGCTATGAGTCATAGGCAATCGGATGGCACATAACAACAATATGGCTCATAATTACCCAACAAACAACAGATTGGAACCTTGTCCTACCCTGTGTCACCCTCATCATTTTCACCTTGTTCAAGGCCATTGTTATAGTCATTGTACAGTCCATCTTGTGGAGGGCCTTCCTCTCTTTCTCTGACTCTCCACCTTTCCCAACATGTTGTCTTTTTCCACAGATTAATGCTTCCTGATAATGCACCAAAGTATGTGGATAAAGCTTCACTGTCCTTGCCTCTAAGGAGCACCTTGATTGTGCTTCTTCCAAAACAGACTTGTTTATTTTTTTTTTGCAGCCAAGCGCTGGGGACTCCCTTTCATAGGGTCGCTATGAGTCACGACGGTACTTAGTAACAATAACATCAACATAGAGAGAGAGAGATCAGCTGGCCCAGTGGACAGAAAGCGATGCTACCAAGCCAAAGGTGGGTGGCCCTGGGCCTGTCTTTCATTGTTTTTGTTTAGACATTCCTCTAGGTGTAATAGCCCTGGTGTACAAGTTGCTGTACAGCAGTAACTTGTGGTTGCCTTGAGGCTGAACACTGTGACACTGATGTGTCAAATGTGTTAATGGCTGGTTACCCAATGTGGAGAGAGAGTGGGGTGGAGCTCCCTGATTAAAACAAGCGTGGAAGGAGGAGTGGCATCCACTTCCATAATAGCTTGCCTCCTGAAACCCTATGAACCTGGAGAGAGGATGAAAGACACCCAAGCATTGAGGACTCTCCTTCATAGGGTTGCTATGAGTTGCCTGCGACTCGACAGCACTTAACAACAACAAACAACAATCACAGTATATTCAATATTCTTTGCCAACACCACAATTCAATGGCGTCAATCCTTATTCTGCCATCCTTATTTACTGTCCAACTTTCAGGTCCATAGAAAGCAACTACGGCATGCCTCTTAGTCTTTTTTTTTTCCTTTTCTTTTCTTGGTTGTGTACTGTTCAATCCGATCCGACTGGCAGCGGAGTATCTGGTGATGGATTTGAACCATGCATCTTTGAGACTGCAGCACAGCTTCTTGCCATTAGGCCGCCAAAGCTCCCTGCCTCTTAGTCTTTAAAAGGTTCTCTTTGCTCTTTAGCACTTTAATGAGGTCCTTGACAGAAGATTTCCCCAACGCAACATGTCTTTTGATTTTTTGATTACCACTATCAATGGTGTTGATTGTGGATCCAAGTAAAAGGAGTTGACAACTTCAGTTTTTTTTCCATCTATTACGATGTTGCTTATTGGTCCAGTGGTAAAGATTTTTGTTTTCTTGCTAATGAGATGTAATCCATACATGTTGTCTCTGATCTTCTGCAGTTAATGCTTCAAGTCTTTGCTTTCTGTGAGCATGATTGGTAATGAGTCTTCCTCTAATCCTGATGCCACATTTGCTCTGCATACAGAATAAGTATGGAGAAAGGACTTGACACATACCTTTCCTGATTTTAAATCACGCAACGTCCCCTTGTTTTGTTCAGACAACAGTTTCTTGGTCTAGGTATTAGTTTCATATGAGCATTATTAACTATTCTGGAATTTCTGTTCTTCTTAATATTATCTATAATTTGTTGTGATCCACACAGTCAAATGCTTTAGCATAGTTAATAAAACATAAGTAAACATATTTTTTAAAATTCATTAATTGTTGCACATTTTCTTCCCTTCCCCTGTCCACATCACAGTTCACCTCTTGTTCTGGACTGTAAACAGCTTGCTGGTAGCCAACTTAGCTGAAATAGGTTTGAGCTACTTAAAGTGCTACTTAAATTAGTATTTGATTAAATAGTTGAGTCTGTTATACTTAATTCATCAAATGAGATCTTTACTTTTTTAACTGCTGAAAGAAAAAAAAATTATCAATAACTCAATTAGCATTTACAGGGTCTATTGAGTTAAAATGTTTCGACTATTTAGCAGAAAGTGATAAACAGAGAGAACACAGGATTCTTTATGATTCAACTTTAGATTTTAAAGGGAGGTCTTACAAAGAGGAATAAGCATGGCAGTGTTTTTCTGCCACTGGTTTTATAATTATTGTCTACTTGTCTGTTAAGGATTGATTGAGTTTGGTGTGGTGAGTCTGGGTCATTTTAAATTATCCTTAAGTCATTATTTTCAGCAATTCCCTCAGAAGACTGAAAAATATCCATACTGTTGCCAAGGCATACATGACCATTTTTCCTTATGTGTTCCTCGAGAGAATTTGCACCTCTTACCGGGAAAACATGGCTTTGCCCCCTGCCACCAGAAAAATCAATCTTGGAGACGGAGGGCAGAATGGAAAAAGCAGATTTATTGTATACCCTGTTGTTAGGTGCCTTTAAGATTGAACCAACTCATAGCTGACTAGCAGGTTTTCAGAGGCTGTAAAGTGTACAAGAGACAAGATTGTCTTTCTCCTGAGAAGCAGCTGGTGGATTAAAAACTTACACCTTTGGGTTGGCAGTGCAATACCTTACCCACTATATACAGTATATTTAATAACATTTTTATATAATAATTGTGCTTATATAGAACCAATACATAGAGAAAGAAGCAGTTATCCAAATAGAACAAAAGAACATTCTATGGCTTAAAATCAGGGAAATCCTATGTTAGTATTATATCCTTTCTCCACATCCATTCAATTCATATGCTGAGAAAATCCTTGGAGAAGCTGGACTATATGAAGAAGGATAACCTGAGAGCTTTGTTGGCCTAATGGCAAGAAGCTGCACTGCAATATCAAAGATGCAGGGCTTGAATTCTCCAGATGATCCTCCGGAGAATGAGGGGCAAACTCCTCCTGTGTCAGTCAGATCCAATTTGACGATACACCAATTGTAAAAAAAAAATAACCTGAGTAATATGTGTGATATGACTTCATTGCTGAAAGTGAGGACTTGAAGCACTAATTGCAGCTCAAAGATTACATAGCCTTCAGTATGGATTACATTTCACCATCAAGAAAACAAAAATTACCACCACTGGATAGACCAAGAGGCAATATTGCAGTCTTGTTGGTGAGTAATGTAGAGTCAGAACTGACCCATCCCTGACTCTCTGGCAGATTTTTCAGAGGCAGTTAAATCGTCCAAGAGGAGATTGGCCAGCATTTTCCTGTGGAGCAGCTGCCTTGAACTGCGTCCCTTCAGGATTGCAGTGCAGCTTCTTGCCACTAGACTATGAGAGCTCCCTATATTACAATAGATAAAGAAAAGACTGAAAGTGTTCATGATGCTGATTTCATTTTTGTGGTGCCAAGGGTTTATTGTTCAAAATCACTTTCCTAACCATTGACTGATTTTGCCACATTTCTGAGGGGGATCATTCAAATACCTGTGTTAGTTATTCTACCAGGGGACTGGCCATTCTGCAGGTTTAAATTGAGCAGGTTCATTGGCAGAAATTTGGGAATCTCAATACCAGCAGGGATGAGGAAGCGGGGAATGCAGTGTGCATCCTTCAGGGCCAGTTTTCTGCACCAGCCAGACTGGAATCTACGCAAAAGCAATCGAGAACCAGAGACCAACACAAGGCAGAGCTGACTTGAGACTTCTGTCCCATGGAGCCAGAGCCAGAAGCCTTCACCCTAGATTGCTGGGGCTCTGAGGGGAGACACCATAACTGGCAGCACTAAAGAAACTTTGTAACTCTGACCTAAATCATGAGGTGGATGGTCAAAGGGCCTGCAACCATGCTTGAGAAGCTGTCTGGACTGAGGGATTGTCTCCTGCTTGTTATTGTTGTTGTTATGTGCCATTGAGTCGCTTGCAACTCATAGCAACCCTATGTACAAGAGCCCTAAACTCCATTCTATCCTGTGCCAACCTCACCGTCTCAAATGTACTCATTCCCACCACTCCAATCACAGAATTGATTAATCTCATTGAGGGTCTTCCTCTCCTGCACCGTTCCTCCACTCTCCCAAACATGATGTCCCTCTCCAAGGACCAGTCCCTCCTTGCAACATGCCCAAAGTATGTCAGATGAAGCTTCAGAATCCTTGATTCCAAGGAGCATTTGGCTTCACCCTCTCCAGGACAAACCTGTTTGTTCTCCTAGCAGTGCTTGGTATATTCAACACTCTTCTCCAGCACCACAGCCCAAGGGCATCAATTCTCCTTCTATCATCCATATTCACTGTCCAACTCTTTGATGTATAGCATGTCATTGCGAAGACTATAGCCTGGATCAGGTGCACCTTAGTCTCTAGCCTGATGTCATTGCTCTTGAGAGGTCCCTGACAGCTGACTTTCCCAATGCAATTCATCTCTTGATTTTCTGGCTCCTGTTACCAAGGGTGTTGACTCCTGCTGCTAACCTGAATTTTAGACTGTTAATGTCCCTAATAAATGCCATATAACCCTAAGTATGGTTCTATAAAGTCTGTATGGTCATTATGATGAGTTTTGGACCCAGTAGAGTAGTAAAATTGGTGCTGGAATTGGAAGTAGGTGCAGGAGCTTAGGAAACCATGTCTAACCTTACAGAGGTTAGTTTTGTACTGCGGATGCTGTTGATGGGGACAGTTGCCCTTTATGGAGTTAGGAGAAGTCAGACTTTGCTATCCCCATGCTGCCTACACCCATTTTACAGTTTTACTTGGGTCCATAATGAGTACCTATAGAAGCAAGAGTTAAGAAAAATGCTATGTTACCATGGGAAAATCTGTCAAGGACCTCTCCAAAGCGCTAACAAGTAATGTTGCAGGTTAAAGACTAAAGTGTGCCTGATTCAAGCCATGGTATTTTCAATTGATTCTAATGTACCTGAATGTTGCACAGTGACTAAGAGTGACAGAATAAAAACTGACGCCCATGGATTGTGGTATTGGAGAAAAGAATTGACCACTCCATGGTCTGCCAAAAGAATATATTTATTTGGAGCTCTGGTGGCCTAGGTGTAAGAAGCTGCACTGCAATCCCAGAGGTGTGCAGTTTGAATCCACCAGATTCTCTGCTGGAGGAGGGACAGTCTCCTCCTGTGCCAGTCAGATCCGATTTCATGGTACACAAACAAAAAATAATAATAAAAAAGGAATACATTATCTTAGAGGAAGTACAATCAGAGTATGTCTTATAGGTAAAGTCAGTGAAACTTTGTCTCATGTCTTTTGGACATGTTATCAAGAAGGCCAGGCCTTGGAGAGAAAATATCACAGGGCCAGAGAAAGAAAATGTTGTTGTTGTTAAGTGCTGTCGAGTCATATATGACTCATAACTATCCTATGAATGAAAGACCTGAACACTTGTATAACTTTCATCATTTCTCCAAGTCTATAGATCGACACAGGGACTGTAAAACAGGCTGCATCAGGGGACCTTTGGTGGCCTAGTGGCAAGGAACTGCAACTACAATTCCAGAGGTGCACGGTTCAAATCTACCAGATGCTCTGCCGGGGAAGGAGGGACAATGTCCTCCTGTACCAGTCAGATCTGATTTGACGGTACACTCACACAAAAGTAATAAAAAAAAATTTTTTTTTTAATGGGCTGCATCAGATGGCACAGGATAGGGCAAGGTTCAGACGTGTGGATCATTGGGTTACTGTGAGTCACAGTCACACACCTGACTGGATTAACAAAAACATCAGGGAAGTGCTCTTTCAAGGTCCTCTATAAGGTCATACAGGAGTCACTCCCATGGCACTCACAGGTTGAGCTGAGTTAAGGGTTTTTAAGAAGGAACACCTTGAGCGCTCTAGGCTACGGGGAGCTCTGGGGCCTCATGATCCCATCAGTGGGATGTAGATATGCCTCATCTGAACTGTGTCAAGGAAAAACACTTTGATTCAGCACATCATATAAAGAAGGAAAGAAAATAGGAAAAGGAGGTTTGTGTTTCAGAACAAACCTAGCAGTAACTCAAAAGTTTAAAACAGTTAGGGAGCTCTGGTGGCCAAGTGGTATGGAGCGGCAACTACAATCCCAGAGGCGCACGGTTCGAACCCACCAGATGCTCTGCCTGGGAAGGAGGGACACTCTCCTCCTGTACCAGTCAGATCTGACGGTACACGCACACAAAAATAATAAAATTTTTAAAAAAAGTTTACCTTTTCTGTTAAATGAAGATGTCATCTTTTGATACAATGTCTGAGGGTCCTATTATTTAATAATTTTTATTTGTTTATTTTATGTGTGTACCGTCAAATTGGATCTGACTAGTACAGGAGGCGATTGTTCCTCCTTCTTCAGCAGAGCATCTGGTGGATTTGAACCACGCACCTCTGGGATTGTGAGGGTCCTATTATGTTAATAAAAGAGAGTGAAGCTCAGCTATAAAGTGTAAGGCAGAAAAGTAAAGAGCAACAAACAGATTTAAACTTGATAAGGAAGTCTTCCTCAAAACTGTCCTCAGGCGAAGGGGTTAAAGATCTCCAGCCTGGTAGGAAGGCCTCCTTCAATGGTTCTTCCAGGCTAAAAGGACACATCTCTCTGTTAGACTATGTTAAGGAACTTTTTTTCCCTTTCTTTTGCACTCCTGGCTCAAATAGCTATTAATTTTTCATTTTAAAGAAAATGTTAAGGTCAGATTTTCTCAGTGCTTTCTTTCACAGAGCGTGGTTATAGATCCAAGTAGAATGAAGTAGTTGGCAACATTTAATTGTTTTCTCTCCATTTATCATGATGGTTATTGGTCTGATTGTGAGGATTTTCATTTTCTTCCCTTATTCATGACGTGAAAAAGGGAGAAGACAGGAGAACAGATGTGTTCAAACTATGGTTCTGACAAAGAATATTGAATATCTATGAACTTCCCAAGGAAAAAAAACTAAATTTATTTTAGAAGAAACAAAACTAAAATGTTCCATAGGAGTCAGAATGACAAAGATGTCAACTCCATCACTTTTGATACATTATCAGGAGAGACCAGTTTCTAAAAAAGGACCAAAAGCATGATGGAAATTCTCAGTAACGTGAGGAGACACAATGTCCACACTGTGAATTCAAACATACCAATGCCTACGAAGAAAAGACCGCATCAAGCACTGTTTTCCATGAGGTCACTGCAATCTGGAACCATCTTGACTAACACACACTTCTACAACTGGCTCAAGAGGATGCAGAAAATTTCTGGATCCCTTTCATGCCCACCGGAGGACAGTAGGCAGATCATTGGGGATTTGCAGTTGGGAAGGTGAGAGATGATAGAGTGGGGGGTAAGGATGGCTGAAATGGACATATGGAGAGAGGGGTACATGTGAGATGCTTTATATGTAGAATTGTCAGGACTTAATGATGGACGGAAGGCAGGAGCAAGAGATGGGGTCCTGTCCACATGGAGTGGGCAGAGCACAGGTGTGGGGCTGGGAAGAATGACATTTTAGGTCTGTTGAGCTTGAGCCACCTACCTGGAGATTTTAATTAGGTCTTGGAAATGCAGATCTGGAAATCACTTGGGGAGGTTGGGGCTGGAGGTAAAAATTGGAGGGTCATCAGCCTGAAGATCGAATTTCATCCATGTACTGAATTAGATAGGTGCATTGCAACAAAACGGTTTCTACCCAAGGCTAAGCAAGTGCAGGAATCTGGAAATGTAGTACTCAGCTTCCTGCAAATTGCTAATCCTTCTGCATTTGAATGAGAACTCAGCATTTGGAAAGACAGGAGCCAGTGTCCTCAGTTGCTGTATTCAGAGTTACCCATCTTTTTAACAAATCTCTTTGCATTTCTATTGCTGCATCAGGTAATCCTCACTGAGGGTGCTTAGGAGAAAGGATTCTTCCTTTTCCCTAAACCTAGTTGCCAGGTAGTCATGGTGACCCCGCGCGGGTTGGAGTAAATTTGAGCTCCTTACGTTGGTTTTTGGCCCCCTTTCTCCATGGTAAAGTTTCCCAACAGCTTCTTACTTTACAGTTTTAACTTTCATGGATGGTCACTACCAGTTGCTATTAATTCTCTGCTATTTTTCCAATACAGAACAATACAGAACTGTACATCACACTCAAATGCCGTTTCTTTACACTGAAAAGGCAGGACAAATGCTGGGACCATAAGGCTATTAACAGCTGATTCTTCAGAGGTCCACTTTTCTGGCCTTTCTTCTAAGATGCTTCTGGATGGACTAGAACCTCCAACCTTTTAGTTAGCAATAGAGAGTATTAATTATTTGCTCCACAAAAGGAATAGTGTTGACTGTTTCTACTACTTTATTTATCAAAGTTATGTCAAGTCGAACAAGTCAGACAGGTTTTCTAAATATTTGTTCCAGTTGAAATGTATTCATAATGTGTTGCTATAGTTATGTTTTAAAATCATTTAAGCCCCTGAGTAATCCTGTGTGGGTGATTCTATTCTCCTTCTAACCAGGAGCCTTCAAGACGATTCCAGCTCATAGCGACTCCATGTGTTGTGGAGCAGAACTGCACCCTTGGGATTTTTCAGACTGGGACCCCTGACTTTTCTGCTAAAGTATCTTCGCAGCTCACATTTTGGCCAGTAGCTGAACGCTTAACTGCCTGCACTACCCAGTAACTCCTACAAGTTTCTAAAACGTCCATCTAGTCGATTGCAACCCACATCCGCCTGGAAACCAGAACTGCCCCTATGGTTTCCAGAGCTCTACCGACTGACTGCCACATTATTTCTCCCAGGGAGCAGCTAGTGGCATGGAACCATTCACTTTTCAGTTAGCAATGCCTTAACAAGGGAACTCTGGTGATATTTTCTGCAGTGGGCTGCACTAACCCAAACACCATGCCTCTCTGACAGTTCAAATCCCACCAGTACCTCCTGAAAGATGGACATTTTCTTTCATGCAATCTAGTCTCTGAAACTGCTGGAGGATCAGCTAGCCATCTTTTCCTCCTCAAAAGCAAAGAGGTCAGTTAATGAATGCCTACAACAGCATCAGCAGAGCGCTTGTTGTGGTTGCTAGGTACCTACGACTCATAGTGACCCTATGCAGAACATAACCCTATTCTTTCTTTTTTAATGCATTATTCTTTTTAAAAAATATTGTTATTAATGTCAATGAAAATTTAGAGACTTTGGACTTCCATTCATTCATTGTTGCACTTTTCTCCCCCTCCCCCCCAGTAACTACCCTCCTGGAAAAGTAAAATTCTTTCATTGTTTTACAATCTCTCCCCCCAGGTCCACTTCACTATGCAGCCTTCGCTCTGGACTCCTGTCATGACAAAAATACCTAATCACATATCCCTTTTAAAGTTTTCTCCTTCATCTGCTTCAATGCAGTATACATTATTTAACCCATCTTTCTCATTCTCCCCCCAACCCCAAGGTCAGTCCTGTTTTACAACAGTGGCACCATGCAGTATTTGTCCTTTTGTGACCGAGATACTTCACTCAGAGTCACCCATTTTGAATATTTTATGAGTTCCTTGTGTTTTTTTTAAATTTATTTATTTTTTAAATTTTTGTGTGAGTGAGTGTACCGTCAAATCAGATCTGACTGGTACAGGAGGAGATTGTCCCTCCTTTTTCCAGCAGAGCATCTGGTGGATTCGAACCGTGTGCCTCTGGGATTGTAGTTGCAGCTCCTTGCCACTAGGCCACCAGAGCTCCCCTAGAGTTCCTTGTTTTTCAGTGCAGTGTAGTATTCCATTGTGTGAATATACCAGAGCTTTTTTATCCATTTGTGTTGATGGGCACTTAGGTTGTTTCCAACAACTTGCTATTGTGAAGAGAGCTGCAATAAACATGGGTGTGCATATATCTGCTTGGATGTCAGTCATGGTCTCTCTGGGGTATATTCCAGGTAGTGGAATTGCTGGGTCAAATGGTATCTCTATTTGCAACTTTTTGAGAAAGCGCCATACCGCCTTCCACAGTGGTTGCACCATTTTACACTCCCACCAGCAGTAAGACATAACCCTATTCTATGCCATCTTCAAATCTCCTCCATGCTGGCACTTTATCAGTCATCTTTCTCTAAACCTCCATTTTTTTCCCAAGAACTGGCCACTCTTGACAACATGGCCAAGGTATGAGAAGTTTCACCATCCTTGCCTCAAAAGGAGCAATCTGGTCCGTCTGGCAGTTGGAAAAACAGACTTGGGTGACAGAAATGAGGCTGGCGATTAAAAATGATAGTCAGCAGTTGAAAAGGAAGGAAGTGAACCTTCATATCAAGAAGTCTTTTCTCAGCTGAAATGATCTTTTCGCAGCAAGAGGCTGCCTAGGCGTAGGTGTGTAGGCCAGCTGGCTAGCCTGGGGTCTCTCTCTGGCAACAGTTCCAGGGCAGAGGTCTACTGGTCTTCACCTGTGGTTCTGACAAGTCAGTCATTCAGTGTGTTAGCAGTTCCTGAGTGTCCCCTAGCACCAGGCTGGGACTTCAGTGGTGGGTATGGAAGTCTGACCTCATGACATTTTTTGGGGAAGATGTTGGGCACATTGGCTAATAAAGTTTTTAAAGCAGGTAATGGTCAGTGTGTGCATGCTTTGGAAAGTTGCTATGGGCTCAGTGCTCTCATGATGAGCCATGTGTGTCGGAGTAAAACTCCCTAGGGTTTTCACGGCTAAATTTTCAGAATGTAGATAGGCAGCATTTTCTTTTGGGGAATCTTAGTATACCAAACTGCCAAACCTTCAGTTAGCAGCTGAGGGTGTTTACAATTTGCAGCACTCAGGGACTCCACGATTGCTTTAGAAACTGTGTCTATATTAGGTTTGCAAATATGTCACGTTGTTGTGTACCGCAGAGTTGGCATTGACCCATAACTGACCCTCCAGCAGGGTTTCAGAAAGAGGTTGTTGTAAAACAGGTTTGGAAGCAGGAGTGGCATCCACTTCCTAAACAACAGCCTATGGAAACTGTATGAACTCGGAGAAATGACGATAGTTATAGAAATGCGTTAGGTCTTGTTCATAGTCATTAAGAGTCGTGCTTGACTTGAAGGCAATCAACAACGGTCAGTGAGGGACAGGCGTTAGGAGTGCCTTTGGGGGAAGGTAGAAAGAAACTTGTGATTTCCTCTAGGGAATCAGGGAAGGCTTTCTGAAGGAAACTTTGATCACAAACCCGAAGCCGCTGAGGAAATCTTCCAGGAAGAAGCAGGACAAGTCAGATCAAGAGGCTAGAGAGATTGTGGCTTGGGAGGGAAGAGGAGACAAGAGGGTGGGCCTCTAGTTTGATGGCAAAGACTACCATGCTGTTCTTTACGGTTTACATGATCGTGTCAGCTGCCACGTTGGGAGTGAACTCTAGGGGCAGGAAGTGAGGGAGTTGCAGAAATGCTGGCTTGGACTACGAGGATAGTGGTGGACCAGCTACCTAAGGAGCCATGCTTTGATTTTTTGAAAAAATTTATTATTTTTTGTGTGTGTACCATCAAATCAGATCTGACTTATACAGGAGATTTTCCCTCCTCCAGCTGATGGTGGATTTGAACTGTGCACCTCTGGAATTGCAGTGCAGCCTCTTGCCACTAGGCCACGAGAGCTCCCTCATGTTTTTGATCTTTTACTAGAGGAAGTAGCTTAGCAATCATGGACTTAAAAACCATTTATTTAAGGTGAGGGTGGGTGGTGAAATATTCTGAAAATACAAATGAATATTTACAATGAAAAGCAAGCAGCAATCTCCACCCAGGCGCCTTCCCCAGAGGCAATCACAGCTAATAAATGGCAAAATATAAAGCCCAAGAATAGATTGCATACCAGTGGAGATGTTTCAGGAAACAGATGAAACCCTGGATGTGCTCACCAATCTCTGCCGACAAATATGGAAGAGAGTGAGCTTCTTGGCCAACTCACTGGAAGATTTCAAATCGCAAGTGAAGAGACTGCCCTTCTTTATCCTGTGGAGTGGATATGAACTGCCTACCTTTGGGTTGGGGGTCTGGTGGTCTAGTGGCAAGAAGCCGTGCTGCAGTCACAAAGGAAAGCGGTTGGAATCCACCAGATGCTCCATGGGAGGATGGGCAATCTCTTCCCGTGTGATGAAGTACCTCTGATAACCTGCTGGTGGTTCAGTCAGGGGTTGGTTCTGACTTGAAGGCACATGGCAATAGTAACTCAGTAACTTCAGACTTGAAGGCACATAGTAGCAGCAGTGACAACCATCTCTCTTCAAACCCCTTGTTTGGAGGGCAGAGGTCAGATGGGCACAGACTCTGACGATTCCCTTCATAATACTTATTTCCGCAGCACAAACTGGGTTATTACTGCCATCTTAAAGACCATCTACTGTGAATCATCCTGACACCTCTGACCACCTCATGGCTCCTGCCTCACCACCAATCACTCCAGGGCCTCACCACAAACACCGCGAAGGAACAAGTAAGGTGACTGTGATGGACTGAACCGTCCCTCCTCCACTCGTGTTGAAGTCTTAACCCCTGCAATTTGTGTGAACTTGTTTGGAAATAGCATCTTTGAAGATGCTAATCAGTCTAACATGAGTGGTATTCTAGTGAAAAGTGAAGAGACAGAAACACCATGTGAGGGAAGATCATGTGCTGGTCAAAGCAGAGATTACAGAGTTTTGCTGTCAAAGGATACTTTAGCCATTGTGCCAAAAGAAAGGAAAAAAGAAAATCCTCAAAAACCTGGTAAATCTTCAGTTGCTGTTAAGTGCCACTGGGTCAAATATGACTCAGCAACACCGTGACAAAAAGAGATGAACACTGTTCTATAACTATCTTTGTTTCACTAATGTTCATTGAGTTTCCAAAGGCCTATTGTTTAAGAAGTGGATGCCAATCCTGCTTCTATGCCTGTCTTAAATCTGGGAGCTCTACCAAATGCTGTTCACCATGGGTAACCATTGTGACATTTGACACACCAGTGGCTCAGTGTTCAGTATCACAGCAACCACGAGTTACCTCAGTACAGCACACTGACAGACAAGTGCTGACCGCTTAGAACACTGTTCTTCTCAAATACAATTAACAGTAGGCCCAGGGCCCAACCTACTTTTAAATACAAAGGCCCACCCATCAGGTCCTGGCTTCCAGCTCACAGCTGATTGTTAACTAAACCAGGCAACCAATCCCATAATCTTCAGCAGTAATAAGAATCTACAACTTTATGTCTGCATTAGATCACATTTCTTTCAGAAAACAGGTTAAGGGCCACAGCAGGAAATAAATTCCTAGACAGATAACTTCAGTCTAATGGAAAAACTTTTTTATTATTGTTTAGATGTAGAATGTATAATCATGGGAGAAGGCTGGGCAATATTCTCCTGCGCAATTAACTGCTTCTGAAAACCTGCCAGGGGGTCAGGTATGGGTCAGTTCCGACTCCGGTACACAACATGACCGTCACCACACATAGTATATGTAATGAGAAATACATGTGAACTATAATTTAGTGCTGTCAAAAAAATTAAAGGCCTGGTGGCCTAGTGGCACGAAACTGTACTGCAACCCCAGAGGTGCACAGTTCAAATCCACCAGATGCTCTGCTGGAGAAGGAGGGGCAATCTCCTCCCGTACCAGTCAGATCTGATTTGACAGTACACAGAAAAATAATTAAAAAAAAAGAAATTAAAAGCCTTGGATGGAAAAACTTGGGAATGAACAACAAAACGGACAGTAATAACTGAAAAAAAAAATACGAAAACTGTCTAAATATCAGTGTTTTCTTATATACATGTAAATCACAGTAAATTAAAAAAAAAAAAAAGGACTGGAAAAAAACAGTTGTTGCAACTCCAAGACTGTGAGACTAAGACAAGCACGGCAGCTGCTTCGTGTTCCTGCTCCAGCTTGTGAAGGTTTCACTGTACACTTGTCAGTTTACTGTTCTCAGTCATCACGGAGGTAATCTGACAGGTGGACACAAAGAGAAATTTTTCAATCTTTGGTAAGAAGTTAAGTGGAAGAAGCTGCCCTGCCTGTCCTGCTGGTGGACGTGGCATCTGCCCTGCCCTAAATCCCCTGAGTCTGATAAATATTCCTCCTACAAATCACTGCTTCAATGGTGACTTTAAAAAAACTGTTAAAAGAATTACTCAAGGGGAGCTCTGGTGGCCTAGTGGCAAGGAGCTGCAACTACAATCCCAGAGGCGCATGGTTTGAATCCACCAGATGCTCTGCCGGGGAAGGAGAGGCAGTCTCCTCCTGTACCAGTCAGATCTGATTTGATGGTACACTCACACACACACACAAAATCAATACACAAATAAGTTTACTTAAAAGCAGTTCAATGACATATATAAAAAAAAGTTTCAGAACTTCTTCCCACAAACTGGAACAGGTTTCCGTGAGGTCCGCAGCCCTACCTAGTGGGCATCAGTAACGGGCATGGTAAGTCTAGGTGATCACTGACGCACTGCCGAAGCTGAGAGCCAGTCTCAAACAAAACCCCTCTCCTGCCTGGAGGAGGAGGAAGAGGTCACATAAAAGGGCTTCATAAAACGTCTCTGAAGGAGAACTGAGATGGTCAGAAGAGCTCCAGTACTTCAATTGAATATAATCCTGTATTAGTCTTTTCTTGATTTAATTTCTGTAGCTCCCGGAAACTCACGTCAATCTTGTTGAGTTCAGAATAAACGTTTATCTAAAGAAAAAAAGGTGTCAGAGTTAATTTTACCATCACTTTTACATAAAAACAAATCTCTAGGATTACAAGAACTGTTTCAAGAACACAATTTAAGGCTAAATTTTACTTTAGGTGACACCTGGGAACAGAAACAGAACACAGTGTAAATCAGGTACAAACCTGGGCTTTCACAAAATTGTAAAGGCTTATCAGCAGCCTTTTTGCTTCTGGTAGCATTACCACAACAGTGAAATTAGCATCGAGAAGTAAGCATATCCAATCCATAATCTGAAGATAAACAGAAAAGAGAATTAAGATTTCAAAGTTAAATGTTAGGTCAATTCATTTCACAAAGTCTGTAATTATATCAAATAGTCCTAAGAACGGTATTATCTTTTTATAATGGTCTGAGCATATTAATGTTGAGAGGGAAGGAATTTCTCAATGACAGTGAAGGTTTTTTCTGCTTTTATTCTAGTTTATTAGGGCGCTCCCGTGGCTTAGTAATAAGAAGCTCCTAACCTGTAGGCAGTTGGCACAAATGTACCAGCTTAGCTTCTCTGTACAAGAAAGAAGGGCAATCTCCTCCTGTTCAAATTACAGCCTCTGACAAGCTGCTGGAAGGTCAGCTATGAGTCAGTTTTGGCTCAAGGGTGCGTAACAACAACAACCACCTGCTATGTGACAAGCATTAACTGGACTCTTCCTGGGACTGTCAGGAATAAGTCAGCATGGTATTTAACACAAGGGAAAGTCAGAACATTCTTTTAAAAAAATGTTGTTCCCCTCCAGATCCAGTTCTAATTAATATTTGCTAGAAAATGAAGTTTGACCAAATTCACAATGACACCAACATTCCTGGAGGTTGAATATCACAGGCATAATGGTGCATTACAATCACAAGAAATCCTCTCATTCTTCTCAGTTTTTTCTTTTAGCTCTGAAGGCCCAGAGCAAATTGTTCTTAACAAGTTGAATTTTTAGGTCCATTCAATCAGAGAGTTCCTTAGGTCTTTCTGAGTGCATTCATTTACAAACGGGAGTGGAAACTTGAACCAGGTCTTCAGGACGCTTTCCCATGGGATGACAAATCTTTATATGCTATCCAATTTCTTTAAGATAAAGGGAGTGACTCATAGCAGAGCCACATCAACGAGAACGTTCTATATAAAAAGATAACATCCTTGTGCATCTTCTGTTTAATTTCCTCTGGGTTCAGCTTGGGTGCTAGGCCCTCGGCGTGGAACGCCGCAGGGCCCTACTCTGCTACGAAGGGGGGCTCTTCACTCTGCTATGAAGGGGGATCTTCTGCTCTCCTCAAGTGGTAGCTTTGCACCTGGAACCTTAAAAATGGTCTTGGTAATTATCTGCTGTTGCTGTTGTCATTGAGCTGGAAGCCACTTGACTGCTTGGTGGGTCCCACAGACTATAATTACAGGGAAGAATGCGCATCTTCCTGCCTTAGAGCAGCTGGTGGATTAGAATTGCCTGCCTTTGGGCTGAAAGCGAACTCCCTATCTACTCGGCTATCACTGATCCTATCTTTTCTTTTCCAAGATACGCTATGCCCTAAGAAATGGGTGCTATGTATGTACTGTGGGCAGGCTAATGTGACGTAAAAGAAAATAATGTGCAAATTGACTTTTCAATCTATATGTGGAACAGATTATCTGGGAGGCTGGGCTCTATGAGAAAAAGTGTGGCATCAGGATTGGAGGTAGACTCCTCAACAATCTGCGTTATGCAGAGGACACAACCCTGCTTGCTGAAACTGAGGAGGAAATGAAGCGCTTGCTGCAGAGGGCCAAGGACTACACCCTTCAATATGGATTGAAGATCAACATCAAGAAAACAAAGATTTTCACCACTGGGCCAATTGGCAGCATCATGATAGATGATGAAGACACTGAGATCGTTGACAGCTTCAGTTTGCTTAGCTCTACAATCAACACCCTTGGTACCAGCAGCCAGGAAATTAAAAAACTAATTGCATTGGGAAAGTCTACTGTCAGAGACCTCTCCAAGGTAGTGAGGAGCGACTATGCTAGTCTGGAGATTAAGGTGCGCCTGATCCAGGCCATGGTCTTTGCAATTACTTGATAGGCATCAGAGAGCAGGACAATGACTAGGGATGATAAAAGAAGATTTGATGCCTTTGAGCTTTGGTGCTGGAAAAGAGTATTGAATATACTGCTAGGAGAACAAACAAGTTCGTCCTGGAGAGGGTAAAGCCCGGCTGCTCCTTGGAGGCAAGGATTCTGAAGCTCCGTCTGACATACTTTGGACATGATGCAAGGAGGGATCAGTCCTTGGAGAGGGACGTCATGCGTGGGAGGGGGAGGGACAGCACAGGTCTCAGGAGAGGAATATCCTTGATGAGATGGATTGATTCTGTCACTGGGGTAATGGGGACAGGTGTGTTGGAGACAGTAAGATTGGCAAGGGATAGAGCAGGGTTTAGGGCTGTTGTACATAGGGTTGTTATGAGTCACAGACGACTCAACGGCACATTACAACAACAACAACAACAACAACAACAACAACAATGTTCAAATATCACTCATAAAAAACTTGTTATCTAGTCTTAGGGCAATGAAAACAAAACCAAAAACTAAGTCAGTAAAACTCTTTACTCCAAAGCAACTCTGTATATATGAAAGAGTTAAACACATGAAAAAAGAAAGCATGACCGAAGTAAAGAAAACTAGGAGAACCATTTATATCACCTTGGATGCAGAGGACCTTGGCGTAACAGAAGTCAAAAGCAGTCATAAGAAAACACTTACTATGTTTTGATAGCATAAAAATCGAGAACTAGCCTAAGGCAAAAAGGACAATAAACACAGTAAAGAAACAAAATGGCTAGGAAAAAACATTGATAATGTATGAAAGGTTCATAACTATACAAAGAAGTCTTTCTAGATGATCTCACCTGGTCCAGGGTTGGAGGATGTGTTCCAGGAAGAGTCATAGCTGCATTTTCACTACATTTCTGATAAAGATAATACAAGTACTGGAGAAATAGCTAGGCAGAGGGGTGAAAAAAGGAGAATGATTATCAATCTGAGGATAAGTGTTCCATTTAACCATCTCTCAACCTGACATGCCAGCTACCCAGGGCACACGCAGAAGTACAGCGGCAGCTGCCATCTGTCAGGGCTCCTCGCTGGGAGTAGGGGTAGGAGCGTAGTCTGTCCCTAAGTAACAGGTAGACAAGAGGCAAGTCTCGCCTGGCAAATCCTGCTAGTGTTTCATTTAGAACTTTCCCCAGCCTTCAGGACCGGGCAGCCACTCAGACATCACTCTGGTCTCTTAGGAATAACTTTTCATTCACCTTGAGGGATGGGCAGCCTCTTCTTCAAAGGAAAGAATGGGGCTGCTCTTTAATTGCTTACGCAGCTGAATAGGGTCAGGCAGCAGAACAGACCAAAGGGAAGCTTCGATACGATTTCTATACTCACTGTGATATGTTGTGCTGGAATATCTTTCAAGTGAGCCACAAGGAATGCTTCACTGTACGCTGAATGAAGAACTGCATTTCTACTTAGGAATAAAGGAAAATCTTAATGCAAAAAAATAAAGGTAAGGCTGGTGAAGTGAAAAATAATGCTCTTTTCCCAAGAAAATGCAATCATTCCTAATGAATCATTCATAAACTATGCATTTACCTAGACATCTTCATCACTGAATGCTCTCTTAATCAAGAGATCACCTGGACTACTTCTCTATTGTTAATTACTGGTATTTACACAAAAGATTACTTTTTATAATAACTGTGTGCTGTCTTACAGCATAATTAAGGAAACAATTTTTAATATTTTTTAAAAAAATGTTATTATTTTTTGTGTGTGCACCGTCAAATCAGATCTGACTGGTACAGGGGAAGATTGTTCCTCCTTCTCCAGCAGAGTATCTGGTGGATTTGAACTGGGCACCTCTGGGATGGCAGTGCAGTTTCTTGCCACTAGGCCACCAAGAAAACAATTTTAAGAACATGATTTGAAGGGAGCTCTGGTGGCCTCATGGCAAGAAGCTGCACTGCAATCCCCAAGGTCTGCAGTTCAAATCGACCAGATGCTCTGTTGGAGAAGGTGGGGCAAACTCCTCCTGTGCCAGTCAGATCCAATTTGACGGTAGATCAAATTAAAAAGAAATAAATAAAAATTTTAAAAAAAGTTAATTAAAAGAACAGGATTTGAAGATGACATTGAACATACTCCACTTTCAAGCAGAAACCAGGGGGTGGGGAGAGGAAAAAAAATCAACCTTGATTATAGACATTGTAATTAATTAGTAATAAATGTTACACTGCAAAATGTGTACGAATGATTGCATGAAAAACCAATACGATTTCTTTATAAGTCTACACTACAAAGAATATAAAAAACCAGCCAACCGGCTCTCGGTGGATGCTGCTGTGTCAGCACGCGGGAGCCCGGGTTCGAACTCGAAATAAACTTGGTTAATTCGGCTAAAAAAAACAAAACAAAAAGAAAACACCAAAAAAAACCCCAAACCAGCCAACCAACCCTCAACTGACTGGATTACCACCACCCTTCCTTGGTGTTGTGGGCATAGAACAATGTCTACAGGGAGACAGCTTGGGGGACACCTGGTTTCAAAGGATACAGTAGCGCTGCTCTTTTTGGTGTCACAGGGCTTGACGAGGTCTCCTGTGTCACGCTTTGAGGTTTCTCTTTTAACTCTTTGTCACAGTTACTGCAACTGTCTTCTTCAAGATTAAAGCCGTTTTCAACAACTTCTGTTTGCTCTTCCATTTTCTCCTCCTGAACAGCATCATCTAAGTCAAAAACCGACTCTGTGTTGATATCTGCTTCTTGAAGCTTGTCGTCACCAATGCTGTGTTGTTAAATGAAAGCAAGAGCTTAGTGGAAAATTCCCCCTTAGTTTTTAGAAATCAAAGCATGCAATAAATAATGCACTAAAAATGTAGTGAAGGAAAAAAGAAAAGGGCTTCCAAGGTACCTTAAAAAGACTTTTAAGCAGGCGCAGGTGACGGCCTCGGGAATGTCGGGGAATTGCCGCAGACAGATCTGTAAGATCTGCACATCTGACTTTTCCAAGGCAACTTCCATTAAGGCCGGGCACAAGCTAAGAGACAATTCTACATTAGTTTAACTGACTGAGAAAAATTGTAACTGCACATAATCCACAAGTTTTTTTTCAGAGTATGAAAAGAAAAGGTATACAAAGTCCCCACCTGTAGGAAAGCACTTGTGTTTGGATAAGCTGCATCAGACAGTTTCGGGGGTAGAATGATGTTTCGGCTTTACATCTGTCCAGAAGTCCTCTCACTATGTCGCCAATAATAGCATGAAAGTCAGGCGTCTGCTTAACAGCCAAAAATTTACGCAGTTCTACTTCAATGTGCTTTTCTGTATCATTCTGAAAGGACAGTATTAATAAAGAGGTCAGTTTGCATTAATACATTTCACCATACACAATAGGAGGAGGTCAGTACCATCAAGTCACCGAATTACTTCCTAGCTTAACATTTTCCAAATTATCAACAGTAGTCACATGAAAGTAAAGTTGAACTATTTTCCTTTACAAAAAGAAACTGGAAAGGGAAAAGAGATAGCAGGGGGTTATAAATCAAAATCATTTGGAGATTAACTTATATTCAATGCATGACTGAATGAGATACTGATGAGGTCACTATCATCACACTGATCGCACAGAACTATTGTCACTGGTTTCGATGCCATGGAATTCCTGCTCGTAGGGGCCACAACCCGCAGAATAACTGGATGGCTGTACACCTTTTGCACACTCACTGCTACATTTGAGTCGACTGTCAATCCTCTTTTTTGCTAACTCTCTACTTTTACAAAATTGATGCTCTTCTGTAGGGATTGGCCTGTCTTGATAACTTGTCTAACATAAGTGAGATGATATCCTCATTTCTAAGGAGCACTTTGCCTGCATTTTCTCCAAAATGTATTTATACTGGTTTTCTGGTAGTTCATGGTTATTATTTGCTTCTCTTTGCTAACAAGCCATAATTCAAAAGCATCAATTAAACAATTAGGTTAGGGATTATAACCCAATAGATTTGTTGGCAAAGGTGGTCTTCTATAAAGATGTACAGTCTCAGAAATCAGATGGAAAGTCACTGAGCCCAAATTGATTAAATGACAGTAAGTTTTGTTGTGGTTATTAAAACAAAACAAAACATCAACGATACTTCACTCTTTCTTACTCACTGCCCAGCGCAGGCACACACCAGGCCACTAATACGGCAGCCTAGGTCAGGCATGCCTTAGTCCTCGGAGGGATGCTTGCCTAACATTCCGGTCTTTTGCAGATTTGACCAGTGTAATACATTGTCTGATTTCCTGTTTTTTTTTTCCATGGGCTCGGCTTATGGATCCAAGTAAATGAAATCCCTGTCAATGTCAATGCTTTAGGTTTTATGTTGAGGTATAAGACATCCTGAATCCTAGACTTGGTTCTGCATCAGAAAATGCTTCAAGTCCTCTTTGCTTTCAACAAGCAAGGCTATGTCATCTGTAAACTGTTGGTTGCTAAGGAGTCTTCCTCCAATCCTAATGCCTCAATCCTCTTCATCAGGTCCAGCTTCTCAGATTATTTGCTCAGTACACAGATGGAAAAGTATGGGGACATTTTTCCTAATCTTAAACCACAGTGCCCCTTGTTCCGTTCTTCTTCAGGTCCTGCATGTGCACAGTAACTGCCTGGAAGTCTCACTCTGCAATATTAGCCACAATTGATCATGATCTAGATTCTCTTCTAAAACAGGTCTGGAAGCAGGAGTGGCCTCCACTTCATAAACCACATACCTATGGAAACTCTATAAACTGGGAGAAAAAAAAGATTGTTACAGAAAGGCGTCAGGTCTTCTGCTCATGGAATTGCTATGGGTCACGCTCCACGTGAAAGCAATCAACAACAAATAACAAGGTTCTCCTCTGCATCTGGCTTGACTTTCTGGCAATCCCAGGTTGACGGAACTGTTTCTATCTTTGGCAAGATTTTTTGTGTATGTGATAGTAATGATCTTGTTCAATCATCTCCACATTCTGTTGCATTACCTTTCTTGGTCTGTTCAACTCATAAAACAGCTCCATCTCTGGAAAATCCTTGGTAAAAGGCCAAAGATTTATTTGCTCCAGAGTGTAACCTGAGTAGGAATTACATTTTCTGGCATCAGCACAAACATGGATCTCTTCTTATCTGTGAGATACCATCCACCTGGTCAAGTATCTTTGACTTTCCCCCCAGGTGAGCAAGCACCCTGAGCACTAAATCCCTTTGTGGGAACATCTGAATAGAACACTGACTCCTGTCTATTCCATTCATCAAGGTCAATGCTTGCGGTCATAATTCATTATGTTACAACAACCACTGTCATAATACGATGGCTTGTGTGTTGCAGTGATAATGGAATCTATGTCACAGGCATCTGAAACACCTGCAAGGTCTCTCCCGTTAAACAAGTGCCAATGGAAATTCCAGACTAAGACCAGGAATAAAGAATGGTGATCTATTTCTGAAAAACGTAGCCCGTGGAAATCTTATGAACAGCACCCAAATGTCTTCAGACGCAGTGCTGGAAGGAAGGAGAGCCTCTCAGGCTGGAAGACATTCAAAACGCAACTGAGGAACAGCTGCCTTCCAAGCAGCCTATCCAGTGATGTGGATGAATTAAAGGTTCTCAGGATCTTCCTCTGTTGATGTGGCAAGACTCAAAATGATAAGAACCTGCTGCAAACATCCTTTAATAATCAGAACCTGATATGCAACAAGTATGAATCTAGAAACATTGGACGTTGTAGAAAATGAACGGGGAAAAAAAAATCAATAACCTACGCAGGAGTGAGCTGAAATGATCACTTGGAATCAGACAATCACATGGTCTCTACTAATTTGGGAATGACAAATTGGAAAGGAAAAGCCTGAGCATCATGGTCAAAAACAACATTTCAAGATGTATTCTGAAGTACAATGCTATCACTGATAGGAATACATGCACGTGCATACAACGAAGACCTAGTAGTATGATTATTCAAATTCACCCAACTAATCATTAAAACCAAAGATGAAGAAACTGAAGATTTCTACCAATTTCTGTAGCCTGAAATTGATCAAACATGCAATTAAAAGGCATTAATAATGACTGGTGACTGGAATGTAGTAGATCAGTAGCTTACGATCTTGCTATGGGAATGGCACCAGAAACCTCATGGCAGAATTCTCTCATTGCAAAGATCTTTTTAAACATGAGACTATAGTGAGGCAAACAAGCCAGAGTACTGGACCGAAATGTGCCTTCCTCTCAGATACTGTATAATATTGGCTACAAACCAGAAAACATACTACATAAATATAGGTACTTAAATAAGCATAAAAATTAAGAGAATCAAAAGCCTAGGAGGAATTTCTTTTAATCTATTGGGTTGATTTTTCGTCTATTTAATACTTTTTATATACCTTTATCGTTAATAGAAGTTGTCTGGATGCTGAAACTGCTGGCTGTAAACTCGCTTCATCTTTTCTTCTTAACTGAAATGGAAGAAATGGATTATAATTTCAAAGCAAACAAAAGTGTACACATTAAGAACAAGAAGCACGTCAAAGCACTAGTGTACTCCTGCATTAATCACAAAGGGTTTTTAACAGCATGCATTTTAAAAAAAATGATAGAGTGGGCTTATTTCAACTTTCAAATGAACTATCTTAAAATTTTATGTTTTCAATTTTTAAGCAGAAAATACGATCTCTACAGTGAGAAAGATCTTATTGCTAATTGTATACTGGTTCATTTTCACACCTTAACATACAAAACACACAAAATAAAAAAAAATAACCAAAAGATTGTGTGTGTCATTTGTGGCTAAATTCTTTCAGATTACTGAATTTAAGCTTCAATTTTCACCTGCCATCAAGAGGAACGCTGGAATAGTTTTACAAATTTGACTCATTAAGAGAATTATGCATTTTTAGCACCTGCACTACTATTTCTATTTATACTTACATTTTTCCTTGACTGTTCTGAGTTCTGTGATTCATCTTCGTGGGCTGTCTCCCAGTTTACAAAATGGGGTGCAGCATGAGTGTCTATGAAAACAGAGAACACACAATTTCTGGTTTGCTCTGTCACCCCCCCCCCCCCCCCGACTAACAGTAAAATCCAACCACTCATGGACAACCGAAGAGAGGGTGTAAATTCATGGAATTTGACAGACAGCCCAAATCAGTAAACCCTGACAGTAAAGGGCCTCAGGCCCAGCAACATTAAGCCAACAGGTGAGGCTGTCAGAAGACCAGGGAAGGCAGAGGAGTTCCTGATACTGCCCGGAAATCAGGAGAAAATGCCTATTCAAAACACAATTAACTGCTCCTGGCTCAAGGGAGTTTTCACGAGCAGCAGCAAATTTCAAAATGAAGAACAGTTTCTAGCGATTGACAGGGAACTTTTGCTCCCAGAGAGCTATTAAAACGCTTTGCTTCAATAGAAGAAACACGTAAATAAGTTCCTACCTGGATCACAACTGTGCCTGAGTTTTCCAAGTGCACCGGCCAGTGATGACACTTCACACTTGTATGGGACCACCGTCAAACATTTCCCATGTAACATAAAGAGGTTTTCCCCATAATACCAGAGCTACAAAAAAGTGAAAAAAAAAATAAATAAATACTTCGCCCCGACTTCTCTAAAGATCTGACTCAGTAAAACCTTACAACTGAGAACAGTGTGATTTATATAAAAAAAAGAACGACTAAATAAGACACTTGGCAGAAGATGCTAAGATGTTCAACATATGTATCAGCCATACTAACATCACCTACTGCTGAGTGGATTCTGACTTATCACACTAAGTCATCGGGTTTTGGAGGCTGTAAATCTACAGGCGAAGAATGCTCATCTTTCCCGTTGGCTGGTAGTTTTAAACTGCTGACTTTTCATTTGACAGCCTGATACACTACACTCTATGCCATCATGGCTCTTTGGAATAAGATTATATAGCCATCATTAGTATAAAACTCTTAGTAAAGCATAATTTTAAAGTATTTCTTTAATAGCTTTACTGAGATATAGGAAGGTCTAGATACAGAGATATAGGGAGCTCTGTGCCTAGTGCAGAGGGCGCTGTGTTGAAAAGGGCAGGCAGTTCAAATCCACCAGCTGCTCCAAGAGAGACAGGCCATTTCCTCCTGTGCAATTTAGTGTCTGAAAACATGCTGAAGGGTCAACTGGTTCCAACATGACAGTAATGAGTTGGAATTTACCTAGATATACAGGCAGTTCCTAGGTTACAAATGTTGACTTTAGTATATTATATAGTTAAGCACACCATGGCTTTGCAGTTCCTTGGTGCGGCCCCCACCGCCTCCTTGTGGCACAAGATATAAGTCGGCCTCTGGATCCTATTAATGGTAGCAGTGTGATTTTGGCTGGAACCAGCATGGACCGCCTCCCCCGCCCAGCTCCCCATGCCCCACAACACACTGGTTGCATCAAGGCCCTAGTTGGTGCTTGTTCTGAACAGAGAAGGCATCGTGACTCCTGGACGCCCTCGCTCTGCAGCTTCATGGGTTGTGAGTACTTTACTGGGCCTGTTATCACCCTGGCCAGGTACCACTTCTTTGCAAATGTGACAGAACTCATAAACATAACCATGTACAAGCTGCGGAGCCGGGCGAGGCTTGGAAAAGGGAACAGGTTTGTCTCAGTGGATGAGGAGGAGGCTGAGAGGTCAGGACAAAGCACGGGCTGTAATGTTAGATGTGCTTCTCTCCACATCAGCAACAGGACACGTTACTACCATGACTGGATGATACTCCATCTCAGTCAGACAACCTTCCCAGGAAGAGCCATTTCTGAGGTTAAAAAGCTCTTCTCTTTTCCCTTCCCCTGAAGGCTGCATGGCGCTATGCTCAGGGGCCAGGTCACTGAAGCCAGGGGCTGTGGCCACAGGGCCTAATGTTAGAAGAGCAGGACACCCGCTCTCTCTTCCTTTCACCTAAAGGTTAGTCGTCTCAGGCAGTATCTCACCATCTGTTTTGTCTTTTAATTCCATAGGCAATGTCCCTACATACCCAGGAGCTTAATGCAGATCTGCAGGGGCACTTGATGCCCACGCAGTGGACAGTTCACGCCCACAGACCAACTAGAGGATGCACTTTCGCTATTTCTTCCCAAAGGATTAGCCAGAGTGAACAGACTCAGTCCCTTTCTTGTTTGTGATAAACTTCCTCCTCCCCTATTGTCTGGCAACAGTTTCAGCTAAAGGGTTTGGAGCGAATGGTAATTTATCTCGCGCTGGGTAGATCCTACAACCCAGTAAGACCTGACAACTTGAAGATGAACCTCTCTTCTCAATTTCTCTTACAGCTGGTTTTCAGAAATCCCCGGCTTTTAGCTAAAAGGACACTGCGTTCTCCCAGCCTGGATTCTTTGCAAAGCTGCCAGCAACATTTGTGCTCTAGCTTCTAATTCACTCATTTCACCAAATTATCTGTAGCTCTTATGACCAGGGTATGAAGGAAGGGGGGAAACAGGAGAAATGCCACAATGCATAGTGCACACTTTTAACTGCCTCTCAGCAATTACAGACTATTACAGCTTGGGGAACATGAAGTTAAGTGAGATAAGCATCTGAATAAAGACATCTACAGCCTCACCATGAAGAAATCATCACGGTGATTTGGAAGGTGTGAGTGCTTGGGAATGGAGATCCAGAGTGTTGTCCTATGCAGGAAAGCTGGGTAGCCAGTGGCCTTTAGTTCCTTAAATCTTAACACCTCAGGGGAGCTCTGGTGGCCTAGTGGCAAGGATCTGCAACTACAATCCCAGAGGTGCATGGTTCGAATCCACCAGATGCTCTACCGGGGAAGGAGGGACAATCTCCTCCTGTACCAGTCAGATCTGATTTGACGGTACACTCACACAAAAATAATAAAATAAAATTAAAAAAAAAAATCTTAACACCTCAATCCTAAGATTTCCCCCCTCTCTTTCTACTTGCCCCTTGTTGCCCCAAAGCTCTAGAATTATCCATGATTATCCTCTTCTGAGTTGGAACTGACTCACAGCTGACCTTCACTGGGTTGTCCGAGGCTGTAAATCACGAGGGAGAGGAATGTTTGTCTTTCTCCCGTGGAGCCACCGATGGATTTGAACCAGAAAGGCTCAACTGTTCCTACAGCAGCACAACTTCCAATGGACCAGACCCCCAGTCTCCCCATTCCAGTTTTGCATTTAGGCTATCCACAGCTGCAGTCAACAACCCCAGCCCCTGGTGATTAGAGATGAACAGGACCATGGGATTTTCAGCACCTTTCTTGTGCAGACAGCTACCATGCTCATGCCAGAACTGGGGGTGGGTATGTGTGGGAGGTCACCCAACATTCAGAATGGAACAGTGCAAAGTTTATCAACAGACCAGAAATATTTTTTCTGCTCTGTACCTTCCCAGCTCCATTCATGCAATTTTAATCTATATCAGACTGCCTGGCTCTGTTAATCTCACAAAGAAATAGCCATTAAGTTGCATCTGGCCAGAGGGAATGGGGAGGAGAGGGGGTGGTAAACAGAACAGAACTCAACAGGCTGTTCCATATCAAAAAAGGTGCAGCAGCTGATGGCTGAGAGCCATCACAGAGATCGCTGGCTTTTTGGGCTCCGTTGCTCACAGAATTCAAAGCCCCAAATTCATGACATATACTTACAGTGGCACCCCTCACTATCTGGAAAGCAGCTAAAGACAGCGCAATAAAAGAATGTCAGGGGTACGCTCCCAGTCAGTCACCGGCACACACCCAACACTGCTTATACAGTGGTCTGTACGACAAATACGAGCTACTGTGCTAAGCACATCAAAGCATCCTTTGTACTCCAGGCTTATGGTATTAAAGGTGTTTCTGTGTATCTGAAGTATTTGTTAAATGTTTTCTATGAATAGGAAGGTACGCTACATGATAAGGCAAACATCTAACTACTGTAAATGTTCTGCTGCTGTACAAAGACTAACGAACGGAATATGTAATTCATATACAATTCGTTCACTTAGATGTATAAACGTAATGATTTTTTAATATATTCAGATTATGTCATCATGAATACGACAATTTTAGAATATTTCATCATCCAAAAAGAAATTCTTTTTACATTAGCACACTCTATCCCCTACTTTAGCGAGCTCTGGTGGCCTAGTGGCAAGAAGCTGGGCTGCAATCCCAGAGGCACAGAGTTCAAGGCCACCAGCTGCTCTGCGGGAGAAGGATGGGCAATCTCCTCCTGTGTGACTAATTGTCTCTGAAAACTCACTGGAGGGTCAGCTATGGGTTGGTTCTGACTCTATGGTACACAACAAAAACAACTATCACCACATCCCAGACCCTCTAATCACACATACATTTAAAATAATGGAACTTTAAAAAAGTTATATTGCCTGTATTCCACATCTACTAACTCAATAATTACTAAGTGACTGTAACGTGAATAAACTCTTATGAGGAAGTAGATGAAAAAACAATTTAAAACAGTTTCTTTTCTATGATTATACTTAAGAAATAAAGATACAAGTATATAAACAAAAAGCTTGGGAGTGTCATGGACTAAGACGATAAGTCACAATTTATATTTTATTTTCACATGGATATTCACTTGTTAACCAATCAGTACTTACTGGGCATCTCTGAAAGAAAGAATTGAAAAAAACAACAGAGAACTAAACAGATGAATTGACTCAGGAGGTTAAAGTATGGCCAACAAAAATTCAAATTCCCTAAGTGTTCCATATAATCCCATGGGAATGTTTTAACATGCAGTCTAAAAAGCGAACTCAAGGTAAACTAATAGCCTTTCAGTGTAGTTCAAAAAAGATCAGACCAAAATGTTCCTATAAAAATTTTAAGAGATTGTTGTCTCTTAATCTAAAATGTCCCATAATTTAATCTTCTAAAGAGATAAGACATTACTGTTAAAATAATAGCCAAGTTAAAATAATCTTCTAGAGTAAAAAAATATTTAACACGAGAAATAGCTGTCCAAAGGATTTAGCCTCGAAGAGGTCTTATCTCTTATGTTGTTGTTGTTGTTATGTGCTGTCGAGTCGCCTGCGACTCATAGCGACCCTATGTAAAACAGCCCTAAACTCCGCTCTGTCCTGTGCCAATCGCACTGTCTCTGACACTCCCATCCCAATTATCCCAGTCACTGACTCAATCCACCTCACAGAGGGCCTTCCTCTCCTGCGCTGTCCCTCCACCCTCCCAAGCATGATGGCCTTCTCTAAGGACCTGTCTCTCCTCACAACATGTCCAAAGTATGTTAGACGGAGCCTCAGAATCCTTGCCTCCAAGGAGCCACCCGGTTTAACCCTTTCCAGGACAAATGGTATTTTCAATACTCTTCTCCAGCACCACAGCTCAAAGGCATCAATTCTCCTTCTATCCTCCTTGGTCACTGTCCAACTCTCTGATGCATAACAAGTGATTGCAAAGACCATGGCCTGTATCAGACGCACCTTAGTCTCCAGAGAGACACCATTGCTCTTCAGTACTTTGGAGATGTCCCAGCAGACTTTCCCATCGCAATGTGCCTTTTAATTTCCTGGCTGCTGGTGCCAAGACTGTTGTCTACAGAGCCAAGCAAACTAAAGCTGTGTACAATCTCAATCTCTTCACCATCCATCCTGATGCTGTATAAGTTGTAAAAAACTTATCTCTTATAGTCACCAATAAAAGCATATATATGTGAACCAGTTTCCCAACTCTAAGAACTTACCTGACCACTGGTACCTTGTGGTAACTCTTTGGAAGCTTGCAGTGTTTGAAATTTGATGTTCCATATGGAGAGGTGGTCTGTAAAAGAAGAAACACAATTCAGAAGTGTCAAGTATGGATATATGTTGTTTTAGAAAAACCACAATCAGTCTTGCTTTATTACTTTAAGTCCTGAATTAGTAATAAAAATTAGTAAAAGATAGCCACAGAAGTTAAAAAAATGATAATTACAGGCTGAATGAAACAATCAGCAAAGCTCTGGAGAAGGTGAGTCCTGAGTGGAAATCTTATATAATGAATGGCTAATGTCCAAGGAAGGGAGTTCTGGAGGTGTGGTCCATAGGGAGTTATGCTGCTAACTCAAAGGTGCTCTTCGTTGGCAGTTCAAATCCTCCAGGGGCTCTGAGGGAAAAAGACGGGCAACTTCTTCCAGTGTGTTTTACAGGCTCAGAAACCCTTTGGAGGGTCAGCAATGAGTAGCAAGAGTGAGAGGATGTGGAGTCATAGGAGCTCTGGTGATGTAGTGTATGCCTGTTGTGAGGCTACAGTGTATGCCTGTTGTGATGCTATAGTGTATACCTGTTGTGAGGCTATAGTGTATGCCTGTTGTGATGCTACAGTGTATACCTGTTGTGAGGCTATAGTGTATACCTGTTGTGA
>NW_006399798.1:16747936-16758987 GCF_000299155.1 Elephantulus edwardii | reverse complement strand
CCTGTTGTGAGGCTATAGTGTATGCCTGTTGTGATGCTACAGTGTATACCTGTTGTGAGGCTATAGTGTATACCTGTTGTGAGGCTATAGTGTATACCTGTTGTGAGGTTATAGTGTATGCCTGTTGTGATGCTATAGTGTACGCCTGTTGGGATGCTATAGTGTACACCTATTGTGAGGCTATAGTGTATGCCTGTTGTGATGCTATAGTGTGTGCTATAGTGTACGCCTGTTGTGAGGTTATAGTGTACGCCTGTTGTGAGGCTATAGTGTTTATCTGTCGTGAGGCTAAATGAAAGGCTGGCACTTTGAAAGTACCAGCTGCTCCACAGAAAGAAAGAGGAACGTCTCCTCCCCTAAAGGTTTAGCGCCTCAGGGACTCAGCGGAGGGATACCATTAAGGAATGGTACCAGATGTTGGAATCAACTCAACAGTAGTAGTGTGCTTGGTTTTTGGCTTCATGCCCACAATAGGAAAGTGATTAAATGCACTTTAGGATATTAATTTAACAAATAAGGGAGCTCTGGTGGTGTGGTAGGTAAGAAGCTGTGCAGCAATCCCAAAGGCACGTGGTTCGAATCCACCAGCTGCTCCAAGGGGGAAAGACGGGCAATTTCCTCTGGTGTGACTGACTGCCTCTGAAAACCTGGTGGAGGGTCAGCTAGGAGTTGGGTTCGACTTGATGGCACACAACAAAAAGTTCTTAGGGGACACAAGTCCTGAAAGTGGAGGGTCAGCGAAAGAGAGCAAGACCTTCAATGAGATGGGTGGACAGTGACTGAACGATGGGCTGGAGCAAAGTTAAGATCAATTGGGTCACTAAGAGTTGTCATCAACTTGATGGCACCTAACAACAATGGAGCTGCTGAAATAAACAAAGGGAGCTCTGGAGGCCTAGTGGCAAGAAGCTGTGCTGCAATCACGAGGGTGCAAGGTTTGAAGCCATGATATGCTCTGCTGGAGAAGGAGGGGCAATCTTCTGTGCCAGTCGGATTGGACTAAAGGGTACACAACAAGAAAAAGGGGGGGGGAGCAAACAGGAATGATGTAATCCACCGCATCAACAGAGAGCTGATAAATGAATATATATACATCTGATAGATGTATGCTGAATAGTGTCTGATAGAACTATGCTGAATTCCAATTTTATGTGTTTAGGCTGGAATCCCACTGGTAAGGAGCAACCGTGTTCTTTCACTAAAAGTGTGCACACCTGTGTGTGTGGATCACAGAGACAAGCAGCACACTGGCAGCTGTGGGCTTCAAGTTATTTAAATGCAGTGGATATACATGCTGTGATGTCACCAAGCTATACAAGGTCTCCATGCACTGTAAATGCACATATGGACTGGTACAGGTACTAAATAGAGTTACGAAGCTATGAAAAGATTTTGAGTATAGTAATAAAGAGACTGAATTAAGATGACATTAGAGAACTAAAAAACCTCACGAACACACACAAAACACTATCAGGCACACTATGAAGCACAGCTCTAAAGGACTTCTTCACTGATTAGAGCTCTGTTACCCTTAGAAGCTGACTGCGGAGTTCCCAGGACTGCTACGTGATCTCGATCCAGGATGTGGAGCGTCGCACCATTTCCAGCATCACCAGACACGACCGCCTTGAGCAACAATGACCTGACTACAACCTGATTCTTTTCAGGATCACCTGGATGTGTTGGTATCAGGGTTTCATATATGCTTCCATCAGAACCTGTTAGAAACAAGTACTTTTTATTTGTTATTGAATAAAAGTCAGTTTTAGCTCTACTTCAGGTTAAATAACACTGTTTATAAATGTAACCTCATAATAATATTTAATGTTGCTTCTATAAATATGCAATAACTGTAAAATTTACTAATTTTTTTATGTGAATAAAAGAATTTCAGTAAGGAATATAATAGCCAAGAAATAAAGTATTAAAGGAGATTGCTAGGAATATAAGAAATTAGTGACTCAAAAGTATATACATCTCAGTAGAAATGAATTAATATTCTTATTATTCAAGTACTCTGAAGATGCTAGGAAACTTCTGTGTTCTGGAGGCTGATTAAATTTTGGCAGTTTCGTGTAGTTTCATATTATACAAAAATTTATGGGAGCTCTGGCAGCCTAGTGGCAAGAAGTTACACTGCAATCCCAGAGGTACACAGTTCGAATCCACCAGATGCTGTGCTGGAGAAGGAGGGGCAAACTCCTCCTGTACCAGTCAAATCTGATTTGACAGTGCACACATTCAGATGGCCAACAAGCACATGAAGATATGTTAAAAATCTCTAGCTCTAAGAGAGATGCAAATCAAAACAACTATGAGATATCATCTCACCCCAGTCAGAATAGCAAAATTTAACACAACAGCAAGCAACAAATGCTGGTGAGGTTGTGGAGAAAGTTGGTGGAAGTGTAAAATGGTGCAACCACTGTGGAAAGTGGTGTGGGGCTTTCTCAAAAAGTTGAAAATAAGATAAAATAAAAAAAAAAAAGGGGAGCTCTGGTGGCCTAGTGGCAAGGAGCTGCAACTACAATCCCAGAGGCGAACGGTTTGAATCCACCAGTTGCTCTGCCGGGGAAGGAGGGACAATCTCCTCCTGTACCAGTCAGATCTGATTTGACAGTACACGCACACAAAAATAATAAAATTAAAAAAAAAAAGTTGAAAATACACATACCATTTAACCCAGCAATACCACTACTGGGAATATACCCTAAAGAGACCATAACCGACATCCAAGCAGACATATATGCACACCCATGTTTATTGCGGCTTTGTAAACAATAGCAAGGAGTTGGAAACAACCCAGGTGCCCATCAACAAATGAATGGATAGAGAAGCTGTGGTATATTCACACAATAGAATACTATGCGGCACTGAAAAATAAGGAACTCATGCAATATTATTTAAAATGGGGGACCCTGAAGGACACTATGCTGAGTGAAATATCACAGTCACAAAAGGACAAATACTGCATGGTGCCACTGTTGTAGAATGGGACTGACATCAGGGTTGGGGTAAGACCGAGAAAAACTGGATAAATTACGTATACTGCATTGAAACAGATAAGGGAGAAAATACTTTAAAAGCGATATATGATAGGGTACTATGATTATCACAAGAGTTCAGAATTAAGGTTGTATAGTGCAGTGCAATTGGGGCAGTGGGAAGGGTGCGGGGGGATTGTATACCAAAGAAAGAATTTTTGTTTTACTTTTCAAAGAGAGGAGTGAACTGGGGTGGGGAGGAAGGGCTGGGAAGGGAGAAAAATGCACAATGGATGAATGGAAAGCCAAAATCTCTGTAAATGTTCATTACTAAAATAAAATTTTTTAAAAAAATTACATGACCCTTTGGTTCAGACTTCCTTACTTCAGTGCTCATGGGGGAAAAATGTAACTAGTCAAGTTCCTTTCAATAATAAAATTGCCCTACTGGTTAAAGAAAACCAGTCTCTCTTAAACAAGGGCAAAAGTACACTCCAAAGACCTTCTAAAAAGATAAATGATGGACACCTTTCAAAAGTCATTACACAACAATGAATGAATGGAATCCCAAAATCTCTGTAGATGTTCATTGAAATGAAAAATAAACAACCTAAATTAAAAAAAAAAGTCATTACGAACACCTCAAATGAAAAACATAACACAAAGATTGTAACTGTGGTAGTTCAGTAGGTAGTTCTGATCTACCAGTTGCTCTGTGGAAGAGAAAGATGGGCGACCTCCTTCCCTGCTTCTGAAAACCCACTGGAGGGTCAGCCATGGGTTTATTCTGACTTGATGGTACGTAACCACCACCACCTTCTCAAAACAAATACAGACCAAGGCTAATGTTAATCCTCTTGGCCCGTTCATATCAGTCTTGTTCAGAAAGGCACACTGAATCATAGGGTCGGAAAAGACGAGAGGGGCAATTAAGGTCAAGCTCAGAGATTTTATATCCACTAATTAAGCCAACAAATATAGGCTTTATCCTGATAAAAAACAAAAAATAAATTTCTTTTTAACACTGATATATTATTTCTTATAAATTTTAAGACATATAAGTAACCATAGTATCAATAAAAGAAATAACAACAACAAAAAGAAGTAACAGATGTGGATGACATTAACAACTAGAAATTCTCCCCTCACAATCTGTTTACACAGGGGTCCAAATTCAAGGCACCAGCTTTAGGGAAGTCTATTTCTCAATGTTGGAAAAAGAGCCTTGTCTCTTTTCAACATCTGTGGGCCTAGTGACCCTTGGAGACCCCCACGTGTCTTGATATCAATCCTTCCCTGGCTCTAGGAGGACAGGGACCCTGGGTTCAAAGGATACACACTGATCTTGGCCTTTCTTTTGTGTCAGTAATAAGGTCACCTGATCTGTGTTACCCTCTCTCTCCTCTCATCTCTTAAAAGATAAAAAGTGATGCAGGTCAAATCCCATGGAAACTTCTTTACCTTTGATCAGGGCTCTCACTGGCCGATCACCTCAGACCATACCAGGCAGCATCATTACCTCATGACGTGGCTGCCCAACCACTGAGAATCATGGCCCAGCCAACCTAACACACATTTGGAAGGGGCGGGGTTTAACCCATAACAAATAGTAACATTTGAAAATCGTATTCCATTGTAAGTGCTGTAATATACAGTGGCCTCAAACGTGGCACCACCTATTAAGAGGCACAGACCTAATGCACGTGCAAACATGTGAAGGGTAAAGGTCAGGGAGAAAGCAGGAAAAGCAGAGTGCGGCTCACGCTTGGCAAAAACAGCAAAAATCTAAGACTAACACAAAAAGCATTCATTTATATGATTCATTTATATATAATCTCTGAAAAGGTGAAAGAAAACAACTCTTACTTAAAGACATCAAAGTTATGAACTTCCGCTGTACAGATGCTGTGAAATTCTGTATGACAGATTTCTCTTCTAGTCCAGGTAAGAGTGTATATTTGCTTAAGATTCGTGTGTTAAATGTTTGTAAATAAGCAAAATAATTTCCATGCTGCCAAAAGAAAGAGACATTTTATTTTATAAACATTTTCATTTCAACACATTATCTTTAAATATGGCAAAACCAGAAATTGTTTTCTTATAACTTTGATGACTACTTAAATTTTCTTTTCTCCAATTAAAAGCTGTAACAATATTTAACTCAAGCATTTTAATGGCTCTGCTTAACAAACTTTTTAGTATTTAAAAAAATTTTATAAAATATCTGAGAATGATGCTGAGGTCTAATTTTAGTTTCAAAATAATGCAGGAACTCAGGATATCACTTACTTTTTCAGTAATAAAAATTAAAACAGGATGCTTAAATAGCAGGGAAAACTTTGTCCACCTAAAAATAATTGAAAGAAAAATTACAAAATGCAAAGTAACCATTCAAGAAAAATATAATGTCAATCTAATTGTATAAGAGCATTTTTTAGTAAACATTTTTCAGGGCTGGAGAACCATCAGAAAACAAACCTGAATTGCTTGCTGAAACTGAAGAGGACCTGAAGCACCTGCTGCAGAGGGTCAAGGACTGCAGCCTACAATATGGATTGAGGCTCAATGTCAAGAAGACAAAGATTCTCACCACTAGACCAATTGGCAGCATCAGGATGGATGGTGAAGAGGTTGAGATTGTACACAGCTTTAGTTTGCTTGGCTCCAGTCAACACTCTTGGCACCAGTAGCCAGGAAATTAAAAGGCGCATTGCCATGGGAAAGTCTGCTGTTAGGGACCTCTCCAGAGTACTGAAGAGCAATGGTATCTCCATGGAGACTAAGGTGCATTTGATATAGGCCATGGTCTTCGCAATCACTTGTTATGCATCAGAGAGTTGGACAATGACCAAGGAGGATAGAAGGAGAATTGATGCCTTTGAGCTGTGGTGCTGGAGAAGAGTATTGAGAGTACCATGGACTGCTAGGAAAACAAACAGATTCGTCCCAGAAAGGGTTAAATTGGGTGGCTCCTTGGAGGCAAGGATTCTGAGGCTCCGTCTAACATACTTTGGACATGTTGTGAGGAGAGACCGGTCCTTGGAGAAGGATATCATGCTTGGGAGGGTGGAGGGACAGTGCAGGAGGGGAAGGCCCTCTATGAGGTGGATTGATTCAGTGACCAAGGATACTCGGGATGGGAGTGTCAGAGACAGTGCGATTGGCACAGGACAGAGCAGAGTTTAGGGCTGTTTTACATAGGGTCGTTATGAGTCGCAGGCGACTCGACGGCACATAACAACATCAACAATAAGGAATTAGCAGTTCTTTCTCTGCCAAATTCATCTCTGGATTAAACACAGGCTGCTAAACTTCCCAGAGCCTTGAAGATGTTAACATGAACTGTCCTGTTCTAAGAAGAGGGTAAACTATTGGAATCTTTTGCCTCTGTTTTCAGTTGCGTTTGGGACTAGTGTTGTAGGAAAACATTAAATCCTCATCTGCCTTCTAGATATACAGTGGGAATAGATACACTGCTTTCTTAATATACAGTGGGAACATGCAGAGATGTCTAAGGGCCTATAGCTTCTCACACCTGAAGATTCTTCCAACAAGAGAGAGTCATAAGGCCAATCTAAGCTCTAATTGGTCATCACCTACACTGTTCACTTACTAAGTACAAGTCTGTCTGCTGACTTTCAATTTGAGAAAGAAGACGCCTCAAGACATTATCGCGATTTTCCTACAAACAAGTTTCTTTAGGGGAAAAAGGCTGTGAGCTTGGCAGTAGAACAACAGGATATATACACAGACTTTTGTCTTTCCGACTCGCTCACTTCATCTTCACATTATCTATCCGAACAGGACTAATGCAGGACCCCTCCTTACCGGGTCATCACCACCCTGCGGCTTCTGTTGTTAAATGCCCTCCAGCTGAGTACGATTTGTTACTTTGGGCTTATAACCAGTTTTGATTTATACCACTGTTGACAAAGTTTTACCCTAAATAGTTATGAACGAGACAAAGAAAAGACGTAAAAGATGAACAACAGCTGTTCATTTTGGTGGGAACTTACCTAATGATTTCTTCATCAGAGATCACAGTTTCGATCTTCTGCTGCGGTTCTGCAAGCAAGGCCTCCAGACCACGGACTGCACCTTTCTTGAACAGCACTAGAGGTTCTGTCCCTTGTACTGAAAGTATCCTGTACACCTCAGCTGACAACTGTGAGAACATAAGTAAATCCAAGTTTCATTCTAAAAGAATCACCTACCACCTAATCTAATAGAGGAAGGAAATTACAGAAGCTTCAGGTTTTTAGGGTTCGAATCTAGAAAACAAAACAAAACACAAGTCTAACTTCTGTGCCTATCTCCTCTACTCTCTGCCCTGTCTTGTCCCATATGCAAACTCCCTGGTGCTGCTGAGCCGGTTCTGACTCAGGGCAATGCTCCTTCACATTTCTGAGACGCTAAATCCTAACGGAGGGAGCCAGGCCAGCTTGTCTGTCTCCCTGGAGACCCGTGACCCTTGTGATAGTGCACCACTTGCTACGGACTAAGATCCCAGCACTCCCTGTCTTGTCCACAGATAGACATTTTATTTTTGGTTTATCCTTTCATGTGTTCTTCCCTCATCAGGTAACTGACTTATACATAAATCCAAAGGGAGCACACTGTATATACTTTTTGGCAACTTAGATCACCCACAGCAGTATACATACATTTCCCACTCCAAATGGCTGATTTTCAAAGTAAAACTGTGTAATTTTGTACACAACCTGAGGTATGGCTTTGGGTTTCTAAGAATTCTTCCAGAAGCTTCAAGCGTTAATTACTGCTTTGTCAGGTTATGCCATCGGCCAAGTAAAACACATGCAAACAATCATCACCAGCACAACGACACCTGGATTCCACAGCATGCTCAGTGGTAGCAGTTATCAACATCATAAAGTGATGACTCTATTTCTACACAAATTGTGCAGCATACAGGTTGTGCTGATGTGTGGAGGCACAGGTGTGGACTAATATTTATTGTGTTTGGGATGAACATTTTTCTAAGTAGTATAACACTGGTCTGTCAATTTGCTGTACAGAGGTAACTCGGGGTTGCTGTGATGCCAAACACTGTTGACACCGATTTGTCAAATGCAATAATGGTTACCCATGGTGGGCAGTGCTTGGTGGAGCTCCTTGAGTAAAACAAGGTTGGATGCAGGAGTGGCATCCACTTCCTAAAGAGGTTGCCTCGAGGAGCTCTGGTGGCCTAGTGGCAAGAAGCTGCACTGCAATCCCAGAGGTACGCAGTTCAAATCCACCAGATGCTCTGCTGGAGAAGGAGGGGCAATCTCCTCCTGGACCAGTCAGATCCGATTTGACGGAACACACACAAGAAAATAATAAAATAAAAATTAAAAAGAAAAGAAAGTGCGTGCCTCTGGAAACTTTATGAACTTAAGAGAAATGATGATAGTTATACAACAGGGTTCAGATCTTTTGTTCATAGGGTCGCTATGAGTTGTCCTCAACTTGACAGTACTTAACACCAACAACATCATACACATTGTTGGTATTTTATTTTGTTTTGCAAAATGACTTAACTCCCTCAACGATAAGCCTCCTAAGTGCGCTGCGGCAAAATATGGCATATAATCTAAGTGTCTGATACACAATACCACCACTTTCACAAGTTATTATTCAGTCAATTTTGACTGATGCAGTCCATGTGTTTAAGAGCAGAACTGTGCTCTACAAGGTTTTCAATGGCTCTGATCTTAAGGAATTACTAGGCTTTTCTTCAAAGGCACTTCTGGGTCGGTTCAGTTAATCTTCTAGTTAACTGTGTCACCATGGGTTTCTTGACATACACTCCAAAAATCTTCACTGCCAGTGAATTAGTTCTAACTCACAGGCATGCTATTTCTGAGGCTTTCAACCTTTACGGGAGGAGACTGTCCATCTTTCTTCCAAAGAGCAGCTGGTGGATTCAAAATGCTAGCCTCTCAGGCTAGTAGCATGGTATTTTTCAAACTATTCTGCCATGGCTGCTTCCTAAACACCTAGTAAACACTTATTATAAAGGCACTGAAATAGAATTTCTACTTTCATAATAAGTGACTGAAATATAGCTCTACTTTCTTTCTTTCATTTTTAAAAAATTTTTAAATATATATTCTCTGCTCTCAGCAAAGATCTATTTGACATTGGCTGTGATGTCCCTATTGCCACAACTTTTTGTTTTTGGTTTTTTCCCCTACTAGTTTATTTACAAAATTAGAATACAAATTTGAATAAATTCTTTCCATTTCCCTCACCCCCCCAAAACTCTACTTTCTTAACAAATTGTTGTTGTTAGGTGCCACTCAGTTGAGCAACCCTATGAATGAAAGATCTGAATTCTGTGACCCTATGAACAATAGATCTGAATCCTATCCTATCCTGTACCATCCTGTCAGGTGATAATAAAATATCGCCAAATTATTTAATCTCTATGAACCTCAATATCCTTATCCGCCAAGGAAAAGATGTGTATGAGGTAACTTCAAGTGTCTGAAGCATAACAGATTTTTCCATAAACAGTAGCTCTTATTAATTTAACATATTCATTTCATGGATGTAAACACTTAAAGTGTTAAAACTGGCTAAAACACTATGAATGCCAGAGTTCAGACTGGAACCTGAGTGGGCCTCTCAAAATTAGTGGTGGGAGGTACAAATAAAGCCATTGATGAAATGAAAAGCAGCTTTAGTGTTAGATGAAGACTGAAGCCCACAAGCCTAAGAAAAGACATGACATTGAATGCAGGGTGAAAAATCCCACCATGTAAAATTCACAACTGTGTTACTTGCAAGTCTAGAAGTTTCAAAGGCCGAAGTACCAATTATACAGAGAATCAGGCTTTGGGAAAAAAAACTTGCCTCGTTTGAGCTGCTCATATTACAGGTAAGAAAAATTAATTCATATATTCAGTTGTTAGTACAAAGGGCAAAGCTAGTAATAGTTTTATTTTTTTACAAGCACCATTTTTCACTCTTAAAAATAAACAATATGGGAAATTTGCAGAATGTATGGATGGAGAAGAGATTGAGGTTAACAGTTATAGCTTGCTTGTCTCCACAATCAACACTTTTGGCACCAGCAGTCAGGAAATAAGCTAATTTTGCATTAGGTAAATCTGCTGTCAGGGACCTTTTCAGAGTCTTGAGAAGCAACAATGTCAGACTAGAGACTAAGGTGCGCTTGATCCAGTCCATGGCCTTTGCAATTACTTGCTATGCATCAGAGAGCTGGATAATGACTAAGGATCATAGAAGAAGTGATGCCTTTGAGTTACGGTACTAGAGAAGAGTCTTGAACATACCATGGACCACCAAGCAAATATAAATAGGTCTGCCTTGGAGAGAACAAAACCCAGTTTCTCCTTGGAGTCTAGATTTTGAAGCTCCATCTCACATACTTTGGGCATGTTGCTGGGAAGGACTGATCCTTGAAGAAGGACATCATGCTGGAAAAGGTGGTGGGAGCGCGCAAGAGAGGAAGACCCTGGATGAGATGTATATTGATACAGTGCTAGGGCAACGGGTAGGTGTATCAGGGTCAGAAAGACTGGCTCAGGACAGGGCAGGCTTTAGAACTATTGTATGTGTGTGTGTATATATATATATATATATATATATATATATATATATATATATATATATATATATATAGTCTACGAGTTGCAGGGCACTTGAAAGCATGTAACATTCTATTTTAATACATTTAACATGAGATTCAATTGCTCTCATAAGAGACAGACCTCAAATGTTGATACTCACAGAAATAACGACAAACGTGTTACACATGAATGATTTAGATCACAAACCTCAGGGGATGCTGAAGACTATCTTTTTTTAACATGAAAACTCATGAACTGAGATAGCACCAAGATATATTGTAAGTTAATGAGAATGAAGAACTAATGTTAATTTTCAAGATTGCTTTAAGAGGTATTAAGATAAAAAATACGTTACAACCCATGTTTATCACAGCTTTGTTTACAATAGCAAGGAGTTGGAAACAACCTAAATGCCCATCAACAAACGAATGGGTAGAGAAGCTGTGGTATATTCGCACAATGGAATACT
>NW_006399798.1:16740252-16747586 GCF_000299155.1 Elephantulus edwardii | reverse complement strand
AATGAATGAATGGAATCCCAAAATCTCTGTAGATGTTCATTGAAATGAAAAATAAACAACCTAAATTTAAAAAAACAAACAAACAAACAAAAAAACTTTACAAATCATTCTATCTCCCCAATAAGTTAATCAAGTAAATTGAAAACTCCAAAGACTTACTGTAGCCTTAAATACTTTATCCAAGTTTACATCTTCATTGCTCCATATTCTCAAGACCTTAAATCAAAACATACAAGTTAAATAGTATCCCAGTCATCATTTAAACATGTAACAAACATGAAGTTAATAAACTGGCATTTCACTTATGGGTTATATACACAAAGTAGAGGAACCTGGTGGTGATGTCCAAACATCTAAACAAAAGATGGGTGGCTTGAACCCATCAACCACTCCATGGGAGAAGGATGAAGCAGGCTGCTCTCGTAACAAATTTAGTTTTGGCTCTCTTGTGCTATCTTGGTCCTGTAGGATTGCGGTAAGTGTGAATCTACCCAATGCGGTGACTTCAGTTTGACTTTTGGTATTGGTACGCAGAGTGTGCTGCTCTCCGCTTACTGTCAGGTGTGCAACTGATTGACTCATACCCAATTCATTCATGTGACAGAGTAGAATTGCTTATAAGGTTTTGCTTTTGTAAGCTAAAATATTTTATGTATTTTTGAAGAAAGCTTACACAGCAGATGTGGTTTGGAGCTAATATTATCTACACATTTTTCCAGTGACAATGGTTATTATTCAGAGGGTGTCAACTTTCTAATTATTTCTGTTCTGGTTATTTTTGTGGAATCTAATTTCTCTGCCCTCCTTGCCTTATCTTTGGTTTTGAGTAAATGCTGACCAGTTGGTCTTACAGAGACACTCACAGCACAAAGAGATGGTTCATAGCATTTTATAGAACGAAGTCTTTTGGGGAGCAGATTTTGGGACCAGATCTTTTTCCCAAGGAGCCACCAGATAGGTTCAAACTGTTAGCCTTTCACTAGTGGCCAAGCAGTGAGCCACCTGGGCTCCTCATTCTTCATTTAAATAGATAATAAACTGAAACAACTAATAAACCTGGATTTTATTTGTATGCTGCATACCTTATTATTCAAAGGCATTAAAACTTACCTTGTGATCATGGACTATAACATACTCTCCAGTTTGAAAGTTGCACACAGCTGGACATGTTATAATTTGACCTTGCTTCACCGACCAGCTCCCCAAGGGTTTCTGATCCGAAACCTAATGAAATTTAAGAGCAACATTAAAAATTTAGAAAGTCAATTTCATACATTAAAAACTACGATGTTTATAATCAAGACAATAATTTAAAAAGATGGTGTTTAGCATTTTCTAAATTAAAAAAAATCATTAGTGAAATGAAAATAGCAGATAAATGAAAAAAAACCTTTAAAAGTATTTCCATTTTTCCTTTGAATAAAAAAATAAGCACCAGTCTTCTGAACAAGTAACACCACTAGGAACATGGGAAATTTGGTAGCAAAAGCGAGGATCACATTAATTTCAATTAGCCTTTGTTCCCTTACCCTGGAACTGTGAAACTACAAATTCCCTTGACAGTTCAGGTAAAAGCTGACATTATCGTTTAATCAGTAAAGTCATAGTACAGGGAACTGATTAAGCTCAAGGAACTGAAGAACAAATTCAAACCTCGAGTTGCTATAATCAAGGATGCTTTCGGCAGAATGTTAAATGATCCCGGAAGTATTAAAAGAAGATGGAAGGAATATACTGAGTCACTGTATCGAAAGGAATTGGAAGACACAGAAGAATTTCATGAAACAACATATGAGCAAGAGCCTATGGTGATGAAAGAAGAAGTTCAGGCTGCTTTGAAGGAAATGGCAAAAAATAAGGCTCCAGGAATAGATGGTATACCAATTGACATATTTCAGTTAACAGATGCTGCCCTGGACGTGCTCACCAAGTTGTGCCAAGAAATCTGGAGAACGACCACTTGGCCAACTGACTGGAAGAGATCGATATTTGTTCCTATCCCAAAGAAAGGTGACCCAACAGAATGTAGAAACTACAGAACAATCTCACTGATTTCACATGCAAGCAAGATTTTACTGAAAATTATCCAAAAACGACTGGAACAGCACATCAACAGAGAACTACCAGAAGTCCAGGCTGGTTTCAGAAGGGGTCGTGGTACTAGAGATATTGTAGCTGATGTTAGATGGATCTTGGCTGAAAGCAGGGAATACCAGAGGAATGTCTATCTGTGTCTCATTGACTATGCAAAGGCATTTGACTGTGTAGATCATAACAAACTGTGGCTGACTCTGAGAAGAATGGGAATCCCAGAACACTTGATCATTCTAATGCAAAACTTATACTTGGACCAGGAGGCTGCCGTCAGAACAGAGCAAGGGAACACTGCATGGTTCAAAATTGGGAAGGGCGTACGCCAGGGATGCATCCTATCTCCACACCTTTTCAACCTATCTGCAGAACAGATTATCCGGGAGGCGGGGCTCTATGAGGAGAAATGTGGGGTCAAGATTGGTCAACAATCTGCGTTATGCGGATGACACAACCCTGCTTGCTGAAACTGAGGAGGACCTGAAGCACCTGCTGCAGAGTGTCAAGGACTGCAGCCTGCAATATGGATTGAGGCTCAATATCAAGAAGACAAAGATTCTCACCACTGGACCAATTGGCAGCATCAGGATGGATGGTGAAGAGATTTGAGATTGTACACAGCTTTAGTTTGCTTGGCTCCATAGTCAACAGTCTTGGCACCAGCAGCCAGGAAATTAAAAGGTGCATTGCCATGGGAAAGTCTGCTGTTAGGGACCTCTCCAAAGTGCTGAAGAGCAATGGTATCTCTTTGTAGACTAAGGTGCGTCTGATACAGGCCATGGTCTTCGCAATCACCTGTTATGCATCAGAGAGTTGGACAACAACCAAGGAGGATAGAAGGAGAATTGATGCCTTTGAGCTGTGGTGCTGGAGAAGAGTATTGAGAATACCATGGACTGCTAGGAAAACAAACAGATTTGTCCTAGAAAGGGTTAAACTGGGTGGCTCCTTGGAGGCAAGGATTCTGAGGCTCCGTCTAACATACTTTGGACATGTTGTGAGGAGAGACCGGTCCTTAGAGAGGGACATCATGCTTGGGAGGGTGGAGAGACAGCACAAGAGGTGAAGGCCCTCTATGAGGTGGATTGATTCAGTGACTGCGATAATTGGGATGGGAGTGTCAGAGACAGTGCGACTGGCACAGGACAGAGCGGAGTTTAGGGCTGTTGTACATAGGGTCGCTATGAGTCGCAGGCGACTCGACGGCACATAACAACAACAACACAACAACAAGTAGCTTTTTAAAGATAAAGAGAAATGCTTCGTATACAGAGGACTAGCAGAGCTGGTTAAGAGTATGCCCTGGAGACAGATGCCCTAGGACTCAACTCCTGACGCATCATTTGAGAACCAGAGTTGCAAGCTGATAGGTCAGGCTGACATTCTCATGACTTGTTAAAATAAACACCCCAAAAACATTTTCCCCTAAAGAGAGGGAAGAGAAGTACATGTTTTTGGAGTCAGGGGTCCATGGAGTCTGTTCTGATGCTTAGCAATCCAACCTGTAACAGAAGGAATCACTGTCTGGTCCTGCCTTGAACCCATGGTTACAGGCTCTGACTGAGCCCACCTCTCTGACGATCCTCCTCTTCCACTGACCCTCTTCAATATAAGGGACGATCGCCTTCTCCAGAGCTTAGTACCTCCTTGTAGCATGACCCAAGTAGGTGAGACAAAGCTTCTCGGGCAGATTTTGACAAAACAAAACGTTGTTGTTGTTATGGACCACTGAGTACTCGCAGCTACACTGGGTTTTCTGAAGCTGTAACTCACATGGGAGGAGATGGCTTATCTTTCTCCCGCTGACCAATCAATCAACTGCTTGCCTTCGGGGTGGCAGCACGAGAGAGCCCCTTCTTCCAAACAGCTGAATCCAATCTTCTGGCTGTGCAGGGCCGACTCAATGTTCTTTGCCAAAACCATGCACCAATAAGCCACACTATTTTTCTGTCTTCCTTATTAGCTGCCCAGTTTTCACATGCATACGAGACGACTGTCTACGGACTGGATCAGACGCATAAAGTGACATGTAGGATTCTGTTAAGATTCCTTTCTGGGGATTCTGTCAGCCAGTCAAGGGTCAAGATAAGATTGGGTCACAGTTTCCACCCTGTCAGTGTCATTTCCTTCCATCCAGTCCCTTCAGTGAGAGACTGCGGGTCGACAGGCTTTCTCGAAGGGACCCTCAGCAAGGCCGTATTGGGAAGATCCAGGTGAAGGCATCGGCTTCCTTCCCCAGGTCAGCCCACGTGCCTTCGGATGCTCTGCTCGCGGCCGCTCGGAAACACGATTCTCTACCGAGTCAGGTTCTAGACCTCATCCACCGCCCCAGAGAGACCAGGCTGGCTCTCTGCGAAGCTTGCTCTACGAGCTCTTTCCAAAGTTTGAGAGACATCGAAGCCTGCGGCTCCGTACGGCGAAAGGAGCGAGGTGGCAAGAATGACATTCCCACTGGATCGCGCCTACCTTATAGAGGATGACGGTCCTGGCACTGTCTGTCACCAGAAACTGGTCTGTTTTGTCGCTCTGTTCCACGCCTAGGAGCCCGTCAGGCCCGGCGCCCAAAGGAACCCCAAACAACGTGAATTCCTCCTCCAGGGCTGCCATCTTGGGGCTGCACGTCCTTCCCGTCAGACTTCGCGCTTTCTCTCGCGAGAGTGAGCAGCCCTGAAGAAGAAGACACTTGACAACCTCGAAAGAGCTTCTCTGCGGCGGCGACCCCTGGAGGCTGGAGGGGGCGTGTGATGCCTTGCGTCAGTGGGCGGGGAAAGGGCGGGATGTACGAGGGCTTTTTTGATCCGAGACTCCGCCTCTCCAGGCCGCGCGTCACTTATGTGCTCCTTTCTGATTGGAGGAAGTGATTGTGTTTTGTTCTTAAGACTTTATAAGGGTTACTGTGCTGTCGCTTGTGTCTCAGTTTGTGTTGGCGTTGAAATAACGCAGACAGTCTCTCGGCGGAGCGGAGAAGCAGGCGGAGCGGAGAAGCAGGCGGACCGGACGGCTGGAGCTGCAGCCGGTGGCGGCAGCGTCTGCGCAGGGAGCGGCGGTCGGTGGTTTCCCTCCTTCGCTAACGCCCCTCAGACCCTACAAGGGTCGTGCCTTGCTTCCCCCCCACCCCAGAGGCGATTCTCGAGGTTTTTAACCCCGAAAGGAGTCCCCTCTCCTCCGGCTCCTCTCTCCGCTTCCCTCCTTACTCCGTCAGGTTTCGATTTGAAATTTTTGTCCCAATCGTGCGGAGGCTCGGGTCGCCCTTCCAGGTGTTTTGGTTTCGTTTTTCTTCTTTTTTTAAATTTTGGTTTCCTTTTTAATCTTGTTTTCTCGGGGTGTCCCCCCCCCTTCTTGTTTGTGTTGTGTGTGGAAATGGCGAACTCGGCAAACATCGTGCTTAAATTATATAGATCTGTGATTGAAGATGTTATTAATGATGTGAGAGACATATTTCTGGATGAAGGAGTAGATGAACAAGTCTTGAAGGAATTAAAAACGTTATGGGAGAATAAGCTAATGCTGTCCAGGGCAGTAGATAGATTTCATTCAGAAGAGCAGCAGCAAGCTCAGCCACAGCAGACAGTCCCACAGCAAAGGCAGACCCAGAAGGTCCTTATTCCTGCATCACAACAAGCTGCAGCACAGCAAGTTCTTGTTCCTAATTCAAAAATCATACAACACATGAATGCATCAAACATGAGTGCTGCTGCTATGGCTGCTACCTTGGCCCTCCCTGCAGGTGTGTCTCCTGTTCAACAACTACTAACAAATACAGGCCAGCTTTTTCAGGTGGTCAGAGCAGCCAACGGTGCCCAGTACATTTTGAAGTCGCAACAGCCAGTGGTTCTCCAACAGCGGGTTATACCGCAGATGCAGCCTGGTGGGGTACAGGCTCCTGTTATACAACAGGTATTGGCACCTCCTCCTGGAGGAATTTCCCCACAGGCAGGTGTCATCATTCAGCCCCAGCAAATCTTACATACTGGAAATAAGACTCAAGTTATACCTACAACAGTGGCAGCACCCACGCCAGCACAAGCACAGATAACAGCAGCTGGGCAACTGCAGCCACAGGCTCCGTTAGTGTTACAAGTTGACGGAACAGGAGATACATCCTCAGAAGAAGATGAAGACGAAGAAGAAGATGACGATGAAGAGGAAGACAAGGAGAAAGACAGAGCCGAAGATGGGCAAGTGGAAGAGGACCCACTTAATAGTGAAGATGATGTGAGTGATGAGGAGGGTCAGGAACCCTTTGATACAGACAATGTGGTTGTGTGCCTGTTTGATAAGATACACAGAAGTAAAAACAAGTGGAAATTTCACCTCAAGGATGTCATTATGAATCTTAATGGAAGAGATTATATATTTTCCAAAGCCACTGGAGATGCAGAATGGTGAAGAAGTGCTTTTTTTTTTCTTTTCTAAGTAAAACAGACTTTAAAAAAAAAAAAAAAGAAATACCGCAGACAAAATGCTGGAGTGAGACAGCGAGCCATTCTCCAACCCTTTAGCCCCAGATGGCCATGATGTGGATGATCCTCATTCCTTCCACCAATCAAAACTCACCAATGAAGACTTCAGGAAACTTCTCTTGACCCCAAGGGCTGCACCCACTTCTGCACCACCTTCTAAATCACGTCACCATGAGATGCCAAGAGAATACAATGAGGATGAAGACCCAGCTGCACGAAGGAGGAAAAAGAAAAGTTATTATGCCAAGCTACGCCAACAAGAAATTGAACGAGAGCGAGAATTAGCTGAGAAATACCGGGACCGTGCCAAAGAACGGCGAGATGGTGTGAACAAAGATTATGAGGAAACAGAACTGATCAGTACTACAGCTAACTACAGGGCTGTGGGTCCCACTGCCGAGGCGGATAAATCAGCTGCAGAGAAGAGAAGACAACTGATTCAAGAGTCCGAATTCTTGGGTGGTGATATGGAGCACCAGACGCTTTAAAGAAACCAGACGCTTTAAAGAAACCAGTGGCAAGGCAGAGCTTGATCGCCAATGGAAGAAGATTAGTGCAATCATTGAGAAGAGGAAGAAGATGGAAGCTGATGGAGTTGAAGTTAAAAGACCAAAATATTAATCTCCTGTTCCAACTCCAGGAACAATCTCCACCAGGACATACTTCCCACTTTTTTCTTGTCCTCCCTTCAGAGCCCTTGGGGGATCAAGAAAGCCACTTTTTTTTTTTTAAGAAAGCCACTTGTATGGGTTAAATAAAAGCACTTTCAGAAAAAAATTA
>NW_006399798.1:16731025-16739175 GCF_000299155.1 Elephantulus edwardii | reverse complement strand
ACTCCACTATGCACCCTTAATTCTAGACTCTTGTGATAATTATAATACCCTATCATATATCGCTTTTAAATTATTCCCTCCCTCATCTGTTTCAATGCAGTATACATAATTTATCCAGTTTTTCCCAACCCTAGTATCAGTCCCGTTCTACAATAGTGGCACCATGCAGTATTTGTCCTTTTGTGACTGAGATACTTCACTCAGCGTAATGTCCTCCAGGCTCACCCATTTTGAGTAACATTGCATGAGTTCCTTGTTTTTCAATGCAGAGTACTATTTCATTGTGTGAATACACCACAACTTCTCTATCCATTCGTTTGTTGATGGGTGGAGGAAGTGTTTTGTGTGGGGCTGGCTGCGTCTTCTGGAATGTGCAGACTTGGGAGATTGGAGATAGGGATTGACAAACGACAAAATAGAAGCTGCATCCTTTTTTTTTTGTACATAGGGTTTGTGGTTTTTTTTTTTTTAATAATTTTAATGAACATTTACAGAGAATTTGGATTTCTATTCATTCATTGCTGCACTTCTCTACCCACCCAGCCCTCTTCCCCCGCCCCCAAGTTCGCTCCTCTCTCTCAAAAGTAAAAGTCCCTCCCTGGTACACAAGCTGCATTTTTTTTAAAAAAACAACCTTATTTTATTATATTGTGTGTGTGTACCGTCAAATCAGATCTGACTGGTACAGAAGAAGGACATTGCTCCTCCTTCTCCCGCAGAGCATCTGGTAGATTTGAACCGCACACCTCTGAGATTGCCGTGCAGCTTTTTGCCACTAGGCCACCAGAGCTCCCTGGAAGCTGCACTTTTTTTTTTTTTTTTTTTGAAGCTGCACTTTTAACTTTCCCTTTAGGAAACGCTCTAGGAATTCCTGCTGCAGCTTTGTGGGACAGTGGGAGAAAAATTTTCCTTTTCTGACAAGTTTTAAGGTGCATTGAATCTGATTAATTGGCAACACAACGTGTGTTGGCGTAGAACGAACCCGTCAATAGGATTTTTCAGTGTCTGGTTTTCCTATTCAGAAACAGATCACCAAGCTTTTCTTCTGCAATGTCTCTGGGTGACTCAAACCTTCAGTTTTTCCATTAGGAGCTGAGCTCAGTGGTTGCACCACCACGGACTCCCATCTCTTGGAGAACAGTGCTGTGTCTACGTCAATTTCCCAGTTAGTCCAACTTCTCAGAACCCACCATAAAGAACACAGTCGCTTAAGGAGTGGCTTCGTTTCCCCTTTTCTCAGCTCCAGGACCAAGATCCCTTCCCGCTAATGGGAAATTCAAATTAGTCTAAAGTTAAGTGCCTCTAATCCACCACGATTCATAGCAACCCAATGAACAACGAGTCTGAACCTTCGTCTAGCCGGTGCTGTCCGTCCTCAAGATTGCTGATGTACGTGAGCCCATTGACAGACAGGCACTTTGTCAGTCCAACTTGGCGAGGGCTTTCATCTTGACAAGCGTGATGTACAACATGCCCAAAGTATATGAGTGGAAGTTTCGCCATCAGTGCCTCTCAGAAGCACCCTGGTTGCACTTTCTCCAAGAAAATTGTTCTTTTGACAGTCTAAGGAGATCCCCCTGCATTTTTTTAACAAGACTTAATTGCCCACATTTCTAAAATCAGTAATGTTGTTGTTGTTGTTGTTATGTGACATCGAGTCGCTTGTGACTCATAGCGGTCCTATGTACAAGAGCTTTAAACGCGGTTCTATCCTGTGCCAACCTAGCCATCTCAAATGCATTCATCTCATCGAAGGTCTTCCTCTCCTTCGCTGCCCCTCCACTCTCCCAAACATGATGTCCCTCTCCAAGGACCAGTCCCTCCTCTCAACATGCCCAAAATATGTCAGACGAAGCTTCAGAATCCTTGACTCCAAGGAGCATTCCAGCTTCACCCTCTCTAGGACAAACCTGTTTATTCTCCTAGCAGTCCATGGTATATTCAACACTCTTCTCCAGCACCACAGCTCAAAGGCATCAATTCTTTCTATCATCCCTAGTCATTGTCCAGCTCTCTGATGCATAGCACAAAACTGCAAAGACTGTGGCCTGGATCAGGTGCGCCTCAGTCTCCAGCCTGATGTTGCTGCTCTTCAGTACCCTGAAGAGGTCCCTGACGGCTGACTTTCCCAATGCAATTAATCTCTTGATTTCCTGGCTGCTGTTACCAAGAGTGTTGATTGTGGAGCCAAGTAAACTAAAACTGTTAACTATCTCAATCTCTTCACCATCCATATTGATGGTGCCAATTGACCCAGTGGTGAGAATCTTTGTTGTGCATATTCTTGGGGAGAGGTTATCTAAGTGTTATTGTTGTTAGGTTCTCTGAAGTCATAGTGACCCTATGAACAGCCTACCTGACCCCTGTCCTAAGTGGTGACATCCTCATCATCCCTCCACCCTCTCCACCTATGGAAGATGTACTCAAGAAATCAGTGATTTATTGCAATGGGCAAATCTGCTGCCAAGGATCCTTAAAGTGCTAAAAACAAGGATGTCAGTTTAAAGACTATTTTGGTGTGATCAAATCAAGGTATTTTTAATTGCTTCACGTGCATGTGAAAGTTAGACAATGAATACAGAAGACCAAGGAAAAATTGACTGATGCTTTGAATTGTGGTGTTGGCAAGGAATATTAAATCTGTCCTGGAAGAAGTGTACCAGGGTGCTCTTTAGAAGCAAGGATGTGGAAACTTTGTGGTTGGGAAAACAATGCTATTTTGAGATTTCAGCTTGTAGGGGATCTTCCTTTTCCTTCTGTCACAGATAATCAACTCCTCTACTGAAAGGAATGGGCACACACTTTCCGTGTTTCAGATCTCAGTGTTGTCTTCTCTTCTTCCTCCTCCAGGACTTCTTCCTTACTTGATAAGATGTCTAACTTCATGGCACCAGGAGTCCTAGTGGCTCAAGTGGCTAAGCACTGGACTGAGAATTCAAGGGTCACTAGTTTAAACCCACCAGTTGCTTTGTGGGAGAAGGATGTGGACGTTGACCTCCATAAAGACTTACAGTCTTGCACATCCTATAGGGCAGTTCTGCTCTGTCCTGTGGAGTTGTTCTGAGTTGGAATTTGACTTGGCAGCACCAGTGTTGATTTGGGAGTTTATTTCCTGGCATCCATTGTACCATGGGCTCTCTAGTACTGAAATATCCAGATCCTCATAGACCTCCCTTATCATATGGTTGTTTATTTGAAAGAACCCTACTGTTATCGCACTGTTGTTACCAGGTACTGTTGAATCTGTTCTAACTCATGTGGCTCTTATGTACAACAGAATAAAACATTGCCTGGCCCTATGCCATCTTCACAATCATTGGCAGGTTTGAGACCATTGCAGCCACTGTATCAACCCATGTTTTTAAATTTCTTTTTTTGAATTTTTATTGTATTATTTTTACATGTACCATCAAATCAGATCTGACTGGTACAGGAAGAGATTGCCCCCTCCTTCTCCAGCAGAGCATCTGGTGGATTTGAACCATGTACCCCTGCGATTGCAGTGAGCGTCTTGCCACTAGGCCACCAGAGCTCCCTTCAACCCATGCTTTTGAGGAGATTCCTCTTTCTCATCTACCACCCCCTTTATCAAGCATAATGTTTTTCTCCAGGGACTGGCCTCTCCTGACAGCTTGCCAAAATATGTGAGATGAAGCTTCGCCATCCATGCTTCTAAGGAGTTTTCTGGCCGTGCTTCTTTCAGGACCAATTTCTTTATTCTTCTGACAGTCTGTGGTGTATCTACTATAAAACTAATAAAGCAGACGGAAGCATTGATGCCTTTGAGTTATAGTGCTAAATTACGGTGTTGCTTTTGTTACTAGTGTCTGTCTTAATGTCTGTTCCATAAATGTATGTAGGACTAACAAATGAACCCATCATGGTGACCCCATGAGTACAGGGTAGAGCTGCTCCACAGGGCTTTCAAAGCTGCGACCTTTCAGGAGCCAATCTCCAGGCTTGGCTTCTTTCTTGGTGGTAGTAAGTTCTTCCCTTTTCTCACATCTCTCTCCTTTTAAATATTGTAAAATAAAGACAATGGAGGCTACATCCCAGGAAAACTCCTCTTCCATTGAATTAGGCTTGAACACTCCTCTTATAGTGAATTGATTGGAGCTTGAGTGTTGAATTCTACCTAAATCAGACTTTTTTTCTTTTTTATGGTGAGAAAAATTTATATTTAGAATTAGCCCACTGGACTCAGTTTAGATGATCCCAATTTTGTTGGCAACATCCAAAGCCTCATAATCAGGAGCAAGTCAAACATAGGCCTTCTTCTCTCCATCAGGCCTAATCAAAGTGTTGACCTTAGCCACATCAATGTCATAGAGCTTCTTTACAGCTTGTTTAATTTGGTGCTTATTGGCCTTGACATCCACAATGAACACAAGTGTGTTGTTATCTTCTATCTTCTTCATAGCTGACTCAGTGGTCAGGGGAAATTTGATGATGGCATAGTGGTCACGCTTGTTTCTCCTGGGAGCGCTCTTCCAGGAGTATTTGGGCTGCCGTCGGAGTCTCAGCGTCTTAGGCCGCCGGAAGGTGGGTGACATGCGGCTCTTCTTTTTCTTTTTGGCTGTGGGTGCCCTTCAGGACTGCCTTCTTGGCCTTTAACACCTTTGCTTTGGCTTCAGTCTTGGGAGGGGCAGGTGCTTCCTTCTTCGCTTTCAGCACCATCTTCGTAAAAAAGCCTAAATCAGCCTTTTTGACATAACAAACCTGCCTCATTAGTCCATAGAGGTCAGAATCACAAATGGAGGGTAATCCCCTCAGATCACAGGATAGGGGATCTCTACACATCTGCCAAACAACTGAGAATCATGACCAAGACGGGACGGCACTTTTCTGGGGAATGGGAGGGACATAATTCACTCCACAATAGAAGAGAAAAAAAGAGAGCTCAGGAAGGGGAAATGAAGTACTGATATGGGGGCGAGAGAACGATGGTGTTGAATATATGTGACATTTAGTTAAAAAGACTATAAAAGTTCTCCTTGAGGTGAGCCGTGGTGGCCTAGTGGCAAGAAGCTGCAACTGCAATCTCAGAGATGCACAGTTCAAATCCACCAGATGCTCTGCTGGAGAAGGAGGAACAATCTCCTCTTGTACCAGTCAGATCTGATTTGACGGTACACACAAAAAATAATGAAATAAAATAAATTTAAAAAAAAAGTTCTCCTTGAAAGGTTATTCTTCAGTAAAGATTTGTGGCAATGAAAGAAGTGAGGAAGCCAGTCGTGTGATTAGCTGGGGCAAGAGTATTCTCAACAACCAGTGCAAATGCCCTGGGGCACAAGTAGGGAAAGGTCATTTAAAGGTTATTGCTACCATAGCCATTTAGGAGAAAGATGATGGACATCATTCCTAGGGAGATCTTTCTGTCTTGCCATCTCTAAGGCAAGTTTTGCCTATCATTCTCTAACTCAGCAATGTATTTCTTGTTAATCACAATTTGTAATTGTTCTTTTATTTTCTTATTTACCCAGTCTTTCCCACTTTGCCATATGTTCCTTGAGGGTAGAGAGTCCTCATCTGTCATATGCGCCCACTCATTCCCATTTTTTAGCAGTTAGTAGGCAACATGCTGCATACTGTTGAATGAATGTATTCATGTCTTCTGTATTCCTGGCACTAGCATTGGAATTGTGTTTGATCGGTTGTTGTTGCTAGTTGACTAGTGGATAGAACAATTTCAATTCATGTTTGTTGACTTAATTAAAATTATATTTCAAACCTCTGCAATAAACTGGAAGCAATCTTGATGTGTTGAACCAACATAAAATGGATTGAGAGAACTAGAGGAGTGCTTGCATATTCATCTGTAAATTGAGCCTATGTTTGATAACAAGCTTGGAAGCAGGAGTGGCATCCACTTCCAAAACAGCTTCCCTCTGGAAACTATGAACTTGGTGAAAGGAGGAAAGTCATACAAGTGTTTAGGTCTTTCATTCATAGGGTTGCTATGAGTAGTCTACGACTGGAGGGCACTTAACAATAACAGCAACAATATGTTTGGTAAATGATTTTTTTTCTTTTTTGGTAAACTATTAAAGAGGAAGTTGTAGTTCTTTATGGGAGGAGTACCAGCTGTAATGAAGAAACTAGACATCTCCTGCAACCTTGCCTAAGCAAGGTCAGAGTATTCCACTTCCAATTTACATCAATCAAGTTCAATGAGCAAGGGCAGAGCTTGGCTAACCATCACTGGTTAGAGACAGTAAAAGCTGGTCTTCAAATAGGTGTGACCCTCTACTTTTGCTTGTGTGCTGTGGGTGTTCTGTCTGGACTGTTTGTTGTGTCTATGATGCCTGGTTGCCGCCTGCCTGGCTGTGAAATCTAAGGGAAAATGATGCTTCTCACATTCAATTCCTAGAATAGAATCAGGTGATACATATACAGTGAATGGGTCTCCTTATTTAACAAGTATGAAGGGATGCCTTCCCAGAGTCAAAAGGGAGACTGTTAACCATTATGCATCTTTCACAGAAAGTTGACAGTTGGTGGCATACACATGACATGAACAGAACAAGTGCTTTGCCAAAGAAACATTTGTAGAAGGACCATCCCACAAATAAGATGGGTGGTAGGCATATGTATCCATAGACTAGAAATCTCCATGTCATAGAAGGTATAGTGGTTCTTAAATAAGATCTAAGATGATTTGACCTATGTTTTCCAGTTTTAGAAGCTTAAAATACCTTTGAATGCCCAACTCCCATTACTGAACTGAGGAGTGTAGCCAGAACTCAGACAGATAGCACCAATGTTTGCTTGGTGGTAGAGGAAGAATCTTTTTTTATTTTATTTTCTTGTTTGTGTGTGTGTACCGTCAAATCAGATCTGACTGGTACAGGAGGAAATTGTTCCTCCTTTTTCAGCAGAACATCTGATGGATTTGAACCGTGCACCTCTGGGATTGCAGTGCAGCTTCTTGCCACTAGGCCACCAGAGCTCTCCAGGAAGAATCTGTTGTTGTGATTTAGGGCATATATTTTAACCAGATACTTGCACCTGCCTGATGAGTGCCGAAACCAGGAGTATTTGGAAACTGAGGTCAAGTGAACTCAGTATTTAATTGTAACAGGTCAAGCAGTGGGGAGAAAACCTTGAGCTGAAGCGTGTTGCATGGGTAAACACAGTTTTAGTTTAGCATCTACAAGAGTCCAATAACTTTTGTGAATAGTTGTCATCACATGTGGATGACTTTTAACAAACAGAAATTTATTATCTTAACATTTTATGAGGTTAGAAGTCCAAATTGGGGGTTCCAGTTCTAGGGGAAGCCTCTCTCTATCTATTCATTCCAGACGCAAGTCTTTGTATGCTTCAGCACCTGTGCAGGAGTCCTGGCCTTCCCTGGTTTTAAAGACCTTTTAAGCTGGTGGCCTAGTGGCAAGAAGCTGTGCTGTAATCCCAAAGGCGCATAGATTGAGGTCACCAGCTGCTCCGCAGAAGTATGGGAAGTCTCCTCTCATGCCTCTGAAAACCCACTGGAGGCTCAGCTATGGGTCAGTTCTGACTCAGTGGTACACAACAACAACAAGCACATACTTTGGGCATGCTGCCAGGAAGGACCTGTCCTTGGAGAAGGACATCACGTTTGGAAGTGTGCAGGGTCGGCCTAGTAGAGGAAGCCCCTGGACAAGATAGATTAACAGAGTGACTGTGGCAATGGGGGCAGGTGTGTCGGAGACAGCGAGATTGGCTCGTGGGAGGGAAGGGTTCATTGCTATTGCTCATAGGATTGCTATGAGTCATGGTTGACTTGACAGCACGTAACAAGATGCAGCACAGGGATAGGAGCCCAGAGGATAAACTCCACTCCTGGAAATTCTTTGATGCATAGCAAGCAATTGCAAAGACTATGGCCTGTATCAGGAACACCTGAGTCTCCAGATTAACATCGTTGCTCCTCAGTACTCTGGTGACAGTACTCTGAGACAGCTGACTTTCCTAATACAATTTGTCTCTTGATTTCATGGTTGCTGGTAACAAGAGTGTTGATTGTAGCACCAAGCAAACTAAAGCTGTGAACAATCTTAATCTCTTCACGATCCATCATGATGCTGCCAATTAGCCCAGTGGTGAGAATCTTTGTTTTCTTGATGTTGAGCTTCAATCCATATTGAAGGCTGCAGTCCTTATCTTCT
>NW_006399798.1:16719647-16730925 GCF_000299155.1 Elephantulus edwardii | reverse complement strand
CAGGTCCTCCTCAGTTTCAGCAAGCAGGGTTGTGTCATCTGCATAATGCAGGTTGTTGATGAGTCTTCCTCCAATCCTGATGCCACATTCCTCCTCAGACAGCCCAGTCTCCTGGATGATCTGGTCTACATATAGATTGAAAAAGTATGGAGACAGACTACACCCCTAGCATACACCCTTCCCGATTTTGAACCGTGCAGTGTCTCCTGGTCCAAGTATCAAATGTCCTGGGATTCCCATTCTACTGTTTATAAAAGAATGCAGAATCTTAAGCATTTCCTATGTATGGGTTATCCTCCGCAGAAGAATGAGCACGTTCCAAAGTATTTAATAATGATGAAAATAAATATTATCTGTTGGGTCTAGATAGCATATTTTAACAAAGTGTAAAGAAACAGAAGAACTCTAAAATGTAGTGGGAAAGCTCAAACTTGTTGAAATATTTCTAAATGCTCACATTGTGTTCTGTGGGATTTGCTACAGAAGAGATGAAATACACACCAGAAAAGTTACACTTCTGCTGATGGAACTGGTTCCAACTCAGTGACGCTCCACGGGGTTCCTGAGTTACAAATCTTAATAAGACATTTCCCATCTTTCTCTTGCAAAGCAGTTGGTAGATTCAAACTGCTGACCTTCTGGTCAAGCTCTGCACTAGGCCTCTAGAGCTTCCTGAAATAGGCAGTAGTACTAGTGACCTATCAGAATTTACTGTTAACTGCACGCTGCACACACACATGCTAGTCTTGAGTGGTGCTCTGCATAGAATCACGTTCGCATTTAGGAGAACAACACGGTTCTCAAGGCTTGCTAATCAGCAGTAAACGGCAAGTACTTTGCACATAGATGATCTTAGGAGTGGAAAAATGGTTTTGGAGTAAGATTTAAAAGAAATCCTACGAAGGCCTAGATTTAGCCACCCTCACTCACCTCCAAGTGACAGAGCAGTCAGATTTCCTTTCTACAAGAAGGGAGAGTGATTCCAAGGGATTTGGTATAGCTAGATTTGTTTCTTCACTTGATCTTAGCCTAAAGGCCGAGAAGCGAGTTGGATTTGGTTCTTACAGCTAAACAGAATTATTCCTTAAACTCCAGAGGGGTAATTCAGCCCAGTAATGATGCTGCAATGAACCATGAATGCCAATTCAGTAGGACCAGAGACCATGTGGAGGTTCTTTGGCTAAACATTAGTTCTAGCGGTGGATGCTGGAAATCAGCATTAGGGCAAAGTTCAGCCTATTTCCAACTTTCCCAGAAGCAAGGAATTTGTGGGTTTTGAAGGGATAGGCTACTAGACTGTATACTGTCTAGCAAAAAAGAGGGAGAAAAAAATATATATACACAAGGGAAAAATGTATGGGAACATGGGATGTCAGAGAACTAGCACGCAAACAGAGAGGGACAGAAGGACAAACGTGTAAACAGCTTGCATGGATCACAGTCAGCCTCAGGTTTGAAAGTAATATCATCATATATATGGTGATAATTCAGAAAATGATGTGGAGAAGGAACCTATGACTCATCTTGAACTTCAGAGACCAAGGTGTGACTGGAGGCTGAAGATAAACAATGCCAAGTAGCATGTTACAGAGGAAAGAAGAAAATTTTAGAAAATGTAGATATTCAGCAGTCCAAATGAGCTACTGCCTTGAAAGAGATACTGAGGAACTGGAGGTGTTACAAATCTATATGCATACTTAACACCGAGCATCCAAATACTTAACAACTCCTGTGGTTTGGTCCTGGGAACACGCAGACTGGTTGTACTCAAGTTTGCCAGCTACTGTGTGTGGGAAGTTTATGTTTTGCATTTTAGAGAACTAAAAGGCAGGGTGGAGGTGGTAATGGTGAAGTTGGCGCTACAAAGGCAAACATGTTTTAGTTAATGGGGTTGGTGTTACATCATTTTGGGAAAATTGTCAATGTAGGAAGCCTAGTTGTGATACGTTATTGCATGAAGCTGTGGCCTGACCCAGTGAGATTACAGGAGGAGGATGCTGATGTGTTTCATGACGGAAAGGGACAGCATGGAGGGAGAGGTGTTTTGCTGCTGAATTTGAGAAGGACAATGTAGCATTGCCCTGCCCTTAGGGTGCTCTGGTGGCCTAGTCCATGGGGCTTTGTGCTGCTAAGCCAAAGGTCTTGCACCTCTCCAGCCGTCCAGATTCACCACTGGTGTTTCATTCATTCGTCACATTTTGCTTTACACATTTCCTAAGTTACAATACCCCCAGTGTCCCACCAACCAAATCGTGCAGCTCTGCAACTGCATTCCTGACCATCCTCACCCTTCTGCCCCCAACCCTCACCTCCTTGTACCCCCATTGTTTTTCCCAATAAAAAACACACACCCAAAACCAATACCCACAGTGTCAACACACTTCCCCCACTTTCTCCCTCATTCCTACTAATCCTGTTATTTTATCCCTTCTTGCCCTCAGGGCTTTTCAACCCATCCATTGCTATAGTTGTTAGGTGCCATCCAGTTGAGTATGACTCATATGACGTTATGGATAATGGCTCTGAACCCTGTCCTATGCTGTGCCATCCTCACAATCTCCAGTACCCTCAAGCCCATGGCCACAGTCACTGTGTCAATCTACCTGGTTTAGAGTCTTCCTCTCCTTTGCTGTCCCTCCAACTTCCCAAGCATGTCCTTGACTATAGACTTTCCCAGTGCAATACGCTTCCCGATCTCCTGCCTGCTAGTACCAAGATGAAGTTGTTGACAATCTCAATCTTTTCTCCATCTATTGTGATGTTGCCTAATGGTCCAGTGGCTGGGAATTTTGTTCTCTTTAAAAAAAATCATTTCTTGTTGCACACTTTCCTCCCTCCTCTCCCTTTCCTTCCCCCTCCTCATTTTTTTTTCCTTGACATTGAGATGCAATCCATGCTGAATGCTGCAGTCTTTGATCTTCTACAGCAAGTGCTTTAAGTCCTCCTCACTTTAGGCAAGCAAGGTTATGTCATCTGCATAACGAAGGTTATTGATAGTTCTTCCTCCAATCTTGATACCCCATTTTTCTTTTTTTTTTAATTTTTATTTTATTTTGTTTGTGTGTGTGTGTGTGCGCCGTCAAATCGGATCTGACTGGTACAGGAGGAGATGGCCCCTCCTCCGGCAGAACATCTGGGGGATTTGAACCACATATCTCTGGGATTGCAGTGCAGCTTCTTGCCACTAGGCCACCAGAGCTCCCCTATACCCTGTTTTTCTTAATAATAGAGTCCAGCTTCCCAAATAATCTTCTCAGCATACAGATGAAATAGGTAGAAAGGATTCACCCCTGACAAACACCTTTCCGAATTTTAAACCATGCAGTGTTCCCTCGCTTATTTGCATGACAGCCTCTTGGTCTGGGAATAGAGTTTGCTGTAGAGTCAGAACCACCTCCTAGCTGACCCTCCTGAGGGTTTGTTGGAAGCTGTATCTTGCATGGGAAGAGACTGCCCATCTCTCTCTGGATTTAGACTGCTAGGGAGGTGCCACGTTTCAGTTAGCAGTGCCACAGCTCCCTATGGACTATGCCACCAGACCTTTCTTGGGCACACGCTGCTCTCTTGACCCGACATGGTTAGTTACTCTTGAGGAGTGATTCTGTGGAGTTACAGACCGAGTATACCTACTGTTTGGTTGAAAGTTGAGCTACAGTGTGAGTTTTATTTCAGTATGTTTTTCTTGGTCAGTAACCACTTAGGTTGTAGGTAACCTTACATTTGAAGAATGGAACCCAAGTGCCCATTTAGGTGAATGGATGGGTTAAGGTATGCAACCCCTAGGCTGCAGATTCACCTTGGCTATTTTATGGCTAGATAATTCGACTTAACGCAGGCTAGGCTTCCTTGCACACAAGTCCGGTTCATTGCTTTGTTCCTTTTCCTCCTTGCGGCTTCTTTCCCACCAACCCACAATTCCGGCTGCCAACATTCTCTTGCAGAAGAGATGTGAGAGTGAGAGAGAGGAAGCTACGCTTGGAAAGAAGATTGCTTTGTACTTTATTTACAACAGAATATAAGAAAAAGTAAGTTATTAACAATAATAAATAACTGGAGGGGGAACCACAAAACAGCCATAAATTGACACAGAAGGATGGCATGTGTGATGACCGAATTTTGTTTGCTTTGCTTCGTGGTCTCTAACACTGTGCGTTCAAAACGTGGTCCTTCAGCAGTGGCAGTGGTATGTTGACTAATTCAACCAACCAAGATCCCAGCTTGACATGTAAACACTAAATGTTACACTTGAAGCCACATAAAACTGGCATAGGACTCAAAGAACTTGTTGGTGATATATAAAAAAGTGGAGACTTGCAGTCAAACAGACATGCTTTCCATTTGAAGCAAAAAACATCGAGATATTTGTCCTAAAGCATTTAACAACAAAATTACATTTAGTCATGGCATCTGAAAAGTTCTCAGTATGTTCACATTCTCTTATTGCACTAATTTCTAAAAAGCTTAAACATATTTTAAACGCAAACAGCTTGGTTTGAAGGAAGAACACAGAAGGATCTGATAGACTTTGCCGCAGCATGCCAATGCTGTGCTGGTTTTAACTAGTTGATTTTCATGATCAAATTGTAGTCACTGGACAATTTTTTTTGAAAACAAATGTCAAGAACTGTGTTTCAGATTGCAGATTGTCACCTAGCCTACCGAATCAGAAGACCAGAAAGAGAACGGGAACTATTTAGACAATTCCTGTCCATTGGATTACCTGATTATACAGTATTTGTATATTACACTTTGGCCCTTCTCTAAAGCAAAATTTGTGTTGATCCAAGCTAGTCAGTGACCTATTACCGTGCTGTATCTGAGCCATGAGGTGCTAAGGAAAGCAGAACTTAAAAAAGACATATAAATACACTAGCCCTAGATGTTCACAGAAAAATGATTTCTTGAGAGTGTCAGAATACTCTCTCTAGGTCTGTTTATTAAAGTGCCTTGAAAGAAAAGCATATGATTTTTCAAGGGGGTTTACTGTTTTGTTTTGTAAGTATCTGCATGATACACCCCAACTGTGCTACTTAGAGGAGTATTATCACACCCCCAAAACACGGCTAGTGAATACCTCCAGATAGATGAAAACCATTACCCCCACCCAGACATGCAAAACCATAACAGAAGAGTTCCTAAATGAGTCCATCAATGAGACCACAGTTGTTTTAGTTCTAACCGTGCTGAGAAATGTCACAGCTTCCTATCATCAGGCTTGCTCCGCTTCGTTTCATAGCCCCAAAGAAGGAAAAGGAAACGATCTTCAGAGCTGATTTCTGACAGGCACGTCCAGTTGAGATAACAAGGTCCTCTCATCCTAGGGAACAACTTGCGGTTACAGTCAACGGGAAGCACAGGGACACTTTGCAGTTGAAATCCACCCAAACGTGATGTGGTTTATGGTCATTTGACGGTTTCCACTAGCATCAGAGATGAAGGTGTGATGAACATACGTATTATTCTATAGATTCTTCATTTTAATCTATCAGAGACTTAAAATTAATGACATCTGATCCACTATGCTATATTTTTTATATATATATACAGGTATAATACAATTTTGGTGAACAAAGTTGAAGGTTTCCACATTGCAGACAGAGGCACTGAGTTAAGGATTCTCTTTTCCTCCAAACATGCTTATGAATTCAGGTTTCTGCTTTTTTTTTCTTCTTCTGTATTTCCATCATGCAGCCACTTAATTTCCATCCTTGTGAGAATTACTAATGTTCTATATACATCACAGGCGTGTATCTCACAATCGGTCACAAATTCCTATGTGGAGAATGGGTAATGACACTTGAAAACCAAGGTATAGGAAATGCTGAAGTCATTTCTGCCTTGCAGTGATGCGATTAAATATTCAGAGAAACTCAAGGAACATCTACATCCTCTTTCTTTTTGTTAGTGCACAAATAACACATTTAGACGGAGAAACGGAACACATGTTAGGAGCACACACATTTGTTGACAAAGAACCACACCATCACGGGGAAGCTTTGCAACTGATGACTGTGGTATTACACTGGCTGTAAAAGAAATGCAGTTCGCAGGAGGAAATCACAGCTTAGCTTTCTAATGTAGAATGACAGACCTTGAGAGCAGAAGCGACTTTATGAAAAAGGAACTTGGAAAAAATAACCCAGCAATGGAAAAAAACTAAGTGTCCAATGTTATTAATAAACTATATAAAATACATTGGTTCTATGTGAAAATCGTGATCCCATCCCCAACAATTTCAGCTTGCAAATGGTAAGCAAATACATATACTATCTAAGCGTCTTCTGAAAGTAGAATTTTGCTTCCTAAACTACACGTTTAAACTGAACACTCCCATTTAGTATCACTTGTGTGGAGAGGGAGCCATTTAGAAGTCCCAGGGGTTTGATAAAAGGTTACATTTTCCCACAAGCAAAAATCATGCTACCATACCATGCAAAGATGTCTCACTACAACGCTATCAGTCTTAAGAAAGAGATGAACTGTGGATCTACACTGTTTGCATTTGGTTTCCTCTTGGGTCTGTTAATTTTCTTTTTTAAAAAATATATGCTAAATGCCAACTTATAAAGAAATCCTGACAGTCTGCCTTGTGACTTGGAACACATCGGTGCTGGGCTCATCGGCCAGCATATGCACCTTGGGAGAGTTATCAGCCTGAAAGGCGTTTCCAGGTTGTGGTGCTGGGCACTGAGAGAAGCAGGCAGGGGCCACTGGCTGAGATAAAGCTCCTTGGCCTGTTTTGTTTTCTTTAGGATCTGTGTTTGGGGACTGGCCCTTTCCTGAGGTCAGAGGTGATGGTCAGGAAGGCCAGCTAGGGCTCAGGTCTTGTGTTACCAATGACCTTGTCCTCTTCCTCCCCTGAAGAAGAACAGGAAATGGAACAAGATATAGGAAACAGGAAATGCAAGAGACTTCCTTTGTCCTTCCTTCGATGGTTAAAGGCAGTGAGGTATGAAGGTAGCAGATTTTTCTCCTTAGACGGCAGGAGAAGTCGCTCTGCTCACTTGGTGGGTGATCTTGCCTCCGGCCCACCTGTGCTCTCATCCTGCATCCCTATGACGTGCCAAAAAACTAGACATGAGCCGCATCTGTTGTCATGGCTCCTTTTACCTCTGCAAAGAGGTTTGCTAGCATGACCTGTGGCATTCTCCCCATTTGGCTTTCAAAGAAGAAGCAAGAGAATGACAGTCTTTTCTAAGGTCCAGGTTTGGCCAATCTACTCCAGGGACGTTTGGATGAGACTAAGAGTAAAGCAGGGAGGGGCGATGGTTCTCTAATAGTTGGAGCACCTGATGGCCCGACAGTTTTCAAGTCCAGTTAGCTTACTCTGTCCTCAAACGTCTTTGAAAGGGCAAACAGGCCATGAATTCTACCCAAGTAATTGCAGATTCTGAGACTATTAACAGATGATGGAAATTGACAAGTCAAGGTTTGTTGGTACCTGCAGAGAAAAAGAGACGTTTGCTTCACGTGGGCATCTTGATCCTCAAGTAAGCCATTCCTAAACCAGTCAGTTATGCTCACATTCGTCCATGCAATTAAAGGTTTCTGAAGCTGTGAGGACCCAGAGGGGAGAGTTATTAAAAGACAGAAACAAGTGGAATCTTTATTAAATTCTGTGAAAGGTATAAATCTGTTATTATTAATTGCACTTGGAGCCTCTATAGATTGACAATTAAAATTTCTCCAAAATTTAAAGAGTTAGTTAGGCCCCAAATCCTGAGTCAGACTAACCAAAGTAGGAATCTCAGTTAACTGTTGGTATTCAAGTAAAGGTGATCACCAGTTCAAATTTAACAGTTGGTTATGCTATGCCTGAGAATATTTTTTTTGAGAATTTCAGGTTTGATGGGAGGAAATTGATTCACACTATTTTACCACACCTTTGTCACAAAGTGGTGCAAAATTTTTCATATGTTTCTACTTGAAGTCCAAATGCCCCATAACAAGACAGGTTTACGGATGGAGAGTCTGTCTGTCCTTTCCAAGTCTTAACATCTTACATCTACTATGATGCTGTGCAGCACACGGAGGCATTCAGATTATATGTGAAATGACTCAACCACATGCAGACCCAGACAGCGAAGGAACACGTGTGAGTGACAAAGCAGTCCTCTTCACTATCAGAAGATTCTTAAAACAAAGCAAAACAACCCCAAATGAACATAGAAAACCCCATTGAACTATCCCTAGGACGAGTTACTCGGACTTGGGCCGACATGGCCTTTCTGAGGCGGGCATGCCAGGCAAATTCAGGGTGGCTTTTTTCTCAGGGTCTGGAAGCGTGAGAGTTTCTGGGGCAGACTTTTTCCGGGGCCGATCTTTGGGGACTGACAGAAATTCTGGGGCATCTGTAGAGAGGGGTGTGGACGGAGCGCTGGACGGGGCACTGCGGACGGAAGAAGGCAGCAATGGGATGCCGGAGATAGAAATTGCGGGTGGGAAAACGCCAATTTTCTTGTTGGTGGCTTCCTGAGTGGCTCGTTCAAACTCTCGGACTTCATCCATTGTCATGTCTTCAAAGGAGGGGGAAGGAGAAAAAAAATTGCAGTTATTTACAAGAGATGGAAATAGATTCAACACTATGCCTGCTTTTTGAGGAAAAGGAGGGAGAAATATCTTAAAGGGTCCTGTCCAGACTTCCAACCCAAAGGATCATTTAAATGTGAAATCTACTTGCTCTTTTTGAGGCAAAGCCCTGAAATGCAACACTCCTGCGTAGGTAACCAAGACTAGCTACTACTTTTCAATAGCATTTAAAGTAATTTGAGAGGAAAAAACCCCCACACATTTTGAGCAAGGACCTCACAGGAGAATACAGAAACAGTCCAAGGGACCACAAGGCTTGTGTGTGTGTGTGTGCTGTGCTGTGTGCATGCATGAATGTTTTATGTGCCATGTGCATGCATGCTGTGTCTGGACTGTGTGCGTGTATGCAGTATGTGCTGTATGCATGCATGCTCTATGTGCCATGTGTGTTGTGTCTGGACTGTGTGTGAACGTGCCATGTGCATGCCAGCTTATTACTGTCGTTTTGGAGGATACATGGAAGTTAGTTGTAGGCTTCATTATCTCATCCGTAAAGTACTAATGTAATCAGTGGTGCTGAGATGAGACATACAAAAGCACAGGACCACCTTTATGGGGCAAACAGGTAAATCATGAGAATTCTTATCCTATTTTCCTACTCAATAAGTTGGGGTTTTTTTTAGACACCATTCATATTATGGATATTGGTTTCCTGACTATATATCCATCCTGACTGATACACCCTAATTCATCTGACTTGGCTTTTAAATAAAGAAAGCAACAACAACAATAAATGTTACAAATTTTCCCTATGGTCAAGAAAAGAAAACCACGTATTAAGGAACATTCAGAGAAAAAGAACAGAGAATCAAAGAGAAGATAATTTAATGAGTAAAGGTATTATTTTTTAAAAAAAGACATTATTTGGAATTCAACAAATAAATACAATGATGACTCATTCAACAGGCACTGCCGAATAATGCAGATTCTCTGGGTGCTGGAAATACCAAGTGAGACAGTGAAAAAACAGGAGCTTAACTGAAATCTTTCTCTCAGACACCTAATATATTCCATTCTCAAGGCCACGTGGGGAAGTCAATGGTTTGAATCCATCAGCTGCCCTCTGAGAGAAAGAAGGAGTCTCGTTCCCATAAGGATTTACAGCCTGGGAAAGCCGGAGGAGGGTCCCCGTGAGCTGGAATCAGCTTTTGGGCAATGGGAATGGACGACTCTATACTTACTATCAGAATATACTAGAAGTGTGTATACTGCAACGGTGCACTGTTCTATCTGAGACAGGGGGGACTTCTTCCTTGGAGAAAAACCATATACTTTTTTAAAAAGATAATATTAATTAATTAATTAATTCATTCATTCATTCTTTTTATGTGTGTACTGTCAAATTGGATCTGACTCGTACAGGAGGCGATTGTTCCTCCTCCTTCAGCAGAGCATCTGGTGGATTTGAACCACGCACCTCTGGGATTGCAGTGCAGTTTCCTGCCACTAGGCCAGCCACCAGAGCTCCCCTAAAACCATATACTTTTTTTTTAACCATATACTTTTTATAGTTTAATGTCTCTTCACTCATTCTCAAGGATCCTGCTGTTAACGAATATTATTTGCTCTTTTTCTGGCTATCCCTGGTATCCTTTGCCGTTTTCATTTTCTGGGACCAGGAAGCCCAGACAACTGGACTACTTAGAGGAAGTACAGGACCTCTACTAAGGAGCCCATGCCTGAGTAAGTGCTGAAACTGCCATCCATAAATTTCCTCCATCTACTGTAGGTTCATAGGGTCGCTATGAGACATCTATGACTCGACGACACTTAACAACAACTGTAGCTTCAATGTTTCTTGTTCACTGCCAGGTACTCAGTGGTCAGAACTTCACTAGATGGTACTGCCCTGGTAAACTCGTTGGAAATAATACCTTGGAAATACTAATTTTGGAATTAATCTTCAGTGTTACTCATTAAGATCACAATGTGTTAACTAGCAAATCATAAGGATATTGCATAAAACAAAATACCTAAAGAAGACTTCATTAATATTTTTAGAAAAAATTTTATTATTGTGTGTGTGTGTGTGTGTGTACACTGTCAAATTGGATCTGACTGGTACAGGAGGAGATTGTCCCTCCTTCTCCAGCAGAGTATCTGGTGGATTCAAACCGCTTGCCTCTGGGATTGCAGTGCAGCTTCTTGCTAGTAGGCCACCAGAGTTCCTCATTAATATTTTAATATTAAAATTTTAAGCTAGAGAAGAAGTTTTCATAAAGGAAATGAAAAATGATGGCTTAACAGTACAACTATTAAAATACCTAAAAGAGAACATTTAATCAGAAAGAAAATTGATATAGTCTGTAACACTCCAGTGAGTTGGGTATGTTTCTGTGACTGCCCATGGATTAACACTGAAAAGAGCAACTTTGTAAACGAGTTGGCCAGATTCTCTTCCCCAAGTGTCCGGCAGGGGGCAGAAATGACCCAAGCTAGTCTCTTTGCAATCCCTTCCTTGAAGGCTTTAAAATCACTTAAAGGAGGCAGTTGTTTCCTTATTGCTGTGTGCATGGACGCTAATTTTGCATAATTTCAATGTAATCTGTCCTTGCTCAAGTTAATGATTTAAACTTGATTCCGCACCCAGGCAGGGTTTAATTTGTGGACAGCAGCCTCTTGATTTGAACTATTTTTCATCACATTGGTGCTGGGAAAATAAGTGATCTCCAATTTCAAGGGGTGTGTG
>NW_006399798.1:16674117-16719527 GCF_000299155.1 Elephantulus edwardii | reverse complement strand
ACAAATGATCCCAAAATTTTGCAGGGATTGAAAGAATACTGGACATACTGTAAGCATTTAAAATGATCATTTGTGTTAACTGTATGTATATATGGATTATGGGGAAAACAAATGATCCCAAATTTTGCAGGGTTTGAAAGAATACTGGACATACTGTAAGCATTTAAAATGATCATTTGTGTTAACTATATGTAAAAGAAGGAAGCATCTTTTAAGTTGGAGTCACATCTGCAACTGGGGTTTGCAGCCTCAAAATCCATGGTCTGTCTCATGGACAGAGAACCATGCTGTGGGTATCTATATAGTAAAAGGATTTTACAATAGTAATAATAACAACAATAGTAAAACCTAAGGGAAACCAAACAAAAGGCCAGAAGAATTTAAGATGTAAGAATTTAGATTTGTTTGAAAAGCACTTTGCTGAGCAGCCTTTGGACAGGTGGTGTCTCCTTCTCCCTCTGGTCATGTCTGCAGTGAGGAGACATTGGCTGAGGGCACCTGGAACCTAACGTTCCTCAAGAAGAAGAAAACGTGGTAGAAATTCACAGGCAGTTTTCCTGAACATCCTTTCAACTTTAGAACAGGGAGAGAGGAGGGAGGAAGGCCAACTGGAAAGAGGATCAGAGACATCTGAGCGGAGAAAGAAGCACCGCAGCTAAGTGGGCTCCCAGTGCTTCTGCAAAACCAATCACCACGTGCAAAACGGGAGGCGGAATCAGGCATTCCCACGCATGCAGGCAGCTGCGCACAGCACACGTTCCAAAGACATGCTCCAAACCCCAAACTGAACACCCGCCAAGTACAACTGCATGGTCTTCCACACTCCAAAGCCTCCTTTAACATCTCCCACCATCTCTCAATTTTCCATAACCAGTTTTATTTTTAAACCCCAAATGGAATCTTTTGGGACCTGGGTTAAATGAACTTGAACGTTCAAGTTGGTAGTACCCAGTGAGATCTCAGCTCTGGCTGAAGATTTGGTGATGACACTTCTCTTTATTAACGGCATCTCCTCTTCACATCGTTCGCATGAAGGATTGAGAGATCACTGTTTTTGAAGTGCCAGCATGCAGCACCCACCCGGTCAGCCCTCACTCAATATCTGACGTGTGACAATGCAGTCCTGAGCATCCGAGGCTCATCTTTGACCCAGGACAGATCTGCTCTGCAGCCCAACAGCCCTAGCTCACCACCCAGCTCAGCCAGCGAGGATGTGTACGCAGGATACAGCCCAATTTAGAGACGCTCCTAAGAAACCAGGAGTGGGCAAAACCGCCATAAAGAGTCACAGAAAGCGTTTCAGAGCAATGTAAAGAAACCTAACACAGCAGAGGAGTAGGCGCCCGCACCTGAGTAAGAATTAACTGTTTTGAAAAGTGACTGACAACTAGTCCTAGTTTACGTATGACACCCATCTTTCCCTCTTCGCTCTTTCATCAGGACCACGAAACAGTTCCACTCTCCATGCTCCTGGTTTTATGATTGAAATAACCAATGATTGGATTGTGTGAGAGGGAGAAGTGACCTTGTCCGATTCAGACCCAGTCTGGCTCCCATGCCAATATCCTCCGAGACATATGCTTCGGTGGAGGGGGTCCAGAATGGGGCTTCAAGGGTCAGTTTACATGGGTGTCAGGGGAAGAAAGGGGGAGGGCAACGTGTTGCAAAAATGCTACATACACTTGTTTTGGCATGGCTCTCTATGTCATCCACAGTGGAGGATTGCTGATTGCAAACTTTTATGTTGGTTTGTTCATGCATATTTTTCTCGTATTCTCGAACATCATCCATTGTCATATCTGAAAGAAGGTCAAGACGTTGGCAACTTCTGTTATTAAATGCAAACGTTTAATGAGGGAGGGCTTTCGGGGCAGAGGGCAGTTCAGCAGAGGTCAGAGAGAGGTTTTTAAAAAAGCAGGGAATCCGGTAACTTTATGAAGAGCGGTCATAAAGTTAGCTTAAACAACCGAAGGGGTAGAGAGGGCACGGATGTTAGAAGGGTCTGAGCGCAGAGGAGAGTGGAAATTGTTTAGAAGTGTTTTCCATAGAGGGGGCTAGCCAGGTGGGAAATATTAATTAGCACGTGGGCAGTGGCGAAGGCTGGGATCTCCTAACATATCCTTAGAAGATCCCTTAGGGATAGATTGGTTTGGTTTAATACTTACCTGCTATCTATGCCTTTCAAAAGAGACTTAGTCTTTAAAGGAATGCATTCAACAGAAAGGACACTTTCATTGATACTGGAAGACCAGTGATGGAAAGGGTAGGGAGATGACATTCAGTGGGGCAGTGAGAGGCGATGGCCTTGTCACTCAGAGCTATTCTATAGGGAGCACATGGTGGCAGACAGCACAGGGCTCTACTGAATGCCAAGTGGAGCCCAACAGGCTGAAGATGGCTGGCACCACGCCCACCCAGACGTGTCTATCAATAAGCTGGCACATGACATTATTAGGAATTTTAGCTCAAGTCTGCTGTTTTTCATCTTTTCAGAAATAATAATCTTCTACTCCAGTGGTTCTCAATGACAGCCGGATGGTATATCGGGGTGTCCCAGCGATGATGGTGCTGGCATCTAGTGGGTCAGGACCAGGGTTGCTGCAAAAGCACTCAATGATGCATAGGGCAACCTTGACTAGAAAGAGTTCATTATCTGGCCCAAAATGTCAATAGTGCCAACACTGGGAAACCCTATCTTAATTTAATTTAAAAAATCAGAACACCAAACAACAACAACAACTCATCAAACTGAAACAGGGACTCCATCCTTCTTCAGCGCATGAAATAAGGAACAGTCTCACTTTGAAGACTTCGGGTGTTTATCCTGCTCTTTGACCCAGCCCGGCCCTGCCCCTTGGCTGTCTGACAAGGTTTCCTCAGCAGTTCTCCCAGATGGGCATTCCTCTGCCATGCTCCAGGCAGAACTTAACTTCACACCTCTCTATGTGAAGGTCCACTGACCATTGCTTCATCTCCCACCCCATCACTAAGTAGCGTGGAGGGGATTTAGAGCTGGTGTTCACAGCTGGACTTTCTCCTTAAGTACTGCCCCTATCATGTGGTTCAGCGTCTTTTTATATCATGCCATGTCATGTGAGAGGTTCTTCATTTCCAAAGGGCACACGTGCCAGGAGCTCATGACTGAATTCAGTGTGGTGAGGGGCCAAGATAGAGCAAGGCTCTCAAGCTCGACTTGGCAATTTTATCTTGCCACTGATCCGCCTGGCACCTAAAATCCTCCATCAGAAACGCTGTCCATAAGCAATGTAAGTATTAAGAATGTTAAGCAGCAGTCTGGCCAAGCAAACAGCATGCTTTTTTTTTCTTTTTTAAGAAAAAGAGGCAACCAGAAAACAATAAAGGGATGCTTCATGATTAGAGCAAATGCATCTTAGTTAACAATAACATATTCTTTCAATATAGTCACTCTCATCTCAACGGTTAGCAAAATTTGTGAAATATAAATATATCTGAAATGAATACTAAAGACTATTTTTTAAGCTACGAGTTGAAAATGAAAACCTATCTCCACACACGTGTTCATGAAACGCTTTCTTTCCCATCCACATCCCCTCTGGTACCATAACAACTTGGAAAACAAAAGCAAAGAATTCTGGTTTCCTGGGGAAGCCCAGCAGATACCATCCTTCCACTTTAATCAGCGCAATGTCAAGAGAAGAGCTTGAATTATGTGACCGTGTATTGATGAATGCAAACACGTATCATTTTTATGAATGTGAAAAGGGATTTGACAGCAAAGATACTCATTACTGTCCTGTCAGAACAGTGAAAGGCTGAAAAGAGCAGAGGGGGCTGCGGTCAATAAAAATGATGTGATGACGCCCTTGATACATTATTAAATAAAAACCAGGAGGGAACAAGAATAGCACATGCTGTAATAAAGCATTTTTTTAATAAAAATACTGTTGTTGTTAGGCGCCATCACAGGGACTTTGGGTACCGTGGGACAAAATCCCGCTGGAACCTGCACCGTCCTCACAATCTCTCCTTCAGCCCATTGCTGCGTCAAGACATCTCATTGAGGGTCTTCCTCTCCTTTGCTGACCTGCTATTTTTAAAAAATTTTATTATATTTTCTGTGTGGACTGTCAAATCAAATCTGATTGGTACAGGAGAAATTGCCCCTCCTCCTCCAGCAAAGCGTCTGGTGGATTTGAACGGCTCAGCTCTGGGATTGCAGTGCAGCTTCTTGCCACTAGACAGACCACCAGAGCTCACCAGAAGCATGATTCCTGCCCCCCACCCCCAAGAACTGACCCCTCCTGACAACATGCCCAAAGTGTATGAGACCAAGTGTCTCCCTCCTTGTGTCCAAGGAGCACTCTGGCTGCACTTTTCCCAAGACATGTACATCTAAAAAAGCAACTCGATGCATCCATCCATTTAAAAAGGCTAACAGTGACTTCTAAGAGTTGCAACAGATAGGTAGTTTTAATTTTCTTCCTACCTATATCTACCACATTGTAAAAAAATATCAAATATGTATAATGGTGTAAGAAAGAAAAAAAAAAAACAGCAATGTTGTAACAATCTGTTGTTTAGGGTCATTAGGACGATGGGTACTATCAGTTCGGAATTGGGACAAGAAACCCTTCTGGATGGTGAATGGATTTGCTATCAGGAGTTGACCTGAAGGCAGTTAATAAGAACAATATAGACTTTTCTAGAATTTTTGCCCACTCTAAAAGCATTATCCCTTGGGCTTTTTTTTTTTAAATCATGAAGAAAAAAGAAGCAAATTTTCTAATTATTTCATCTAAAAGGAAAAAAAAAGTGCCCATGAAGACCACATAAGAGTTAACATGTCTAGAAGGATAGTGCTCTGAAGATGATGGTAACTTGGTCTCCTACGATGCTGAGGGGAATGATGGCCGAATCCTCATATATGTGTATCTCCATGTTCAGAGAGATGACGTCAACATTTTCAATATTCCTCAGTGGCTTACAGAAAGCCTAATCAGGTGGAAATGTTACCTTTCAGGTTATCTGGCAAAGTGCACTGGCATCGGGTCATGCTTCAGAATCTGTGTATAAATCAATTTTGTTTTTTTGTAAACTCAATTACAGATGTTCAATGACAGATTATACTTTTGGAGACGATTTATCTTCATTACTGATTGATTTCCAATGACCAGAGAGGCTTCTAACCGTTCATGTTCAGATCTTTTTTGTGTCCACAAATGCTTATGTGTTGGCAGAGAAGCTCTTAATAAAAGGAACCCAGAAGAATTAGCAAAGAATCACCCCTTGATTAACTCAATTTTTTAAAGGGTCATAATTTTACGTAAGCTTTCCTTAAAAAGGGACAAGAAGCACAGGAGCTGACCACCGGACTGAAGAAAACATTGGCATGAATACATCTGAACATCTTCGGGGCTCTGCTGAGGTTAAAGGATACAGCAGCACCAGGCTGAATTCTGGCGCGTCTCTGACCTCTTGCTGCATGTCAAAGGGACAGAATTTCTTTTTTTTTTTTTTACATAAATTAACCCATTTATTACAGGCTAGAGATGCTTCAAAAGGGGGAACTTCTACTGGTCTTTCAGTCTTCTGATGGCTGACTTCACCGTGACGGCCGAGGTGGTGTTGTAGGTCCAGGCGCCACCAGCTACTGTCTTCATGCAAGAACCACAGTGCCAGATGCCCACAGCTCTTCTCTTCATTTTGGTTTTGCCGCAGAAGGAGCAAGTGTACTTGGCATGCTGGCTGATTTCAATTTTCTTTACCATCTTCCTCAGCGAGGCCCCATAACGGGTCCCGTATTTACCCACGATGCCGACCTTCTTGGTGCGTTTGGCCATTGCGCCGCAAACAAACACCAAGCCCAGAGGGACAGAATTTCTTATGGAATCCTGATGGTTCATTGGCTGAGTACTGGCTGGGTCAAAGAACTGGCTGTTTGCATCTCAGTGGCTCCATGGGAGAAATATGTGCTGCTGTATAGATGGTAACCTTGGAGACACTGTGGAGCAGCCCTATTCCGTCCTACAGGGTTGCTGTGGGATGGAATGAATTGGAAGGCCACAAGAAGTAGGTTGTTGTTGTTGTTGTTTACTGTTGAGTCAGCACTGAGCCAGAGCTGACCCTTCAGCAGGTTTTCAGAGGCAGTAAATTGCATGGGAGGAGACTGCCTATTGTTCTCACAGGGAGAAGCTGGTGGATTTGAACTACATCCCTTCGGCTTTGCAAAGCAGCTTTTTAAAAAAAATTATTATTAAATTTTATTAGTTTTAGTGAACATTTAGAGATTTTGGGTTTTCATTCATTCATTGTTGCACTGTTTTCTCTACCCTCCTCCCCAGTTCGTTCTTCTTCCCCTCCCCACCCCCGAATGTCTGTTTTAATTGTCCAATTGCCACAGTGCTTGTCGAAGCCAGTTCTGATTAATCTCCTTTGTCAGTGTGTCCTTTGCCATTCCCTATCACTCCTCCCTGAGAGAGACTTCACCCTGATTCATAAGGAAAAGGGGATGGCTTATTCTCTTAGCTACTTCCTGCAACGCAGCTTCTTAACACTAGGCCACCAGAGCTTCTGTTAATGGACGTTTATAGCGAGACGAAGATTTAGCCGAGACCAAGCTTTAGCTTCTAAAGCATTACAGTGAATATCACTGAATGTATATTCATGAACTTAGGTGTCAGCATTCCCTAGGAATATAGTTCTGGATGTGGGATTGTTGGTAATAGGTTCTAAGGAGGTGTGATGTGGTTGGGCAACTTCCGCAAATCAAGAGTTAGATTGGATACTCCTTTGGATCCAACAAAACGGTGGCTATCCTTTGGGAAACACCATTTTTAATCCTTTAAATGATTAGAAACGCTTGTTCTAGAAAGTTTAGACATGGTATCTTTCCTAAAAGAGTAGTTGATTCTCCAGGTTTATTATGAATTGCCCTTTTCCATGCAATTCAGACCACTCAGATCAGACCCATAATCTATCCACCCAAACCCAAAGCCCACTGCCTGAGTCAGTTCTGATTCAGAGACTCTGGGGTTCTGAGGCTCTAAATCTTTACAGCAGGAGAATGGCAAGCTTTCTCCCCTCGTGGCCTAGTGGCAAGAAGCTGTGCTGCAGTCCTGAAGACATGTGGTTCGAGGCCACCAGTGGTTCCGTGGGAGGATAGGCAATCTCCTCCCATGCGATTAACTGTCTCTGAAAACCAATCGGAGGGTCAGCTCTGGCTCAGTTCTGACTCGATGGTACACAACAACAACAACAACTCCCTCGGGATGGTTGATGGATTCGAACTGCCAACCTTTCAGTAAGTAATCCAATATATTATGAACTAGGTTTTCAGGCCTCCTTTAGGTGTGGCTATTTCCACAATTTTTCTTTTGGGAGGAAGAATCATAGATCTCTTTGAAAAGCTGGTGGGCACCTATGGGTTTCCTCCCCAGAACAAGGAGAACATATACACATACATGCTAGATAAGAGCCCCTGTGTTCAAATGCCTTTTTCAGGAGCTATGAGGCTATAGGAGAGAGCTGGCTCGGTGAACTCAACGAGCTGACGGTGGGCCTGAGCACGCGTCTCTCCACCGTCACTTGTTCCACTCCTTGTCAGGCCTGCTATGGGGACTCCTGGCTGATTTTCACATCACATTTATGAAGTTTCATCTCCATCAGCCAGAACTTCCTCCCACGCCCCTCCCCTTATTTTGGGAAGGGTCAGGACTTCAAAGGCATTCATGAGACTCCGCCCAGTCACAGCTTCCCTCCGGCAATCTGCTGTGCTCCTCTCTTAAAATCCTGTCAGCCATGGGAAGCAAATCCATGCTTTTGTGCAGAGGGACTGCCTATTTTTACCCATCTCCCCTCTCACCCTGTCTTCTGAAACGTGCTGTTGTTGCTTCTCTGATTAGTGTTCTGCTCATGCACCAATAAAGACCAGTGAGGGCTTTGAAAGATGAACCCAACTCCTCCTCTTCCAAAGGGGAAATGGTGAGACTTTACAGGGATTGGGAACAGAAGGACCTCCGCTCCCTGAAATTGTCCTGTGACGACCAAATGCTGCAGCTCAGGAAGAGACGCAAAATTCATCCCTGGGTAGAAAAGTCTGCCGTCTTCTCCAAGGTCCTGCCGCTTGACTATTTATCAAGGGCTGAAGGTTGTTGTTGTTATGTGCCATCGAGTCGCTTGCAACTCATAGCGACCCTATGTAGAAGAGCTCTAAATGCTGTTCTATCCTGTGCCAACCTAGCCATCTCAAACGCACTTATTCCCACCGCTCCAGTCACAGAATCGATCCATCTCACCAAAGGTCTTCCTCTCCTTCGCTTCCCCTCCACTCTGCCAAACATGATGTCCCTGACCAAGGACCAGTCCCTCCTTGCAACATGCCCAAAATACGTCAGTCAAGGCTTCAGAATCCTTGACTCCAGGGAACACTCTGGCTTCACCTTCTCTAGGACAAACCTGTTTGTTCTCCTAGCAGTCCATGGTATATTCAACACTCTTCTCCAGCACCATAGCTCAAAGGCATCAATCCTCTTTCTATCAGCCCTATTCACTGTCCAACTCTCTGATGCATAGCACATAATCGCGAAGATTATAGCCCGCATCAGGTGCACCTTAGTCTCCAGCCTGACTGTTCAATAACGGAGAAAGACATCCCAGGTGACCACTTCAGAAAGGTGTGAGGTTTTCACCTGCCTTAACTTCCCCAAGACCAAACCCACTGCTGGTGGATTGATTCTAACTCTTCGCCATCCTATAGGACAGGGTGGAACTGGGCCACCTCCGGGCTCCCCAGGGTGTAATCTTTATGGAAGCAGATAGTCAGGCATTTCTCCAGTGAAATTCTTGGTGTGTCGGAACCCGCCAACCTTTCAGTTCACAACTAAGCACTTAACCACTGTGCCACCAGGGCCCCTTCATCATCTGTCTAAAGGGGGTGCCTTTTTCCTAATTCTCATAAAGCAGTATAGTTTTTAGCAGCTGGCTCTGCAGATCTGTCTACAATTCTCTAATCTATTTGGACTGAATTAATTAAGCTGTCCTTACAATCCAGTCTGCTTTTCCAGTCTATGCTATAAGCCAGGAGTTGTTAAACGTCAGAGAGCATCAGAGTCAGCTGGAGACTCCTTACTGCCGGGCTGCTGGGCCACCCTCCCAGAGATCCCTATGCGCTAGCTGTGCACTGAGACTGGGGGATTTGCAACCCAAATATGCTGATGGGGTGGGTCCTGACCTCCCTTTGAGAACCAGGCAGGAGATTTTTCCAGGCTTACTAAGGAGAACAGGAGAACGCTGTGGATCCTATTTACCAACTGGACCATGCCCACAGCCTGCAGCATGCAGTACACTGCCTGAAGGGTTTCCAAGGCCCTGATCTTTAGGACAGATCGCCTCGGGGCGGCTGGTGGTTTGAACCATTGACTCTTTGGTTAGGAGCCTGATGCCTAACCTCCAGTGCCACTACGGCTCCCAGCACTTATGCAGAGGATGGAATAAGCAACTTCCGGTGGTACCCAAACCAGTCATCACAGGGCTTCATTTATGCAGGACACACTCAAGCTTTCATAAGACTAATGACATTTCCAGCCTGGCCTCGAAATAAGAGGCTGTGAACAGTGTCGGATTACCCAACAAAGTAGGTACACAGTCAGTGCTCACGTGTGGCTTACTTTCTAATCCCTAGTGAACCATTTTGCATTTTCCCCCTAAATCAAAGATTCTGCTTCTAAGGTCTCGTTGATATCGTTTTTTTTTTTAAACTCCACAGCCTCTTCCTACAGAATCAAAGCATCTGTTTAAATTTACTTTATGATACAATCATTTTCACATTTACAATGTGGGTTTTGCAACAAGATGTGGGGAAAACACCTATGAAACTGTTTGCTACAGAATAGTGTTGCTGCTGTTGTGGTGTGTCTGGGAGTCAGTACTGACTCATAGCTGACTGAGAGGCAGTAAATCACATGGGAAGTGATGGCCCATCCTTGATCCGTGGAGCAGCTGGTAGATCTGAACCGAGTGCCTTGGGGATTGCAGTGTCACTAGTTTCATTAGGTGACCAGACCTTCCTACAGAATAGTAAGCAAGCACCAGTAAGTCTGTGCTTACCTTGCTTTTAAGGTACTCCCTCCTTGGGCAAGAGGACACTAGGTGGGCAGGGGTCACTCCCAAGGATTTGATTTAATGAGGGAGCTGGGGTTTTCCTTCCTCGGAGCTCAGCTGGAGGTGCTGGCCCGAGCAGTACATGAAACTGAGGGTGGCTCTCAGAGCCCTGGCTTTGTGAAAAGACTGCTTTTTTTGGTTGGGGCTGTGACAGCGTATGTAGGGTGGAGACACACTCTGGGAAATACAGGGCACCCTGTGATCTACAGCCCCGAACCAAGTACCACGTCCCCCTCCCCCCCACTCAGATACAGAAAGGCCTTTTGGTCAGTAGATTCCTCGAGCTGTTGTTCACTGTCTCCCCTTTGTCCATGTTAAGTAAACAGGGAGGTGTTCTTTTCTAAAGGAGTCCCGTAGGCTGTGCAAATGGCTAGTGAGTGCAGGTGTTAACGGAAAGGCTGGAGGGTCGAGTCCACCAGAGGCACCCTGGGAGAAAGACTTGGTGATTTCCTTTCAAAAGTCATTGGAAAAAAAAATTTAAAAAAAAAAAAAAGTCATTGGAAACCCTGGGGAGTAGATGCATGGGGTTGCCATTAAGTCAATATGGATCTTCTGAAAGTGATCGAGAATAAAGATCATTTTCCTTTGAAACGCATCTTTGGGCCCTGTCATAGTCTGAGAATTTGCTGTTGGTTCTTTTTCTGGGGGTATGGCATGAAAAATCCTTGTTGCCTCTTTGCCCCAGGCTCCAGTGAAGTAGAAGAAATCTACCCCCAATATTCCCACCTTTCATTCACAATATGAGCTCCTCAGAATCTTTTTTCTTTCTAGTCATGTCCCTAATCAAACCCTCTTTTCTGATAAATATACTTGGCAGGTTTTGAACCTGTTGATTGGTCCCTGACTACCCTTTTGGATGCGGCTTCCCCCTGCCCCCACCGAAAAGCCCTCTGTGATATTTTTCTGGTAGTTTAAAGAAATCTGTCAAAATGACCTGTGTCTTGGCCTTCAAAGTGGCACATTTTTGGTGCTTCACATTGCAGTCCTCTTACCAAACTTCTGATAAGTTTGAGCCATTATTCTTTGACCATTTTGTTGATATTTCCATGGTACTGCGTTTCCATGGAGACTCTGATTCATGCTCCCCAGAATAACAACCAGGATTACCTGCTTTAGGATTGCGAAGCGGTCATGGAACATTTCCATCCCCATGGCTCGCTAGAGATGATTGCCAATGGCCCAGTCTTAGGGAGACTTGATGACAACATGGCCTGATGGTAATATCCTTGTTGCATGACTTCAGTGTCCTGGGTGTGTGATGACAGATGCTAAATGCTGATCTTTGAAAAAAAAATTTTCCCCTAAAAGTCTGCATTTGGACAAACCCAGAAAGATGCATTTGCTCTCAAAAGGTGCAGATAGGAGGAAAATTATAAAACAAAACCCAAACAAATCCTGTAGCCTACAAAACCATCCCTTTTTAAAATTACTGACATTTTAAATTTTACAAAAGTTCAGTAAGTCCTTGGGTTACCAAAGTTTCTGGAATGATATGTAAAAGCAACCTTAATCTGAAACTGTTGAATCAACCTCTGCTTCCATCAAATTCTTCAGTCCAGTCACCTTCATTTGCTAGGTGGGTAGCTCTGAGATCACTGGAAAGGCTTTGAGCTTCTTCTTGTAATAAAGTAAGGATAAATATGAATTTAATCTCACTTTACAACTTAAAGATTCAGGAACCGGTCCCATTTGTAATCCAGGGACTGCCTGTTCCAAGCCTTTTAAAATGTGGCTCGGAAAAAATAAAAAGAAAAAATATGTGGTTCGGAAACATTCCGAAGGGCATTCACTGTCTTGGCCCATTCTGTCCAGTGTATCCTTTTACTTTAAATCTGATGCCTTCTGTTAAGAAGAGTGGAGAATTTGGTGGAACAATGACTGAAGTGCACCAAAATGTAATCTAGGTTACAGTCAGGACAAATTCAATGTGACTTAGGAAAAGGCCAAGGAGGAGGGCATGTCATTAGACCATCGACCTGAAAATCAGATCTGACCTAAGGCCCCAGGAGGGTCTGTTCATTGCTATTTATAGTTGAGGACATTCACCCTCTGAGGACTGATTCTGTGAATACAGAGAATTCGAGGGGAGGAGGCACTAAAGCCGAGCATCTGGGATAGGGGCCTTCATCTATCATGGGATCAAATAGAATTTGGGTTCATTTACTGGAAATGTACAGAACTTGTTTAACTCTTCCCAAATCAAATGGAGACGTCAGAACGAGAGACCCCGTTTGGATTATCAGGGCACCATATCTCTGCCCCTGAATTCTCGCAGAATCTGTTTTAGGGGATGGATTGTTTGAAGTGTTCTCTGAATCGCTCAGAGCACTGTTTTCCCTTGATAGGACAGCTTTGATCTTGATTTGAACTTTGGGAAAAAGTCAGGTGGAGTTGAAATCCAGCCAATAGAGAATTCTGACGTATCAAGCATGCAAGCATAAAACACACCGAGACCCTACTTGGTCAATATTTGTGATTATTATAGACCAAAGCTTCTGTACCTACGCTCTTTTTCATTGCGCTTTGCAGACAGGAAGCCCTGTATCGTTACCCTTCTAGATAGTGGTGATTGAAGCCAGATGGGCTGAAAGCCCAAAGCAACACGTTAGGAAGCTGTTCTACAAGTTATTTTTGGGAAGTTAACTTACCATACCACTCATCAACCCACGCAAAAGCCTGTCTATGTCCAATCAGCAGAATGTCTCGGACCACCTGGAAGACAGAAGAGGGGAGAAATCATACCACGTTTGACTGAGACCATCTGGCAAACAGGTTGCCCAGTTCTGGGAATGTTGGAGATTATGAATTCCTCAGTCCCTTCTCCATGTGCGAGGACCATTACAGGCTGACACACACACACACACACACACACACACACACTGAGCCCGTGCATGCCTCGCTCCTTCCATGGCATGCACGCACATGTCCTTGCTATAAACGAATCTCTTCGTTTTATTTGAAAGGCAAGCTGAGAGCCTGTGCCAGCTAGAGCTGACGTCCTGGCAGTCACCCAGCGGTGGAATTCATCTGCAGGCTTATCACCTTGAGACTTTCCTTTTCCTTTATCTTGAACTAAAACAGCTTCTGCTTTGTATTTGATGAAGGGTGTGTCTCATGGACTCTGGGAGGGCATAGATGTGGGGAACCAAGAACATACGTTTTGGACCAGGAGATTCCTTCTAAGGAAAGAACATTTAATATACTTTCTCTTCTCTGCTGAAACATCCATAAAAACTAGGTTAAAGTTTTGCTTTTCTTTAAACGGAATGTGAGTGTGAAGACAAGATAAAATCTCAGTAAATATCCTACTAGACTTGACTTTTTTTCTCTCTGATGAATATTTGTGTAATACACAAATTGCAAATACTATTTCGTGTAATAATAATTTAGTCAGCAATTATTAAAAGAGATGACAGAAGAGGCCTAAACTAGAGGAGGACATAATGAGATTAATAAGCCTGACTGGAGAGGAAGAGGCATGAAATTATTTTTCTATGGTAGCACATAATGACAACAGAAGACCAAGAAAGAGAATGCACTGGGGTGTGTGTGTCGATATAATACTATTCATGAGCTTTTCTTTCACTGAATTCTCTTTTGCCCTGTATAAATATGCTTTATGCTCTTCAGATACTTACAGTCTCCCTCCAAAATTCACCCCCTCTCCCCAAACCTCCTTTTCTCCTCCCCCCACCCCCAAATAAATCTAGCAATTGTCAAAATCCTCTTGAGGAAGGTTCAAGTCTGTGTCGATAAAGGAAAGATTTTAATTTGGCAAATTTGGAGAGAGCACAGAAGCATTCCAGATGAAGTGTTTATTACCTCAAGTCTTGTCTAGTGAGGCTTTTACGCATTGGAAGAAGGAAATACATAATGAAAATGAGAAACAACATGCAAGTCGTACACACACGAGTGCTGAGTATGTCGAATTCATGGAAATGGAAAGAACAGCATCAGTCATCAGTACCTCCCCTCTGCTACATTAAGAACAACACAGCTGTCTTCTGGAAACAGGAACTCAATAATGTGCTAATGGCTTTCGAACATCCTCCCCCTTCAACTGTGAATAGATTCTTCAAAAACAAAGGTGTTTGCAGAAGGACAGTCCCTAGCACTTCCCATCCACGCAAATGCTCGCCTCAGAGGCTCGTTAGAGACCCGCCAGAGCAGGTGTGGTTTTGAGGGCATTGATGACACTTCTTTACAGTTGGAAATGGGCAGTGGGAACGCCTCCTACAGGAACATGGTTCTCACAGATAGTTTAAAACACATAATGGAATGAATTTCAAAATGGTCCAGAATCACTTGTGAAAAAAGAAAGAAAAACACAAAAAACAAATCCCCAAAACCTTAATGGCAGGTCTACAGTTGTTGTTATGTGCCGTCGAGTCGTTTGCGACTCATAGCAACCCTATGTACAACAGCCCTAAACTCTGCTCTGTCCTGTGCCAATTGCACTGTCTCCGACACTCCCATCCCGATTACCCCAGTCACTGAATCAATCCACCTCATAGAGGGCCTTCCCCTTCTGTGTCGTCCCTCCACCCTCCCAAGCATGATGTCCCTCTCCAAGGACCGGTCCCTCCTTACAACATGTCCAAAGTATGTCAGACTGAGCCTCAGAATCCTTGCCTCCAGGGAGCTGCCCCATTTGACCCTTTCCAGGATGAATTTGTTTGTTTTCTTTGCAGTCCATGGTACATTCAATACTCTTCTCCAGCACCACAGCTCAAAGGCATCAATTCTCCTTCTATCCTCCTTAGTCACTGTCCAACTCTCTGATGTATAACAAGTGATAGCAAAGACCATGGCCTGTATCAGATGCACCTTAGTCTCCAGAGAGACACCATTGCTCTTCAGTACTTTGGAGAGGTCCCTAACAGCAGACTTTCCCATCACAATACATCTTTTAATTTCCTGGCTACTGGTGCCAAGAGTGTTGACTGAGGAGCCAAGCAAACTAAAGCTGTGAACAATCTCAATCTCTTTACCATCCATCCTGATGCTGCCGATTGGCCCAGTGGTGAGAATCTTTGTCTTCTTGACATTGAGCTTCAATCCATATTGGAGGCTGCAGTCCTTGACCCTCTGCAGCAAGCGCTTCAGGTCCTCCTCAGTGTCAGCAAGCAGGGTTGTGTCATCTGCATAATGCAGATTGTTGATGAATCTTCCACCAATCCTGACACCACACTTCTCCTCATAGAGCCCAGCCTCTCGGATAATCTGTTCTGCATACGGTTTAAGTGGTATGGAGACAGGACACATCCCTGGCGTCTACAGTATAGACCTCTCTGTACAAAAACCTCAGACTTAGTGCCATTGAGTGGGTCCAGCCTCACATGGACCTTCCACTGAGCTTCTGAGGCTGTCAAGCGATGGGAGGAGAATGTGTATCTTTCTCCTGCCGAGAGACCTTGGTGGAAACAAACAGCCAGAAATGCACAGCTTTCTGGTTCGCTGTGCAGTACTCTACCGATTGCATCACCAGAGTTCCCCATGTTTGTACAGACAGAGAAAATAAAACACACTATGGACCTCTTACCAAAAAGAGGTCATCTGAGGTAAAAAAGATGCAAGAGGAAAAACATTGTGGAAACTGAGCAAAGACAGTCTTAGACAGACATGGTGCTGAAGCGGGGAACTCTGACCGTCTTCCTGCCCGATGATGGGGTCATGCCGGAAAACAGGAGGTTCCACGGCTTGATTCCTACAATTCTGCCCCCAGCCCACCCTGGCTGGGCACAATGGGAGTGGGAGCTCACAAGCAAACACTCAGTCGGCACTTATCTCTGTGGAAAAAAAGCAAACCTAAGTTCAAAGCTCTCCTATGTGCCCTTGGAGTCTGAGACTACGATGAGGCTAAATTTTGAGGGTTCTCAAGACACAGCTATTCTCTGGATGGAAACGTAAGATCTACTTGGTTATCGACTGGCCTCCAGATCAAGTGAACAAATGCAAGTTCCAAAGAGCTCAGCGTGCTAGGGTCCAGTCCCAACGCCCTCCAAAGCATTTCTGAAAGCTTCTCTGTGTCAGTGTTTAAATGGAAAAATAAACAGCTGGTTTTCTATCTGGAGTGTAGAGTCAACTTGGCAGCATTTCTTTTCACGAAAGCGGGAGGAGCTACACAGGGCACCTGCTCGACATTGTGCTTTCAACTTCTTCCCCCTACAAGGATCTGCAAGGAGGAAAGGCTCTGTAACGAAAGCAAGGAGCCAAGCTGTCACACGCCCCTGAGTGCTGAGACGTCAAATTCATGGAAACCAAGTGAAATGGCCAGCAGGCTGCAAGTCATATTAACGTTTACAAAAGTCAGTGGTTTAGCAGAACAGGACCTGACAATTGAAATCTCTGACTTGAGGTTGCTGCTGATAATTCGGGGGTACCAGGGTTATTAAACTTGCAGCAGTGCTGAGGTGCACAGTCTCATGGGACTCTGCTTTCCTGTTCTGTTTCTTGGAGCATCTGTTACTGTAGGTGCTTCCATTTGCAGGATCTTTTGAGTGAGAATTATCCCTGGCGGCTGCGCCCAGGTTAAGTCCTCTGGCCTCTTCCTAGTACTTCTCTGCCTTGAATTAGATTAGCCTCATGCCAGTGTAAGAATTATATTTCACCAATTCCCTGAAATATACTTACCCACAAAGGAGAGATGAAGCATCCAACCTCTATTACTAGGAGAAAATGAAAGCCATTCATAAGAGCAGTTTTCTAAGAGATGTGTTTTCTAGATGCTGACACCTTTGCAGTTGTTGTGAATCCTGTTCTCCGACTGAGCTGGTGACAGTCCTCATTATTCCATATTTGCAAACCCACCTATTCTCTAAAAGTGCTCGTGGGCACGTCTGTGGGTCTCAGTTGCGCCCCTGAGTAGAGGAGCAGAATTGTCCCAGCTGAACAGGCTGGCTGTGTGCTAATGAAATAAAATCAGTGTTCACGAGCAATTTCTAGAACAAAACTGCCGCGGACGCACCGCCAGGAACAGATGTGTGTTCACTCACCTTGTGCACAAATTGTTCCACTCTGGTCTGAAGTCCCCAGACCTCGAACTTCACGGTCACCAGCTTGTAGGAACACATGATGGGCTGATGACTGTCCCTCCAGCCTTCCCTTAACTGTCCCCGGCCTGTCTTCTCGGACTTGAAGTGTTTAGGATCCTAGGGAGAAAAAAAATAAAAGAAATGGTAACTTAAAAGTGCAGATGTTATTTTTAGGAACTGTCCAGAATAGGCAAATTCATAGAGACAGACAGTAGGGGCTTGACGTACGGGGAAAAAGGGAGTAATTTCTGAAAGGTGGAAAATGATCTGGTAGTTGAACATTGAGTTCCTATGTTGTTGTTGTTGTTGTTATTTACCTACCATCAAGTTGCAACCGACAGTAGGCAATAATACCATCATAATATGTTAAAATCAACCATACACTTGTAGTATTTCTATTAGGCCAGTAATAGATAACCAAGATATTCTTTACCCCTTAAGTAATAACTCCTCATTTCCTCCTCTCCCTAGTCCTGATAACCACTAGTAAACTTTGGTCTCCAGACAATTTCCTATTCTAGACTTTTCACTTAAGAAGGGCCATACATAATATTTGTCCGTTTGTGTCTTATGTCTTCTCTTTAGCTTAATGTTTTCTGGTATGGTATGTGTCAGAACTTTATCCCCAGGGAGCTCTCCATGGCCTAGTGGAAAGACACTGCACTGCAATCCCAGAGGTGCACTGTTCAAATCCCCCAGATGCTATGCTGGACAAGGAGGGACATTCTCCTCTTGTATCAGTCAGATCTGATTTGATGGTACACATACACAAAAATAATAAAATATTTTTTTTAAAAAAGAAAAAGGAAAAACAGAACTTTATCCCATGGCTGAAAACGATTTCATTGCATGTATATACCACATTTGCTTCTCCATTTATCTGTTCGTGGACACTGGTGGCTTGTTTCTAACTTTTGACTATTGTGAGTAACGTTGCAGTGAAGTGTCTGCCTGAATCTCTGCTGTTAGTTCTTTTGGGCAGATACCTAGGAATGGAATTGCTGGCTTAGATGCTCATTCAGAGGAGCTTTGGTGGCTTAGTGGTAAGGAGTTGTCAATTCAAAGGCACCCGGTTCGAACCCACCAGCTGTCCATGCAGAAAGATGGGCAAATTCCTTTCCATGTGATTTACTCTACACTCAGGGTATTGGCCATGACCTCTGGATTCTGAATGGAGAACCGCTGGCCATGGGCTTCAGTTCTGCTATTTCAGGCCTACCTGAACAGCAATTCTGTCCTTCTCAGCTTTGGGTAACCCCAGCACCTTAGCCCACCTCATCCTGTTTCTACTACTCCTTGCCAGCCCCACCTTCTCATTTTCAGGCAGTCCCTCGCATTCATGATTGGTTGCTCAACACCCTGGAAACAAGTTGATGGCTATCTGACTCTTCCACCTGGACAATTCTGAGAGGCCAATGGCAATCTTGCCTTCTTCCTCTGCCTCCTTCAGACTGAGCTGAAGGGCTTTCTGCAGTGACAGTGAGCAACAACCATTAGTCACAGGCTTACCTCCTTTAACAAAAGACAGTGGAGCCTTTGTCAGTAGTGAAAATGCTACAACACGTGGCCTTGTCTGTGTCACAGAGTCATCTAAGTTTTTGCTTTCATTTTGCACAGTTCTAACCCCGCCCCAAATTCTTCCCCCATCAAGTTCATGTTCAAGTCTATCTCTTTCCTCTCATGTTTTACTATAAGCAGGAAGGAGAAACCAGCCAGCCCCAAGATCTTGCTCAGGCTTCTCGTCGGCCAAATATCCAAGTTCGTCACTCCCAAGCAGGGCTTCCAACCAGTTTTAAAACAGAGCAGTGGTTGCTGCTGTAACCATGCACGCACGGTATTGGTATGCCTTTGGTGTTTTGATCTGAGTAGGAAACAAGCAACTGTGGTCCACACAAAGACGTGTTGCTCTCTAGAACCTAGCCAATAATATGCTGCTCTCCAAAAGTCCCTTCGCAGTCCTTCCCTGTGTCTGGCATTCACCATCTTCATGCCCCCCGGCCGGTACATTTGAGGTCATAACTACTGTGACACTAATACACCTCACCAAGGATTTCCCCGATCTTCTCTTTCACCTGTCACACTGTCCCTTTCTTGATGATGTCCAAAGCAGGCAAGCCAGAGTCTGTGTTGGTTGTGTTCTGCTAGGCAGCCTTGAGTTGTCTCTGACTCAGAGTGACCCTACTACGTGCAGCAGAGCAGAACTCTGCCTGTTCCTACGCCGTCCTCACCATTTCGACTCCGCAGGAGAGTTACAGTTACTGGGTCCGCGCAGACGGCTGGGGGCCGCCCTCAGTCCCAAGGCGCATGCTGGCTGCATTTCTTCCAAGACTGACTCGCGTGTCCTACCGGCAGTCCATGGTAGATCAATATTCTTCACCAATACTACTACTACAATAAGCAAGACGGTATTACTTATATGATAGACACTGTCTTTTTATTACTATACGGTAGTATATAATTCACATAATCGTGATCTCTTGTTATAAGTAATATTACAAGCCATCATTACCCCGAGTACATGTTTACACGGTGCACACTGTGGGCCTGGTAAGGAGCCAGGTGTTCTCTTGTGCTGTCTCAGCCTGAATCCTTTGCTCTGAGGGGTGTGGGAGGGCGCCAGCTGAGTGTGTGGCTGTGGGATTGCACAGCACTGCCTGCTCCCCCAGAACTGAGTCCTCTCCACCTTGGAGTTTCTGTGCTCCCTGGCCTTCCGGCAGATCCACGTCACTGGAATCTATTGTAAGAGGATGATGGTCCTGGGGTGGGGGAGAGAAATGGACTCAAGTGGACAGATCCCTCATAATGGCATACAAAGTGTTCTGTTAATGGAGTAGATAAAAGGGATTCTGGGAAAGGAGAGATGAAAAGGAAACATATAATAAGTGTCCCCACAAAACAAATGCTTAAAAGAGGGTTAAGGCTGAAGATTGTGGATGTTAAGAATCAACTTTGCTGGACTGTATTTCCATTACCGAGCCAGAAAGAGCCACTGAAATCATACAGAGATCATTATAATTGAATAATATATTATATAGAAAGGGCATAAGCACAGGGCCAACCAATAGCAAGTGCTCAACTGATCTTAGTGCTAACGGCATGTCCCACGGCAGCCAATGGGACTCTGAAATGATGTGGCTTATTTTCTTGCCTATGGTGGACAACAATGTCTTTCCAAAGCATCCTACAATTGCTGAGAAAAGGTTTGGTGGCTAAGCCATGGAGCTAATTTCTATTTGTTCTGTGACTCTAGACTGCATGATTCCAGTAAGAGTGAAAAGAGAAGACCAGAAAATCAACCAGGGAGATGATGGTGGATCCCAAACAGCTGCCATCAAACTCCTTCTCTGACTGTGCCAGCATGTTGTTCTCTGCATTGAGAAAGGAAGTCTAGGAGCCCAGTGATGCAGTGCGAGTGCTGGGCTGAAAGGCGAGTGCTGTCTGGATCCAGCACTCCGTGGGAGGAAGACGACGCAGCCAGTCTCCTGTCCAGATTACAGCCTTACACAGTCGATGGCAGGCTGGAGTGGGTTGGAACTGCCCCGATGGGAGATGGTTTGATTTGGGATTTTTTTTAATCTAGTTGTTTTTTTTTTAAAATTTATTTTATTTCATTATTTTGTGTGTGTACCGTCAAATCAGATCTGACTGGTACAGGAGGAGATTGTTCCTCCTTCTCCAGCAGAGCATCTGGTGGATTCGAACCGTGCACCTCTGAGATTGCAGTGCAGCTTCTTGCCACTAGGCCACTAATCTAGTTTTTTGACTTGCTTCAACAATGTTGTTGTTGTTGATTGCCTTTGAGTCGAGCACGACTCATAGCGACCCTATGAACAAAAGACCTGAAGCCCCTCTACAACTATCGACATTTATCAAAGTTCATAGAGTTTCCGGAGGCAATTTGTTCAACAATAGGATGTAGCAAAAGAGACACTGGGCTAGCTGGGGCCTTTAAAGAAGCTCAACTCTGGAGGCTAGAATTCAGTCACAACGCAAAAATGTACTCTGTTATTCCGAGACCAGTCTTGATGGCACCTAACAATAAAAGCCTCAGCACAGAGCTACGTTGGCCTAGTGGAAAGGAAGTTATGCAACCAAGCCCAAGGTGGGTGATCTTAATCTGCGGCCCTCAGGCCAGGTTTAAATTGTTTTTTGTCAAACATTCTTCTAGGTGGTGTAGAACTGGTCTGTGCATTGCTGTACAGAGGTATCTCCTGGCTGTTGTGACACTATATATATATTGTGACATTGATGTGTCAAATGTGATAATGGTCACCCCTGGTGGACAGTGTTTGGTGGAGCTCCCTGATTAAAACAAGCTTGGAAGGAGGAGTGGCATCCACTTCTGAAATTGCTTGCCTCTGGAACCTCTATGAACAGTGCTCAGGTCTTTTGTTCATAGGGTCGCTACGAGTCCTCTATGACTCAACGACACCTAACAACAATAACAGCCACACACAGAGAGAGCTATGTTGGCCTAGTGGACAGAAAGTTATGCTACCAAGTCCAAGGTGGGTGATTTTAATCTGCAGCCCTCAGGCCTGGTTTAAATTGTTTTTTTTTGTCAAACATTCTTCTAAGCAGTACAGCACTGGTCTGTCCACTTGCTGTACAGAGGTCACTCGTGGTTGCCGTGAAGCTGAGCACTGTGACACTGATGTGTCAAATGTGATAACAGTTACCCATGGTGGACACAGTGTTTGGTGGAGCTTCCCGATTAAAACAAGCTTGGCAATAAAAAGTATCACACCTGAAAAAAAAACAACAACAACCAAAAAACAAGCTTGGAAGCAGGAGCAGCGTCCACTTCCGAAACGGCTTGCCCCCAGAAACTCTATGAACAGTGTTCACGTCTTTTGTTCAGAGGATTGCTAAGGGTTGTCTACGACTCAATGGCACCTAACAACAACAACGACAACATTCTGAGATCTCCATATTGTTAGGAAGTCCAAGCCAGCCATGTGGAGGGGTCATGTGGAGACATGCTTGGTCAGGGTTTAGGTGGCCCAGTTGTGAAGCCAAACATATGAATGAAGAAGGCATCTTAGATATTTCAATCCAAGTGTACACCACGAGGACCAGAGTATCTGTCCAGTTAACCCTCATCGAGATTGGAGAATTAGGAGGATTGATGCACAGCTGCCGTTTTAGGAAGGTGTTCTGGAAATGCTGTGGTTAAAGCATTAAGCCTCTAAGCCAAAGGTACAGGTTCAAATCCATCATCTGCTCTTAGAAAGAAAGGTGCGGCCTTCTGTTTCTGGAGAGGTTTGCAAACACTATGGGGCAGTTCTGCTCTGTTCTATGTGTTCACGGGGCTGCCATGAATCAGAACTGAATAGATGGTAATGATAGCAATGAGCTTGGCTATTTTCTCTCATTGACTTTGAGTCCAATCTGACTCACAGCTGACCTTGCAGCAGCTTTCCAGAGGCTGTAAATCACACAGGAGGGGACTGCTCACCTGTCTCCCGAGAGCAGCTGGTGTGTTTGGGGCACCTGTCTTAGCATTGGCAGAGCAACTTCTTACGCATTAGGCCACCAGAGCTTGGTGATTTTAGGCCATTCCACTGTGGGGTGGTTTGTTATTCGTGAAGAGATTATTTAAAAAATATTTTTAACTGGATCACAAAAGAGAGTCATAAACTGGTTTATTAAATGTAGAGAATGACTTTGCTTTGCTACTTTGCTTTCTCATGGAACTCAGAAAACGTTCATTCGAGCAGCCGCACATCTGGAAGCTATAAACAAGGAAACGTCTGCCTGCCCAGAAGATCCTGGGATTTAAATACAGGAGCTGGAGCGAAACAGGGAAAGCCGGTCTCCTCTACCTGCCCTTTGACTTGCCCACAAGAAGGACAAATGATGACATGTTTGGGAGGGTGGAGGGACAGCGCAAGAGAGGAAGAGCTTCGATGAGATGGATCGACTCAGTGACTGGGGTGATGGGAGTAGGTGTGTCAGAGACGGTGAGGTTGGCACAGGATAGAGCTGGGTTTTAGGGCTCTTGTACATAGGATCTATGAGTCACAAGTGACTCGATGGCACCTAACAACAAACAACAATTATTTTATACTCTAGAGGCTCAGAAGAAATGGCCTCCACACAGTGGCTGACCGGAATATGGGAAGGCAAACACTCAGAAGGCTCTGTGGAAGATGGTCAACTTGAGTTAGCAATGGGGTAAACGAGGGACAGTGACAGGACAGTTGAACAGCAAAGCAGAGGCAAAGGCTCCCAGGAACTCTGAGAGCTGCCAGAGACAGCCAAGAGGCAAGCAGCAGGGAAAGGAAATACAAGGGGCCAAAGTGGAGACGGCCCCAAATCCAGTGCAGGAGTGAGCTGTAGGTGCCTGGGCCAGCTGGCCTCACCACTCCCCGCCCTCCTGGGACACAAGTCTCTGCTCTACTGATTGGCCGTGACAGCTTTCCACTGCAGACAACCACCGAGTATGGAACAGCCCCTACTCAGGAATACACATTTCAGATCCAAACTTCTCAAGAATAAAACGGGATTGAAATGTGAAAACTGGAGCACTGGTTGACTGCATTTCCACAGCAGCTGAGAACTGCAGAGCCCACAGCAAACTTGACTGGAAGACAAGACAGAGAAGGTCCTGGTAGCAGACTGTGGAGGTGCTGAAATCAGTGGGTGGATCTTGGTTGCATCATACAGTTATGTCAGGTTATTGCAAAATAGGAATCTTGATGGTGCAATGGTTAAACACTTGGCTGCTAACCAAAAGGTTGGTGGTTTGAACCCTCTGGCTGCTCCGGGAAGTGGGGGGGAAGAGGTGGCAGTTGGCTTCCATAAAGATTTACAGCCTCATAAACGGCTCCTATGGGGTAGTTCTGTCACACTGGGTCACTATAAGTAGGAACTGACTTGATGACAACAGGATTTTATGGCAAAATGACATTTTGGGGAAAGGCTAGTTGCAATTGAAAAGTATACTATCTTTTCAAGATTCAGAACAGAATTTTTAAGCCGAGAGTGGCAATTCCATAGAGCAGACACTGATGCCCAGGACAAATGAGATATTTTGCCCCAATTCACAGGCACTAGCAAGTTCTGGAGGCCGAATGCATAGCAAATTATCCACCCAAGTCAAAGGTGGTTGGTTCAAATCCCCCAGTGGCTCTATGGGGGTAAGATGGGCGATGTCCTCCTGTGTGATTTACAGCCTCTAACAATCTGCCGAGGGTCAGCTGTGAGTCAGTTCTGACTTGATAGCAATGAGACAGAGGCACAGGCGCTGGGTAACCGCATGGGGGCTTGAATCCCAGCCTCACCTCCTTCGAGCCCAGCGTTCTCCCCACGGCACTGCCTTTTAATATGAAATAGCAAATGGGCGTTTTTGCTATAGCCAGATGTCAATGAAGCAATTAACAATGTGGCTTTTTATGGCAACAGAGTTAATTTTTTTACAAGTGTGGTGCCACATCTACAGCTGCTGGTTTCACTGAGGAAATCTCACATAGGGCCTATAATTAGGGATTCACTTTCAAAGGGCTGGAGGAGGCTGGGGCAGGATTTACCAGAGGACCCCTTTCATCAAAACCCAAGATCAAAAATGAACATCTGGTTGAATGCATCTGAATAAAGAGGAACAACAATTAAAAAAAAAAGGTCAAACCACCAGGTCTTCAATGAAATACTGTGGTCGTTGAGAATTCTTTCATGTTCTGCTCCTTCTCTCGGCCCCTCTGCCCCATGTCGTCCTGGTTCTCACTCTCCCTACACCTCTCTCCAGAAATCACCTTCATTTTTCCCTTCTCACTTGAGTTTGAGAACCTAAGAATCTACCTTGCCCCATTCACACATCAGGTGACCTTTCTTGCAACAGTTTCCAAAATAAGTCTGGTTTGGTAACACTGTGGTCTTGATTCCAACCCTGTGATATCATCTATTGCTCTTTTCTTGATACAAGAACTGGATTAGTTTACAGTGTTAAACTTTCATTTTAAGGTTTCCTTATTTTAAAATGAGGTGTATAAACATCCACAAGGCTATTTTTAAGTGCCATAAAGCTTGGCTTTGGGTAACCTAGAGATTGTGTATCTTGGGATTCTTGCTGGATCCCAACCCAGTGTAATCAGAAGGTAGTTGAGGACCTCTCACACAGAGACCTCTGAAGAGAAGAAGCAGTCAAGGTAAGGGTCAACCTCCAAAGCTTTTCATCTCATTAGTTTGGGGTAGGGTCTGGGCACCTAGACTTTCACAAGCTTCTTATGTGATCTGAGTTTATAACAAGGTTGAGCAGTATTATGATAAGATATAAATATGATTCCAGGCGAGAAAGCCAAAGCTCAGAGATAATTGGGAATTTGTTCATAGTCTTCAAGGATGAACCCCTAGACCTTACACAATATGGGCAAAGTTTCTTTTCCAGAACTCTGAGAAGATCTCTGTGTATGCGTGTTGTGTGTGCAACCATGTGTGTGAGGGATGGGTGCAATGAATACTCTCCCCAAGAGTCTGGTCTTGGTCCATGTTTCTGAAAAATAGCCGCTAAGTCCTTGGGATTTCCTCAGTGACTAGAATCTGTGTAATGCTGACCAGGTGAACCCTGGGTGGTGATTTCTGTGCTGGAAAGACTCTAATATCTTGTTCAATCTTAGGGAAGGTGGGTGGAGATTGAGTTCAACTGGTTGCACAGATACATTATTGAAATGCCAATAAAAACTCATCAAAGTTTGGGGAACTTCCTGTTTGTGCTGACCCCAAGATGACATCAGTTCAAAGACCAAGATGCACCTGAGCCTTAAAAAGGCCTTTTGCAGCCGATTTGCCCAAATGCAACTCACCCTCTGATTTCTCCTCTGCTGCTTCCAGAGGTGTTGACTGTGGATACAAATAAAAAGGAATCATTGGAAGCTTCCATCTTTTCTCTGTTTATCATTTATCAGGATGCTGCTTATTGGACCAGTCAGGAGGATTTTTGTTTCTTTTCTGTTGAAGCGTAATCCATACAGAAGGCTGGAGGCTCTGGCCTTCATCAGTATGTACTTCAAGTCCTCTTCCTCTGCAGCAAGCAAGACAGTGTCATCTGCACAGCACAGAATGTTCATGAAGCTTCCTCGAACCTGAGGTCAAAGTCTTCCTCAGAGGGTCTGTCCTCTCGGATTTCCTCACACAAAGAATGAATAACTGTGGTGAAAGCGTACAGCCCAGATGCACTCCTTTCCTGATTTTACACCTCCCCTGTTGAATGGAGAGAACAGTGGCTTCCTTGCAGGACTGTTTCAAGATGTGCACTGGCGCCCACAGGTGAAGTTTCTAGAACATTGCCTGGCACACAGAAAGCTCTGCAGATACAGAAACCACCCCAGTGTGTTCAAAAGCACATGGTACTGAAGTATCTTAGAGTCTGTAACATAATTTCCTCAAATCTCTCTGTGAGACTGTTGTGGGCACCACAGTCAGAACCGACCCACAGCTGAACCTCCAGTGGGTTTTCAGAGGCAGATAATCGCACGGGAGGAGACTGCCCATACTTCTCCTGCGAAGCAGCTGGTGGCCTCGAACCACATCCCTTTAGGATTGCAGCACAGCTTCCTGCCACTAGGCCACCAGAGCTCACTTGAATCTCCATAAGCTTTTCAAAAGACAGGCACCAAGAAAGTCCAAGGTTCTGTAGGATTAACGCTATTATTATGTTGTAGTCAAGAATCGAAGGAATTAAGCTTAGACACATATGGGACTGCCCAGCCTTACTGCGGCTCCTCTGTCAGTGCAGAGTGGGACGGGTATTTCTATCCGACGCTGTCACCCACCACTGTCTGTCCAGTCCAGCGGCTGAAGAACTCCCAGGAGAAGAGTCCTGCTGCACGTTGGATGGTGGGAGGACGTTCTGGGCTGTGGAAAGGTGATGGTCTTCTGTGCTCTGGCCAATTTCCCTTTCCGCCCTTCTCTTCGGTTTCATAGCAGAATCACTCTGTTCCACATGAAAACATCAGAAAGCGAGGTAGATTATCCAACTATGGGCTGCTCCCTAGGAAGCAGTTTCACCAGGGCTTCCAGGGACAGGCACACAAGGGGTCCATGCTGCAGTGGGTCCCGGCTGAGCGGCGAGGCTACCTTTTCTAAAGAACACACTGGGCGGCCACCTCCCGGTGACCAGAGGGCTCAGCAGGAGGTCAGACAAGCTGCTAGCATTGTTGCTGTAGTGACATCCAAGTTGGTCCTGACTTGTGATAACTAACACAACAGAATAAAATACCACCTGCTCCTGAGTCATATTTCCATGCTCGACCACGGGTTGGACTGTTCAGTGACGGCTTTCCCAGCACAGACCCCAAGGCCCTTCCTCCCAGCCTGTCTTGGCCTGGAGCCCCACTGATGTGAGTCCAGCATCACAGTCACATGTGAGCCTCTACTGACAGGTGGGCAGTGGCTCAGGGGCACAGGCCAGGAACTGAACCCAATACACAGAAGGCAAGACTTTTACCACTGAATTGCCACTTCTTCTCCTGGGTCCTTATTCAAGATCTTCCCTCTTGGGGAATGGAGAGCCACATATGTTATCTTTCCTTTGGGATCTTCCCTGTAAGGACCCATCCTTTCTCTAATGAGGAACCCAAGCCCCAGGAAGCAGCTAGGTTTCCTGGCAATGTTGGAGTTCTCGGACAGCAATATCCTCTCCTTGAGGGCCCCAGGCTGCTCCTCTAGCCCAACAGCTGGTTGGCCAGGAAAGTGTCAGGCAGTGAGTTCTTCTGGCCGGGGGTTTATAAATCCATCCACGATAAGGTCTCTGGCTCCAGATCCTGCTGATATACCCCAGCCTTTGCAGATGGCAAATTGGACCCTTGTGGTGAAGGTCCATCTCTGCTCAGGGCATCGAGTCAGTGCCAGGGCTGCTTCCAGAGCCAAATGAACCCTAGCTGAGCACGTCTTCCCTATGGGGACATCTTGTTGGAAAGGCTTCCCCTGCACAGGGTCAGCCTCACTTTCACACTCCATCCCATCATGCAATTGGACAAGGCCAAGCACAAGGGATGCTAAAGACGCCTTCATCAGTGCACCCAATGTGAAAACAATGGGGAAAAGGTGTGCAAGGAGCCCTGGAGGTGTGGTTTGAAAGGTCAGTAGTTTGGATCCACTGGCTATTCTAAGGGACAAAGGACGTACGTCCGCTTCCATAAAGATTTCCAGTTTGGGAGATCCTGTGTCCTTTCCTCTGCCCTCTGGGGTTGATATGCATTGGACTCTGTGGTTCTGGTATTCACTGGAATCAGCTTCCCATATGTGAGCTTGACCTTGGCTGGAGTTGCCCTTGCATCTCCGAGGAGGTATCATTAGCTGACAATTCCCCCACTGAAAGTCTCTGAGATTAATTATGCTTTCAATTTGAACCACCAAAGAAAAGAACCCACAGGGGCCCGCCCTGTTAATTGAAATGAGAAGTTTCTGATAAACGTTAAGTGGAAAAGATAGGGCTCAGAAGTAACACCCCTAAATCTTACAAATCATATCAGCAAGTTAACGAAGCACTTTCACATACATGATTTTACTAATATTTAGATATGAAAAGAAATATGAAAATAAATATTTTCATAATATTTAGAGATGGAAAATTGTAGTGAAATATAAAACTATACAGATAAAAAAAAAAAGAAGTAACACCCCCATCCCACCCTACCCTGTGCCAGGATTTGCTACATTATGTAACCTTACCTTAGCTCTCAATCAGCAATCACACACCCTACACTTTCCCCTGGGTTCTGAATGTCTCCTTAGGGCCGAGGCACTGCAGAGATCATTGTCATTCACCTTCCACAAAGAGCCCCTTAAACGACATAAAATTTAGGCCCAAACTGAGTGCAGGGTGCCTTGAAGTAGACGCCTAAGGAAAGGTAAAGGATAAAACCCGAGCAGCTGGCAGAGTATGCATGAGAACCAACCTAAAACTTTAATCAAAGGTCAGCTGCTATGCAGCAGCTTTAAAAAAAATTCCTAAGTGCAAATCGTGGCCAGAAGCAGCCAATTCCTGCCCTGTTAGCAGTTAATACCTAAAGTGCTATTTTTAAAGCATTTGCTTTGGCACTGAGCGATGGATGCTATTGCTCTGCGAAGTGACTCTTAAGGAGCTCTGCTCACGAGGTGTGTCAGGCCAGGGGAAGGCAGGCAGAAGAAAGGGGCGTGCGTGCGTGTGTCCTGCTGTGCCCTCTCGCCTATAATTAAGTGCCCGAAGAACTCGAAACTCACTTCTTGAAGAGTGAGCTGAAGAATGGGGATTCTGGGCACACGCCACAGTATCACTGAGTGGCCAGGGGCCTTTAACCTTGAGCAGCGCGGTGGTGATGGTGTGTGTGACTGGAGTGGTGACTGGTGGTGAGAGGGGCAGCTGCACCCCTCCTCCGAGGCCCTGGGAACCACCTGGCCTCAGTGAGACGCAGCTGTCTGCAGAATGTGGAGTCCTAACTCCTCTTTAACCCTGGGTTGGGCCTGGTTCCCAATTACAGAGTGACAAGAGATGTCTCCTTAACATTCTCTTTCGTAACACTAACCTGTTCCTCTTGGCACTCCCAGCCATGACTATGTTGAAGGCTCAGCTCCCAGTCAGGGCCGACAAGGTCATTCAAGGGCACACTGGGAGAAGGTCCAGCCCCCTCTGTGCACCAGTGACAGAATGGACATCCAGCTCCGTCACAGCCAAGGAGCCAAGCTCTTCCCACTAAGAAGCTGGGTTGGGCTGGGCCTCTCCTGGCAGCTTTGGAGTGTGTGCTGCAAGCCTGTTCCTGCTCACTCGGATTTAACAGAGTGTTGGGACACAGGCTATGAAGAAGCATTCATAGCCTCCATCCATATTGAGGATACACAGTTTGTCCTACAAACTATGGAAATCTAGTAAGTTAAAAGCTAGTAAGAGACTGACAAATATTGTGGGTGAGCTGCCTTGTAGCAACAGAGTTCAGCACTGGATTAACTGTGCCTAAATTGAGCACATGCCTGGAACCTTCAGTCTGTTGAACAGAAACTGGGAAGGAGATGTTCTAGAAGCCAGCCAGTCTGTAACTGGAAGGCCCTGAAGGTCCTCCACTGTCAAACAGGACTGCTCTTAGAACTCTCTTTAGCTTGAGAACTCATTTGGTTTCCCCAAACATAAGCTCATTTGGAAATCCAGCAAACGACGGAGGTAAAAGGGACCAATGGGTTCCTTGAGCTCTTTCAAGCCTCATTCTCTGGCACAACAGATTTCAAGGGAGGGTTGGAAAGCCTTTGAAATGAGTCACCTTGGGTTTGCATTTCTCTGCCAGCAACTACTGTGAGAATCTGGACAAGTTAATCAACTCCAAGACTGTTGGGGGGATAGTAAAATGAGAGAGTGTGTGTGTGTGTGTGTGGGGGTGTGGAGATGTTTCTTAAATGGGTCTGTGGATATATACTTTGGGGCTTGATATGTACCAAACTCAACTTACTGGGTTTCTAAGGCTGTAAATCACACAGGAGAAGGAGTATTTTTCTTTTAAAATGAGTTCTCGCATTACGCTTTGGGATTCCCCCAGAGCAGCTTTGTTTTGGTCAAGTTACTACTTTCTGGAATGTTTGTAAGGAAGACATTTTCCCCAGAAGAAACGGTGTTCTCTAAGATGACGAAAGCTAGGAGGGCGGTGGAGAAGGCCCTATTCCTGCTTCACCTGGATCTTCTATTCTCAGGAATCAGTTTTTAAGAAGGAAAAGACCTTTTAGACAATTGTCTGTACCTCTAGCTGTATTTGAAGGAGCCAGCTTGGCATGGGGACACATTTCTGAGGTCAGACATTCAGGGGTTTGAATCCTGATTTCAGGTAAGACATTTAGATTTTTTAAGCCTCAGTTTCCTTATCTATAAAATGCAGACAATGTTCCAGTGGATACAAAAGTTAGAATTAAGGGTTATCACTGAATAAAACAACCTAACAGTGACCTTTTTTACCCGCCTCTCTTAAAAGTTAATTCCTATTCCTCTAAAGGTAGGTTGAGCAATTCTGTGAGGAATTTGTTGAAAGTTTTAAGGCCTGGGTTAATGATTTAGTAATTGCACGTCTTTTTCTGGGTCCTTTTAACAATACAAGATGAAGAGGAGCTCCTTAACAGCACCTGCTCTTCCCTGGGTATTTTTGGAGCTGATGCAGAACAGTGGTACTTGAAGTCTGAATAAAGAGAAGAGGGGGGAGAGAACCACCGAGTCAGGTCTTCCTTGTTAAGAGGAAAAAGAACCATTTCTATCACCCGAGTTAGAGTCATAGAATGCTGGCTAAGCAACAGAATTGGACAAGATTTAGCCCCCGGGCCTGGTGGAGATGGATTAGCGCATTTGGCTGGAGGAATTAAATTTAGATGAGGGTTAATCTGAAGTCAAGCCCCCAACTGAGAAGTTAAGTAGTTTAGGGGGGGTGGAACCTACACAAATGCACATTAATAACTGTATATTATATGCAATTAATGCTACTGACTGGCAGGGAAGACACTGGAATTGACCCCACAATGGGATCGGATTCCTAACAGATGGAATGAAATTCAAAGGCTCTGAGCCCTTCTACAGTAGGGAAGTGGATAGCATATGTTGCTGTTTTTCTCACTCCTGCCCCCTGCAAATAAGTAATAATAAAATTTTAAAACTTGAATACAGTGAATGGAGTTGGGGGGTACTTAAGAAATGAAGTGCTAAAAATCTTAACTTTTCTCCTTAAAATGCCTTTGGTGATTGTGATCCAAACTGAGAACTCTACTCCAGGGCCAAGGAGTCTGGTGCTTCAGTTTAAGATTAAAAATAGCAGGGGCTGATGTAAGTGGGCTGAGTCTTGAGCAACTTGTGGACTTAATATCTGTGTCTTTAAAGTAGGGAGGGGAGTTTCATGATAGCAGATTTCATTAATGCAACACACCCCTGACTACTTCTTTTTTTTTTTAAGGTATATATGTTGTACTGGAGAAGAGTCTTGAACATACCATGGACCACCAAGAAAACAAACAGACATGTCTTGGAGAGGGTGAAACCAAGTTTCTCCTTGGAGGCTAGGATTTTGAAGCTCCGTCTCACATACTTTGGGTATGTGGCCAGGAGGGATCATGGAGAAGGACATCATGCTTGGGAGGGTGAAGGGACAGCGCAGGAAAGGAAGACTCCAGATGAGATGAATTGATACAGTGACTGATAGGGGTAGGTGTATTGGAGTCAGTGAGACTGGGTCAGGACAGGGCAGACTTCAGAGCTATTGTACATAGGGTGACTATGAGTTGCAGGTGACTGGATGGCACCTAACATATATGTTCTTATTTTTATTCTATAAAATTTTTATCTTATACTGGTTGACTGCTTCTACTACAGGGGTTGACTGTGGATCCTTTGACGTCGGAATCGTCGACAACTTCAATCTTTTTGCAATTTACTATTGATGCTGCCTACCAGTTCGTGGGGAGGATTTTTGTTTTCTTGATGTTGAGGTGTAATCCATATTGAAATCTTTGATCTTCTTCAGTAAGTGCTTCAAGTCTTCCTGTTAGTTCTTGCTTCTAATTGCTATGGAGATAGGGACTCCAGTGCCTCAGGCTGCCCAAACTTGGCACAACAAACAGCAAATACATCCGAGACACACGCCATTCGGAATTCAGGTTAAATAATAACAGTGGCAATGGCACAGGTTTAAAACAAAAGCAAATCGACTCAGGAGCCCGAAGGGCTTTGGTTTCTCAGAGCCTCTCGCTGTGTCTGCAGAAGTTTCTGGGATTCTGAGTCTCAGAGCACTGTGATTCATCCCTCTTCTTCACGCACCTGAAGACGTGAAAGGCAGCTCACAAATCCATGTGCAGCACCGCTCATGGCAGTCAACTTTCCAATGATGCAACATTTCTGCCGAGCAAGCATCCTGGAACCCACCTACAGAGCCCACTGTCGGAGTCAAAGGGCAAGGGGCCCACCACGTCCAAGCGCTGTGTGGGCCATCTTACATGTCATGTCTCTCTCAGCTTGCCTTCCTTTCTTTATTTCATCTCATTTCTCCATCCATCCATCCATCCATCCATCCATCCATCCATCCATCCATCCATCCATCCATTTGAATAGAGGAAGGGATTCAACATAGAGAAACTGAAGATGATCAATTACAATGACTTAGATCACAGGGGCCGCGGGGGCCTTATCAAGCCAGAACCTCTCATCCCTTGGGGTTTGAGTCATCTAGAAATGGAACACATGCGCTGGGAACCCCAATCCAAAGGTCCCACAGGCTGTCTTTTGCCAGCTCTCTCTAAGACCAGCCAAGTCACTTCCCCCTTGCATGGACGTACTGCCTGGACGACTCGCTCCCTCTCTATCTGTTCCTTTTGGAACACTGACCCATTTTCCCAGCAGCTCTTTCTATGTGATCAATGACTCACTGACACCACAATCAGCAACTGCATTCCTGGCAGAGACTTTGAAGCTCTGGCTTTGATCTGGCATTTAGGAATTCATGAGACTCCATGTTTTTTTCTTCTTCTTCTTTCTGACCTACTTCATCTGGCATTTTACTTTCAATTCCAATTGATAAGATTTGCAAATTCTGCTCTGGGCACCAGATTCTGGAGGGGTGGGAGTGTGGCTCACTCATTCATTAAAAATTAATGCAGCCATTTGAATTGTTTTTTGGGTTTTTTTTTCCTTGAAAAATTCACAGCACAGCTCTTCTCTAGGATGGAGTTGGATGGTACAGTTGTCCTCGTTCTTCCAATTAAAACTGGCTTTGCTCAAAGCTCGGCAGTAGCTCTGCACGATGAGGCCAAAAGAACAGCAGTGGCTTTTAGAACCAGCACGAGGTAGGACACTTCAGCTCAACTTGGCGGCCCAGCTTCCTTTTATGTGGAAGGAATGAAATCTGGATAAGAATATCTATTTGTTCCATAGAAAGGGACTTGCCAATTACTGGTCTAAAAAGGACGTAACCAGGGTTTTTACAGACTGGACAACTGCTTAATGCTCTTTTACTTCCAAATATTTCTTTCATTCACAAAATATTATTGTTGTCAAGATGACTGAAGGCAGTCTGCTCGGGAAGGGGGCTGGGGAAGGGGGAGAGGAAAAGGCTGATAGAGGGTTCTGAGAGAGCGGGCTTCACGGCTGCTGGGCTCCCTTGCTTCACAAGCTCCCTGGTACTTGCAGAACAAAGTCTAAATTCCTTGGCTTGGTATTCAAGACGCCTCTGGTTTGCTTCAGCCAAACAGCTCTTCACTGACCCCTGACCAAGCACTGGGCGCACTGCCTCGGCCACTGCCTTTCTCTCGGCTGCCTTTTCACCTCTTGCAAATTTAGTTTGTTCCCATACAACTGTGAGGTGGAGCATAATTTAATAACTATTTGGGGTGCAAGCAACGGGGTTACAGCTAACAAGATGTAAACTGCTATTCCCACTAACTCAACTGTTTCACTTTTAGGATTTACAAAAATTTTTAAAAAAAATTTTATTGATTGATTGATTGATTGTGTGTGTGTGTGTGTATGGTCAAATCAGATCTGACTGGTACAGGAAGAGATTGTTCCTCCTTCTCCAGCAGAGCATCTGGTGGATTTGAACCGTGCACCTCTGGGATTGTAGTGCAGCTTCTTGCCACTAGGCCACCAGAGCTCGCCAAATAACAAAAATATATTTTTAAAAAAATATGAGAACATTCACAGATACAGTCTGGGGCTCTTTTCTATCACATAGTATATTAATAGCAAGAGAACAGAAACACTCTAAAGGCCTATCAATGGAAGACTGGTAAAAATACGGTGCAAACACATAATACAATAATGCTGTTGTTAGAGGTCATGGAGTTGAATACGATTCAGAGTGACTTGATGACCAACAGACTGGAACCCTGTCCTGTGTGGCACGTCCTCACCATCTCCGCCATACTCAAGTCCCTTGTCATCTGTGGCATGTGTGCCGCCAAGGAGAGATGGCAAACTTACCCTGCTACATGAAAATCATCCACGGCAAAGAGGTATAAATAACACAAAGTTATTTAAAAAATAATGCTATTTATGCATCATACTAAAATAGAAAGGCCAGTGATTTCTGTGACAAGAGACTTCCTTTTGTGACAGAATATATTTGTATCATGTAAAAAACAAGGACTACATATAACTCTGAAAGTAGAGTAAACAATGTAGATAAAACATTTTTAAGGAGGCTCAGTTTAGAGTAAAGCCCCAAGTCATAAAGCTCATCAGAGACAAACTGGGATTAAGCTTAGAAGGCTTAACCTATGGTATAAAGAGACTGCTAAATAAAGCCAGCAATGCTCAATCTGGAGAGGATAAAGTTGATGAATGGTAACTTCTAAAGATTGTGTGCATCAAAACTTCTTCCCAACAGAGTGGAAATAAAATCTAATGATTGGGAAAAAACATTTTGTAATACCATTTCGACGGCATATAACAACAAACAACAACAAAATACCATTATCAGACAAGGGCCTCATATCAAAAGTCTACAGAATTTTATATGGCCTCCACAAGAAAAAAAGACTGATAACACATTACAAAATGGGCAAAAGACATGGGAAGAGTTTTCACAGTGGAAAATGTTCAGATGACCAACAGACACATGAAGAAATGCTCAGAATCACTGGCAATAAGAGAGATGCAAATCAAAACCACGATGAGATACCATCTCATTCCAGTAGCAGTGGCAAAGTTTAACAGGACAGCAAGAAATAAACGTTGGAGAGGATGTGGCCAGAGAGGAACTCTTATACATTGTTGATGGGATTGTAAGATGGTACAACCACTCTGGAAGGCAGTTTGGCATTTCCTCACAAAGCAGAACACAGAAATTCCATGTGGCCCAGCTATTCCACTGCTTGGAATATACCCCAAGAAAATGAGGCACAAATGGAGACTTGTACACCAATGTTCATAGCAGCATTATTCACTATCACAAGAGCATGGAAACAGTCCAAACGGCCAACTACAATCGAATGCATTGAGAAATTATGGTACATTCACATGATGGAATACTACACAACACGCAGAAGCAATGATTTTGTAAATCACTACCCAACTTGGGAGGGACCAGAGAGCATTATGCTAAGTGAACTAACTCAGTTCCATAAGGACAAATACTTTATAAGACTATTATTGTAGAAAGAGGTAACTAATAAAATGTGTATGAGACTCTAAAGGAGAGAGTAGAGAATTGAGGTAGGGAGAGGGGGGTGGGTAATCATAGGGTTGCACAATTTGATGGGTGGAGGGAGGAGTGGGTTAAGGAAATGGGAAAGATTTGGTGTGAAAAACAATGTATACAAACTTTGTAAGTAATCAAGTATAAAAAATAAAAAAAGACCCAGTTCAGATTCTACTTCTATAAAGCATGTGCTGATTGCATTTGTTTAATCAGCAATCCCCTTCTTGGGATCATTGGGAATTATCCTAAGAGTCTTAGGGGAAGAAGTCTCTCTCTCTCTCTCACACACACACATACACACACACACACACCTTCCTCATGAATGTAATTCTCCAGCTGACTCCATGTTCTACACATAGCCTTTTGTGTGTATGTGTTGTTTGCCTCAAATCTTACTGTGGTTAAAAAAATACACACACACACACAAAACAAAAACTTGCTATTTTAACCATTTTTAAGTGTCTAATTTGGTGAAAGGATTCTGAGGCTCCGTCTAACATACTTTGGACATGTTGTGAGGAGAGACCGGTCCTTGGAGAAGGACATCATGCTTGGGAGGGTGGAGGGACAGCGCAGGAGAGGAAGGCCCTCTATGAGGTGGATTGATTCAGTGACTGGGATAATTGGGATGGGAGTGTCAGAGACAGTGCGATTGGCACAGGACAGAGTGGAGTTTAGGGCTGTTGTACATAGGGTCGCTATGAGTCGCAAGCGACTCGACGGCACATAACAACAACACAACAACAATTTGGTGAAATGAAATACATTTATCATGTTGTGCTACCAACATCACTATTTCTAAAACTTTCAACCCCTAAACAGAAACTCAGTCCCCTCCAGCAACAACTACCTCCCCTCTGCCCCTGGCAACAAAAGAGAAACGTGTTTCTGTGCATGTATCTATTTAGATATTGCATCTATTCACTCACATTATTGAGACGGCTTGGACTCACAATGCATATGCGTTGGGTTTCAGAGGCTATAAATTGCAATGAGAGACTTCCCACCTTTACTCAGAGGAGTCAGTGGTGGATTCGAACCACAGAGAGGCCTGATCTTTGAGTTAGCAGGGACACTTTCTATGGGCTGTTGTTATGTACCATTGAGTCAGAAACGACTCATAGTTGACCTTCCAGCATGTTTTCACAGGCTGTAAATCACATGGGAAGAGACTGCCCATCTTTCTCCCTCAGAGTGGCTGGTGGACTTGAACTGAGTGCAAATGAGTTCTTTGGGTTGCGAGCACAACTCCTCACCACCAAGCCACTACAGAACTTCCTCTCTACGGACTGGTGGGATCATAAAATCTTTGCCTAATTTTGTCTGGCTTTCCCCCCACAGCACCGTGCTTTTTAAGTTCATCTATATTATCACATAGATCAGATTTCTGTGTTTTTATTTCTTACCTTCTTAACCTACTGGCCTAGTGGCAAGGAACTGCACTACAATCCTGAAGTCATGCAGTTCGAATCCACCAGCTGCTCTGTGCGAGAAGGATGGGCAATCTCCTCCCATGCAATTAACTGCCTCTGAAAACCCACTGGAGGGTCAGCTATGAATCGGCTCCGACTCTGTGGTACCCAACAACAACAACAACAACATCCTCTTAACCAGAACACAAGCTTCATGAAGGTGAGGGGCATCCAACTTTCCTATCACCTCCACCCACCCATACGCAACCCCATGCTTCATAGTGAGTCCTCACAAAGGCTGTTTCTCAAAGTTCAGAGGGATAGTAGACGTTTCACCCACCCCATCAGCCCCTTTGCATACTTGGGGTAAAAGGCATTGGCCATGCTGATCCAACACTCACTCCCTGTGACATGTGCTCTGGTCCCTTCAGAGTTGGCCACCACCATTGTTCTACCTTGGTGACAGCACAAGGCCCATCCTGCTCTTATGGGGAGGCCTCAGAACTCTAGGATGCACCGGCCTTGGGGGGACCCTCCCTGACTTGGTCCCAAGTTATGAAGGTGGTCAGAACTATCAGCTGCCTTTGCCCACTGACCCTCAGTGATCCCACACACGAGGGGACAAACCGCTGCCTGATCGCCATGATCAGCTGTGATCACCATGACATCGCTGGCTGATGTCACTGTCAAGTCTTCCCAGCTGGGAAGCATCAAAGTGTCCATTGAGGAATGGTGCACGAGGTGAAGTGACTGGGGATGGAGCCCAAGTTTCCTCGTGAGAGAAGAGTACTCTGCCCCTGAACACTACAGCCCCATGGAGGGGACCACTGGGGCACTGTGGCCATGCCAGAGGCGTGGTCCATCCTCTCACCGACCAAGAGGCACCCAGCCTCTGTCGTTTGGAATCCATCACAAAACAGCTGCACAGCCCTCAGGAAGAAACAGATGGATGAGGGGAAATGACAACAACAATACACCAACCAGCCGACTTGATAACAGCAGGAGACAGCTGTGTTAAACGTGGCTGCTCTAAGAACGGCTTCACCACCCTCAACCACCAGCATGTGGACCAAAACGAAACTATTTTGAACTTGAGCGAGCTGAGCGGCTTGCACGAAACACTGTACTGCCCAGTATGGCTCAGTCCAGCAATATTTCCTCATTTTGTCTCTCTGCTCCTTCTCTGGGGCCAACTGTACTTAGCAAACAACATTTAATCTCTCACCCTTTGACAGCTCCTGGGAAAGTTAGTTGTATTTCTCTTTGTTTCCTTCTCTTCCCCGTCACAGAGGACTCGATGGATATATAGATTGGTCTGCCCAGTGACCTGACTGCAAAAGATTTCTCAGTCTAAGAAGACTCCACTGTCAGGGGCCTTTGAGGCTGAGCTCAAGAGTCATCTCAAGTGACCACAGGAGAAGGTCTTGGATAGGACGGCAGAAAATGTGGCACAAAATTCAGAAACATTTTAAGGGCCAGCTTACTGCGTTGATATATACTGGAGGAACCGCCCCCAAACTATGTCCCTTTGCCATGTTTGGACCTGGAACAAAACTCACTCCCATGTTTTAGCTTTCAGCGACACACTGGACAAGCCTAGAAGAAAAGATGACCGCTGGCACCAGGGTGGCACTCGTGCCACAGAAAAACCAACTACAGAGATCAAAAGAGTAGCATCTGCCCAATAAAACTGTGAAGGCAGGAATGGGGGAGGTAGAAGGATTAACAGAAATTAAAATCACAGGCAGGAAGTGAGACGAATGGGATTGCATTATGGGCCTTTTAATTTTTTTTTCTATAATTATATTTTATTAATTTTCATAAACATTTACAGAGATTTTGGGCTTCCACTCATTCATTGTTGCACTATTCTCTCTACCCTCCTCCCAGTTTGTTCTTGTCCAAATGCCACAGTGCTTGTCAAAGCCAGTTCTGATTAATCTTCTTTGTCAGTGTATCCTTTGCCATGGGCCTTTTAATTAATTTTATAAAACAAATGTGCAGGAATAGTTGGATGAAAAACCAATTTGCTTTGTAAATTTTCACTCAAATAAAAATATAGAGCAAAACAAAACCAAAGATGGCTAAACCACCTATTTGCCTAAAATGAAATAAATGCATTAAAAATTAATGGTGATAAAAAATTAATGGTGATTAATTTTATAAAACATAATGCATAAGAATGAGTGAATGAAGAACAGTGTGAAACACAATGTATACACACTTTGTAAGCAAACCAATTAAGAAAAAAACAGCAATAAAACAAAGGAATCTCCTTAACAACAGCACTGGAGAGTTACACATTCCTCAGATCAGATGAACCATTTGAGATGAAAGGGCAGAATTTACCGAAGGACCAAGTCTGGCAGGTAAGAAGGGTCAGAGGAGAGGCCGAATGGAGGCAGGGATGGAGTGGGATGAGTGTGGATACGTTGTAACATGTGTATGTTTCATGTCACAGGGATTGTAACCTATGACTGGAAATAAATTATGTTTGAATTCTTGAATGGGACACTGAACTGCTTTATAAACCTTCATTCAATTAAAAAAAAGATCACCATAGTCACCCAATTCAAAGCGAAAGCTCAAAACCACATTCTGCCTACAACTCCCCTTTACCACTTCCATGCATTCTACTGTACCGCCCCATGGGGGATGTGGTTCTAGGACAACCTTATTGGATCTTTGTTTGTTCATTGTCACCAAAGTCCAAAATATGGCAAGTTTCCCCACTGAAATGACTATGCTCTGTTTAAACATGTTTTGGGTTGTGCATGTTGGAACCAACCCATAGCTGATCCTCTCTGATGGGTTTTTAGAGGCAGTTAAATCGCCTGGGAGGAGACTGCCCATCCTTCTGTGGAGAAGCCAGTGGCCTCGAACTGTGTGCCTTTGGAATTGCAGTGTAGGTTTTTGCCACTAGGCTACCACAGCAGAAGGATTGACTATGCTCTACTAACCCTGGTGAGAAGAACTTTACTTCCTCTTAAATGAAAAGGGAAAGGAATTTCCTTTAGCTGCAACAAAAAGGTCAAGTTCAAGGGAGCTCTGGTGGCCTAGTGGCAAGAAGCTGCACTGCAATTCCAGAGGTAGGTGGTTCGAATCCACCAGATGGTCTGCTGTAGAAGGAGGAGCAATCTCTTCCTGTACCCGTGAGATCCAATTTGACAGTACACATACAGAAATAATAAAATAATAATTAAAAAAAAGGTCAAGTTCAAAAGCCCCTCTTAGGGCTGGTGTGATCTTGTCTTTGTAGCCTCAGCCGAGCATAGTGCTTGACATATAGCAGGCACTTAATAAATGTTACCTAAAAAATGAATGGATGAGTCTTGTTATGAAAAGGGTTTACTAGGCTTCCTTCCCTAGTAAGGTCTACAGCAAAGTTTGCCAACTTAGGTATCATTGCCATGCTGGGTGGTTCATTGTGGCAGGGCCTATCCTGGGCACTGTAGGACGTTTAGGCAGCATCCCTGGCCATTAGATGCTACAGCACTCTCCACGTTGTGCCCACCAAAAATATCACCAGCCAACCACGGGGCACCCAGGGGGCAAGACTCTTCCCAGTTGCTCTACAGACTCTTTAGGATTTTATTTACATAAAGCAAGTAAAATCAAAGAGAAAGAGCCCTCTTTCCCTCTCTCCCCCCCGCCCCATACACATACATACACACCCTCTTCCAAACTTTCTCCACCAAAAGATGACACCAGTGTTACCTTCCCCCCTCTTTCTACTCAAGGGATGCCAGGGAATTTAGCAGCTACACACGCCCTGCACGTTCGTGTTCCTGGGAAAGAAGAATATGGGTGACAGTGAGAACACACAGGAGGTCATGGTCAGGTCATTTTCTGATGGAAGCCCAATCTCATAAACAGGTGTCATGTGTCAGAGGACGAGCCCTGGGCTTTGATCACTGGCCCCGCGTGGTCCACTGAGTTCAGTTTCTCTGGCCTTGCCCTTCAGAGAGCCTCTAGGCTGGACTAGCCCTGCAGGCTGGGTGTTGAGATTCGTTCCAGCACCCCAAAACTGCCAATCCTCCTTTGCAGGGAGGGGCCTACGGCCTGTGTTCTCTGCAGGCAAGCCACGACACAGCGAGCAGAGTTCCTCATTCTTGGGCTGATTCTTCACCTTGAAACCTTGGCAGAGCATCAGAGGCAGGATGGAATCTTGGCAGATGTTAGGAGCCACGTATCAACCGCGGATCAGGCACAACCTGCTCAGGTGTTTGCTTCCCTTCCTCTTTGCTGCTTGGTGCTTGCAGCGAATGGGTGTCTGTGGGCCTCGGTGTAGGGGTTGCCGACCTCAGTCAGGCCCTTGCTGGGTCTGTACTGAAACCAACAGGCGTTCTGTCAGCTGGTGCAATCACAACACACAGAAATAAACACAGCACTGCCCTGCGGAGTCCTCTGGAGACGAGACAAAACTTGAGGCTGAGAGGCCCTGGGGAGCTGAAGCCCAGTGCTGGAAACAGCAGCGCTGCAAAATGAGACTAAGGAGAGGGCTGGGCCGGGCTATCAGCTGATCCTGAGTCCCCAAAGTGTCCTTCGGAGTCCCTGGTTAGCACCGGCACAAGGGCTGCAGGCAAAGGTCACCCAGTGGAAAATTCCCAGCTCTGGTCACTTTAACAAGAGGGGTACGTGGAACTGCGTGCCTGTGCAGTTTCTGGGGAAGATATGGAAAAAGAATAGAAAATGCCCCTAATGCCCTCTGGCCTGGATGGCAGCTCGTGCGACAGGAGCTGGGTGGAGGGAGGGGGTGACCCAGATAGGCCCTGGTCTTAATGCATAAGCATCAAACATCTTGGAACACTCTTAGCCCACCAGCCAGCACTCCACAAAGATGCTGACAGAGTCGACACACAAAGATGAATTGGAAGGCATGGCTCACAGAGCCGTATGCCTCAGAGGTCCAAAAAAAGAAAAGAACTCTGATTCACATCTGGTAGCTTAATGGCAACAAATCCATTTTCTCCAGCAGTGCTCTCCCCTGGAAGAAAAGAACCAAGCCACTAGCTGTCATGCTAACTGTTCAGTAAGCACGTGCTGCGGGCGGGCACTGGGTGGTGCTAGAGAGGCCTGGAGATCAAGAAGATGGAGTTCAGGGGTTAGCAGGAGAGCAGCCCAGTTCTGCACAGGCCCTTGTGCAGAGGGTGGGGGAGCCCGGTGCCCACAAACAGCCAGGGAGGAAGTCCTGTCTGAGCTGCACCCTGGAGGGGGAACAAGTAGGTGCTCGCCCACCTACAGGTGCAGAGCCGAGGACCCCAGGCAGCCGTGCCCAGGGATTGGGTTTCCTTCCCAGGGAGAGAACGACAAAGTCAGATTTAATTTTAGAAGGAAGCAGTGTTGGTTGGAATGAGGATGTTAATTATTCACAAGGCGCGGAAGAGAAACTAATTTAGAAATGGCTCGCTTTCTGATTTGGTTGTTTTTCGATTTCTCAGCCCCTACACCTCAACATCAAGAAGACAAAAGTCCTCATTACTGGGCCAATCAGCACCACTGGGATAGATGGAGAAAAGACTGAAGTTGTCAACTATTTCAACTTAATAGATTCGCAATCAACACTCGTGGTTCCAGCAGTCAAGAAATTAGAAGACGTGTTGCCTTAGGAAAACCAGTCAAAGGTCTGTCCAAAGTGTTAAGGAGCAATGATGTCAGTCTAGAGACTAAGGTGCACCTAATTCAAGCCATGGCCTTTTCAATCACTTGTTAGGCATCTGAAAGTTGGACAATGAATGAGGAAGGCAGAGGAAGCATCTATGGAATTGTGGTGCTGGAGAAGAATATGCCACGAACCACTAAAAGAACAAATAGGCATGTCTTGGAGAAAGTAACAACCAGAGTGTTCTTAGAAGATAAAGGTGATGAAAAGTCATCTCACATATTTTGGGCATGTTGTTAGGAGAGTCCAGTCTTTGGACAAAGACATCACGCTTGGAAGGGTGGACGGTCAGCAGAAGAGAGGAAGACTCGTGACTGTGATGGACACAGTGACTGTAACAACAAGCTCAACTATGTCACAGATGCTGAGGATGGCACAGGACAGGGCGAGGTTCAGACCCACTGGTCCGAGGGTTGCTATGAGTCGCTGCTGACGCCATGCACACTGATCAACAAGTTTGGAGAGTTACAGTGCCCAAACAGCCCAATGGCATGGTCCCTGTCTCTTCTGACTGGTTCATCCCATAGTCTGGATTTTTTCTTCTGTGGGCTGCGGTCATAGGAGGGAGCTCCGATGGCCTAGAGGTAAGGCGCTGCCAATGCCAAAGCAGAAAGACGGGCGATCTCCTCTCGTGATTTCTGGCATCTGCAAACCCACTGAGGGGTCAGCTGAGTCGGCTCTGACTGGAGGGCAATGGGCGAGTGAGTGAGGACAAGCGAGGGCAAGAGGTGACCACACAGGCCCGTGTGACACTCAGGAGCCATCGCTGGCTTCCGACTGTGTCAGATCCCTGCACAAGTCGGCCTGCCCAGCTGCTCGCTGGACACACACTGTGCTGACTTAGTACCTTTGAAGTTTATAACCAAAGAAAATGCTCACTCCCTGTCCTCTAAATGAATATTCAAACATTCGCAATTTTGGGCACAAAACCCTCCTTGGAATATAGGAAGTGCCTTTAATCAGGTCTGTTCCCTTTTCTGAATGGAAAAGAACACATTTAAGAAAAAGAACTTTCTAGCTTTGCCCTCCCAGAATCTGTTGTTGGTCCTCCATTGACCTTTTCACATCACTCTTGGTGCGAGTCACCCCTCTAGCCCATCAGAGCTTCGTGTGCTGAAGGAACCTGGGCTGCGCGCTTGTGGGGAGCACTCTGGTCAGCAAATAACAACAGATGCACGGCTATTTTGGTTGTTTAGCAACAGGCTGCCAACCACAATATGTTTGGAAACAGGGCCCTGGACTCATCCCTGAGCCGTGACACACAGACCTTGAAACTCTTCTCCCAGACTCATTAAGGCTGATTTAAGGTTTAATAACCAAAGTGGTTAAAAATGAGCTCTGCCTTTCCCCAAACACGCCGGGCTTCCGATGCGCTCCGGATGGTTTTCTGCCGCTGCATCCTGGGATGTGTTTGGGTAGAAAAGCCTGACTTGTTCTTGGCTGAGGTTTGGCTGCTTGACTGCGGGCGTGTAAGTGGCATCTGGTGCCTCTCGGAGACCAGGGAGAGGCTGATGGGGACCAGAGATGACACCGGCTCACTCATGCCCATAGAGTTTAGGGGAAAGAAAGTGAAATGCTCTCTGTACACTGTGAACCTGCTGACGGACAGACTAGACCCGAGGCCTGTGGACGCCCCTGTCTCTGTACACCGTGAACCTGCTGAGGGACAGGCTACACCCGAGGCCTGTGGATGCCCCTGTCTCTGTACACTGTGAACCCACTGATGGACAGATGAGACCTGAGGCCTGTGGACGCCCCTGTCTCTGTACACCATGAACCTGCTGACGGACAGACTAGACCTGAGGCCTGTGGATGCCCCTGTCTCTGTACACCGTGAACCTGCTGACAGACAGACTACACCTGAGGCTTGTGGACACCTCTGTCTCTGTACACTGTGAACCTGCTGACGGACAGACGAGACCTGAGGCCTGTGGACGCCTCTGTCTCTGTACACCATGAACCTGCTGACGGACAGACTACACCCGAGGCCTGTGGACGCCCCTGTCTCTGTACACTGTGAACCTGCTGACGGACA
>NW_006399798.1:16657518-16674017 GCF_000299155.1 Elephantulus edwardii | reverse complement strand
GCTGACGGACAGACTACACCCGAGGCCTGTGGACGCCCCTGTCTCTGTACACCATGAACCTGCTGACGGACAGACTACACCCGAGGCCTGTGGACACCCCTGTCTCTGTACACTGTGAACCTGCTGACGGACAGACTAGACCTGAGGCCTGTGGACACCCCTGTCTCACTCTAAGGAGCTCTGTGTCCTTTGAACATTTTGGGCCTATGAATGGGAGACCTTCTGGGAAGGTAATGCCACTGGAGAATTCTCAACTCATTCCAGCTCTTCCTTTCGGAGTGCCAAGGCTCGGTGCTGCCTGGCCCTCAGGAAGATTTTCCTAGTTTGGAGGAAAGTCATGGGACATAAATGCCCTGGGAAAATCTGCTGTCAGGGACCTCTCCAGAGAGCTAAAGAGTAAGGATATTAGTTTAGAGATGAAGGGGAGCCTGATCCAGGCATGGTCTTCCCATGGCTTGCTGTGCATCTGAGAGCTGGACAATGAATAAGGATGAAAGAAGAACTGATGCCTTTGAGTTGTGGTGTTGAAGAAGACTATGGAAACATACCATGGATTGCCAAAGGAACAAACAGGTCTGTCCTGGAGAAGGGGAAGCCTTCTCCTTGGGGGCAAGGATTCAGAAGCTCTGTCTCATATGCTTTGGGCATGTTGCCAGGAGGGACCAGTCCTTAGAGAAGGCCATCATGCTTGGAAGGGTAGAGGGTCAGCGCAGAAGAAGACGACCCTGGATGGGATGGATTTGCAGAGAGACTGTGGCCATGGGGTCAAGTCATTATGAGTCATTGTCAACTCACTTAACAGCTCCCCAAACAACAACAATGAAGAAACAATGGGAAAGGATGACAGAAGAAGAGCCTGTGAGTTGTGGTGTTAGAAGAGGACCGACTATTCCACGGACCGCCGAAAGAACGCACAGGTGTGTCTCGAGAAGGTGCTGCTTAGAGGCAAGAGAGGGGTATCCTGGCCTTCCATCCTTGGAGCATGGTGCCCGGAGGGCTCAGTCTTTGGAAACAGACATCATGCTGGAAGAGATGGAGGGTCAGAGGAAGAGAGGAAGACCCTCAATGAAATGGACCGACACAGTGATTCCCAATGGGCTCGAGCATATCAGAGACGATAAAGCGAGTACAGGACAGGGCAGGCTTCAGCTCTGTTTTCACAGGCTTGCTAAGGGTTGTAGGCAACTCAGTGGTACCAAACAACAATGAAGAAACCCAAAGGCAGTGCGTGACTCACTTCTCTGTGACTCCCAAGAGTCACCGCCACCAGAAAGCGTCTTTACATTTCCATCTGAGGAAGGTCTCTGAGCAGCACACACGGTCTGTAACTGGCTGGGAACGGAATGGTCGCTGGTCCGAATCCATCCAGCAGCATCACAGAAGACTCAGGCCTGATGACCTGCTTCTGTGGAGAGTACAGTCAACCCTACTCCTGTGCCCAAATGAGAAATTCCCACAGAGAAAGGGGAAGTAATTGACATGAGGGGCCTTCTCTCCCAGCTTTACCGAACCAGGCCTGGGTAGCGTTGTTACTCTTTCCCTGGGGCATAAAGGAAGCAGCAAAATGAGAGGTGAATAGTCAGTCATTCATCCAATTGATATTTTCAACTTATCCCTGTCATATGGGAGCCCTGGTGGCACAGTGCCTTATGTGTTGAACCACCATGGTGTGAGCCCACCAGGTGGAGAAGGGTGGACAGCTTCTTCCCTGCATTCTACAGCCTCCATAACGCAAAGGAGAGTTACCACGAGTTGGAATCCACTTGACATCAGTGGCTTTGCTGTTTTGGTTACATGTCACCTAAGATCTAGGGTGGGGACCTATCAGTGAGCAAAAGGCCCCCTGAGGGTCCCTTCCTCCAGTCAAGAAACTTCTAATCTTGCAAGAGAGGTAAACAGTCAAGAAATAATCACTTCAATAAAGAGGGAGTTAAAAGTGCTGGAAGGAAATGTACAAAGGAGACTCTGTGAGAGGGAGACAGAATTTATGAGTCTAGGGTCAGGAAAGATGTTCTGGAAGAAATGACAGCTACATTGAGACCTGCAGAATGAAAAGTGGTCAAAGCTGGTGTTCCAGGCAGAAGGAACACGAAATACCACCCCGTCTCCCGCTTACCTCAGATTCCTTGTAGTAACGTTCTGGAATTTCATCGCAGGCAATATCAATAAAGCAAACTTCTCTCTCTATGTCTTTGGCTTCGTTGTCGAAAATCTGAAAGAGCAGAGCAACACATAAAAGGTTAGTGACGCCAGGTGGAACCCTCTCAAGTGCCCTTGGGGTCGGCACAGAGGTATACGAGGCAGAAGAGCGCCCCACACAGCACCTCCCATGGCTCCGTGGCCCTGGCCAGGGCTTCCTGCCTGCCTCAGAATGTGCTAGAATTAGAAAAGGCTTCTCTTCATCACTGAGGTTTTGTCACTTCAGAGGCAGGCTGGCGAGGAGCAGAAGAGAATGGGGGCTGTTTTTAGAAAGTCGAGAGTGAGGACATAAAACTGCTTCCAAAAATCTCTTCTCCGAATGAAGTCTGATGGGTTTTGGCAGTTTATCCCACCAAGGGGAGCGGAGAGGCTGGGGAGGGGCTGGAAAGAGATGAGACTAAAAAGCAGGAAGAGACACATTCTTCCGGTTTTGGACTTGAAACAAACTTCACAGAGCTTGATTTCACAAATAGCACACACTCAAGGCAGGAAATACAGGTAAACGAAAAGAAAGTAACAGTTACCCCCATCTCAGCTCCCAGAGAGAAACAAGGGTGTTATGCTTGACCCTTTAAGAGCCTGATCCCTTGACACACAGAGGAATCACAAGGCACAGTTTGGAAGGATGCTGCTACGGGTCTTGTCAGGCTATTCGAGATTCTGCTGGCCCGGAATGTTCATCGCTTGCAAAAACCGTGTAAGCTATAAATTCTGGTGGAAAGCTGAAGTTACTCCAGTTTTACCCATTGCCATTTCCCCTTCTCCTCCCCCAGCCGCCAGAGACAGTCTCCCCTGTCCTTCTGCAGCAGATGAAGTCTTAAAAAACCATTTTGTCCTTGGGGAAGTTTTAACTGTTTCCATGACTCACTGTGCCCCAAGCTCCTGCAGGGGGACCATCAGTTAACACTAATTAAATCTGACTTTCTGTATAGAATGACTAGGGAGGCTGAAGCCTAAGAACAGGGCCCCAACTCGGATCTGGTGCGTAGTATCCTGCACTCTCCCTCAGGAGCGCATTGACAGAGCCCTTCCTGCCTTGTCTGGGTCTCAAGTAGAAACTATCAGCACTTTCCTGAATGATATGTGTGCTGATAATTATCCTCCAAGTTCGCTGTTTTCCTCACATGTTTAGAGACTGGCCTCACCAGCTTTGTCTGAGGAGATGGATGCCCAGGCAGCCCTGCTGTGGCCACTGCATTTTCCATAAAGGAAGAAAGAGACAGATGGATTCTTGGGTCAGCTCCAATTCTTTCCACTGCCACTTAAGAGTAAATGCGTGGGCACACTCCGAGAGGGCTTGGGAGGGACAGGTGGCTGGCTTAGAAGTGAAGCAGAGGGGAGGAGGGGGAAACACAGTCAAGTCTGAGTTTGTTGTTGTCTGAGTTTGTGTGCCTTTGAGTCAGGACGGACTCACAGCTGACCTTCAGAGGCAGCAAACCTCATGGGTGGGGATTGCCCGTCCTTCTCCTGCAAGCTTGAGTGGAGAAGGAAACTGTGAAATGAAATAGTGGGGCTTGGATGGCTCGCAGAAGTCTCTTTTAAGAGTAGCAAGCTCTGGTGGCTGAGTTGTAGGGAACTGTGCTGCTGACCCAAAGGTGCACTATTCAAATCCACCAGGTGCTCTGTGGAAGACACATGGGAATCTCCTCCCACGTGATTGGGTGGCTCTGAAAACATACTGGAGCGTCAGCCATGAGCCGGTTCTGATGGTACGACAACAACTTTTAATGGTGTACCAACACACAGAGGGAAGAAGCAGGTCATATTAAGGAAACAAAGCAAAACTGAGTCTATCCCTGAAGAAAATGAGAGTCGACAGCATAAATTACCAGAGGAGTCAGGAGCGTTTGCGGAGGGTAAAAATGATAGGATTCGAGGGGAGGGAAGTAGATTGTTGAAAGGGCAAATAGGCAGGGATGATAACAGGCCTAGTGGCACCAGGAGTGAAGCACTGGGGTGCCAACCAAAAGGCTGGAAGTTTGAAGCTATCAATCAGCTGCTCTGTGCGAGAAAATGTGGTAGGTGGCGTCTGTCTGTAACAGTTACAGCCTTGGAAATCCTATGGGATATATTTACTCTGTAAATGTAAAAAAAAAGCTGCTATCAGTTGGAATTGACTAGATGGCAATGAATCAGGCCGGCTTTTTTTAAAAATTTTTTTTCCCGGCTTTGTTTTTAAAGGGAGTTAATGACCAAACTGTGTGGGCTTTTCCTAATGTAGTTCGTTCAAATATTCTTGATCATCCATTATACCAATTAGCAAATTCTTGCCTCTCAGCTCTGAATTCTCTGACTTGCTTCTGCTCTGAGATAAAGGGGCCATTTCTCTTTCACAGTAAGCACGATGCCAAGCCTCGTCAGTAGAGGGCGCTGGAGGAACTCAGCAGGAAGAAGGGGGTGTCTCCTCCTGGTTCTGGGGTGCTGTGCTTTGCTTTTCCTTGCTCTTGTCCAACAGCACTTTGTCCCAGCAATATGTCACAGTGCCTTGGGGGTCTGGCAGCGCTGGTCTAAACCCAATAACCACATCATCATGGCCCTCCTGACGTGGGCACCATGCGTGCCTGCTTTACCACTGGTGCCCCAGTGCCCTCTGCACACCTGCCCTCCAGCCCCCAGGCTTGACTTCTGCTGTTTGGGGACTGGACTGGCCTCTGGGCTCAGGAATCTGGAGAAGTTTCCTCCCTACTCTCCAGTGGGTTACAACCACACTTTCACAAGGAAATCTGAACCCCACACATGGGGATGGACCCCTTTCACGTTAGTCCTCCAGCATCAGGGTGTCCGTTAGTATTTTCTTGACATCTTTACAGCTATTCCACTCTTATGATTCAATAACTCTTTATATTAAACCTCCACCTTGAGACTGTTGTGGTGTACTGCAGAGTTGGAACCAACCTATTGCTAACCCTCTGGCTATTAACCTGAGATGATCACATTGACATTTTAACACATTATCAACTATTAACTTGAGATGGTCACATGACTGTTGTCTCCTGCTTGGGCCATAAGTGATATTTCCACCATGTGTAAAGGGCTGACCAGAGCTTTGAGAGCTACAGAAGGAGGGCCCAGTTCCTTTCTTTAAGAAGTTTACCATTGACATAAAAAAAAGGTTAGAAAAACTGTGGTACGCTCACACAATGGAATATTAGGTGACACTGAAAAATAACAAACTTGTAAAACACTACACAAGATGGTTAAGTCTGGAAGACATTATGCTGAGTGAAATATCTCAGTCACAAAAGGACAAATAATGCATAATACTACTGTTATAAAATAGAACTAACAAAGAGTGGGGAGAACAGGAGAAGAGTGGATAGATAATGAACACTGTACTAGAACTGTCTGAAAGGAATGTATAATCAGGTATTATATGTATGACAATTAACAATCTGGCACAAGAGATGCATTACAAAGAGGACTGGGGGAGGGAGAAAGAAAAGAACATGTGCAACAATGAATGAATGAAAACCCAAGCTTTCTGTGAACTTCCATTTAAATGGTAATAACAAAACCTCCAGAAGTTTCCCATCTAGTGGGAGAAACAGACTTGGAAGCTGCAACCAAAACCAGAAGGCAGATGAAAAGATGGTCTCCAAAAGAAAGGGAAGAACAGACTTGATAGGAGAGACACGTTTGAGTTTGTGTGGAGAAGTAAGTGGTCAAATGAAATACCGGGTCACAGATCACTTGCACGGGTCTCTTTTCAGTTTAGGGAGCTCTGGTGGTTTAGTGGTGAGGAGCTGCACCTCTAAGTCAAAGGTAGGCAGTTAGAATCTGTTAGGAGCTCCCTGAGAGAAAGATGGGCAGTCTCTTCCCATGTGCTTGACTGACTCTGAAAACCTGCCCGAGGGTCAGCTCCTACTCAATGGCACATAATGGCAAATAACAATAACTTTTAAGTTTGCAGCGAGTGAAGATTGGCTCTGGAGATTGGGGGTGCCGTGATGGAGGATGATGAAGGGTGTGAGCTTTGAAAGAAGAGGTGGAGGGAGAAGGGTTAAAGAGAAAAGTGGGAACATGACCATCCCACAAGGAGAGAATGGTGGGAACAACTAGGGAAAGAACATATATTTGACACAGAATAAATGAATAGTGGACAAAATATTTCTTCAACAAATATCTTCAAATAAATAATAGAATGAGTATTATCTAAATGCCAGACACTATCACATACTGTATAATATATTCTGTCCTATTTAATCGGCACAACATTCATAGGAGAATCATATTTACTATTCATAGTATTTTCAGATGAGAAAACCAAGGGTCTAAGTCTTAAAGAAACTGTAGGAGGTTACATAACCAGGCGACAGAAACAGTAGGATTTACCACCAAGCTCCTGTGAAAAAGGGCTTTCTCTTAGCGCGCAACCAAGAAGATAAATTCCAGCTCAAAGTGCTTCTGTTCCTTCTGCGTGTTTCTTTTTTAAATACTGAAAATGTTGTAATTGTTTTCCATTGTTGCACAATGTCTTACCCCCTCACTTCTTCCCTCCCCCAGGTCACCCCACAATGCACCCCTTGTTCCAGACTGTTGTCATACGTATTGGTTTCTTTTGAGAAAGTTGAAATTGGAACCTAATTCTCATCCTGGTATTTACCAGATGGAAGCCCTGGGTAGTTGTACTGAGATCTGTGAACAGTTTGGAGCTCTTTGGTTTTATCGTTAAAGAACAGCTCTGGAAGAATCCACTTGCGTGATCTTCAGTCCAAAGCGGTGCTCTTTGTTAAAAGGACACTTAACTCTCAGGTCAAAGTCCATAAATCACCAACTACAGAAAGCTTTCCTTACTTGCGCTCTCCAAGCTCCAGTCTCTCACAAAACCACTTTGAAGATAAGCCTTCTCATGCTTGAGATCCCAAAGAGCCTTAATTTCAAATAAATAATGAATTTCTTAATGATTAGAGATCTTAGGAGATGCCCGTTGGTTTAAAAGACGTTAGCTTCTCCTTTCCAAAGGGAATGCATGGCAAGAATATTGCTTACTAATTGATGTGAGTTTCCTTTCAGAAGCTCAAGTTCTGCTTCCTTGCTTGTAAACATCCCAAGTTCACGTAACTCCCAATATAGTGCTTACACAGGCTTCCTAACGGACAATGGGCTCCAGCTTTCCAAAGAGCTCAGAGATGATGCAGGATGGGCAATGCTTCTTTTTAACGTACGGCAGCCATGAAATGGTAAGAAACCGCACTGCAATCCCAAAGGCGTGCAGTTCGAATCCACCAGGTGCTCCACAGGAGAAGGATGGACAGTCTCCACCCATGTGATTTCCTGTCTCTGAAAACCTGCTGGAGGGTCAGCTATGGGTTGGTTCTGACTCGATGGTCCACAACCACCACCACCACAACAACAGAACAGTACTACTTTCCTAAAGCTACTAGACTTTAAAATGACAACCAATGTGGTGGATTAGAACAATGGAAATTCATTCTCTCACAGTTACAGAGGCTAGATGTTCAAAACCAAGATGTTGGCCAGGTTATGCTCCTTCTGAAGGCTGTAGGGAAGAGTCTTTCCTTGTTCTTTCCTTCTGGAGGCGTTTTGGTGCTCCTTGGCGTACAGACTCTAATCTCATATATCCCTCTAATCTCTATCTGGCTTTCTATGGCCTTCTTCCCGTGTCTGTGTGGCTCTGTGTCTTCAAATCACCTCCTCTTCATAAAGACACCAGTCATTGTAATTAGGGCTCATCTCAACCCAGTATCACTTCATTTTACGTGGATTCATTGGCAAAGACCACTTACAAATCAGGTCATACTTACACACACGAGCAGTTAGGATTTTGCATGCCTTTTGCAGGGGGCACGGTTTAACCCCCAACACAGAGTGAAACCTCTCAGTATTGGCTGTTGGGCCTTATATCAGGAGTCAGGAGGGCTGCATTTGTATTCAGGCATCTCTCCAGGCTGCTCTGGGTAAGCCTCGGCTTTGAGTCTCCATATCCTCATCTGTGATAAATTGAAAAGCACAGTCTAGACAGACTGAGTTTGAAGGAATCTGTGAAACTTTCTGGAATAGCAGGAAAAATCTGGAGAAGATGCATTTTTCCTGGAGAAAGTATTGGATTGTTTTCATCTGATTATCAAAGAAATGTGTGGTCATGAAGTTATGATCAAGTGACCTAGATGACCACTGACATTCCTTCCAGTTGGAAACTCTGATATTAACCTCTGGGTCCTGTTGGTCTCATGCATCTTGCTTCCTTCTCTGCCCCACAGCCAGCCTCCTTGGGTGGGTGGAGGGAAGGCCTGCAGTGTAGTTCCATCTCCACTGGGGATGGGAAGTGGCAGTGGTTGTGACATAGTGTAATCAGAGGCCATAGCCAGGGTGAAACGGTCTAATCTCCACGCACAGCTCAGGGCACGATCCAGAACTAAGCCAACACTGTTACAGTCAGAGGCTCAGCCAGGCCCCAGAGGAAACAGTCAGCAAGAAACTATTCATCTGGGCGTCCCCAGCGGGAGCAGCAACAGCAGCAGCTGCCAAAGCTCGGATCCAACCACTGGCTCTCGTAGGTGGAGAGAGAGATTTGCTGAGACAGTTTCAACTGCTGAGACCAGATGTATCTTGTTATCCTGTTGATCCATCCAGCCAAAGCTTTGTCTTGAGCTGTGGCTTGGATTTAGAAGTTAACTGTGGCATACATCTCTGCTAATAATTTTGCCGTCTTTGGCAATTACGAGAGACATGGGCGGATAGTATCTTCTACTTCATCCATGGGTCATCTGCACTGAATTTCAGTGCCAACTTTTCTGACCTTTGCATTACAACCATGGTAATGGATGTTCAACAGGACAAACTCCTTTTAACATGAGCTGAGTTACAAGGAGAAGGCAAACCTTTCAAATAAACACCATCATGCGAATTCCAAAATGTAAAAGGAAGTAATTTCTCCATTTTATAAAACCACCATGCAGAAGTCCAGTATTTAAAAAAAAACCAAACACTTCATATACTTTGACCTAGTAAGCTGACATGTTGAGAATTTAAGGAAGAATCTTAAATGAGGAACTGCTTTATGGGCAAAAACTTTCATTGCAACACTTGTAATGGCAACAACAAAGACAACAATGAAGAGTAACAAAAAAACAGAAAGAAGGGGAGCTCTGGTGGCCTAGTGGTAAGGAGCTGTAACTACAATCCCAGAGGCGCACGGTTCGAATCCACCAGATGCTCTGCCGGGGAAGGAGGGACAATCTCCTCCTGTACCAGTCAGATCTGATTTGACGGTACGTGCACACACAAAAAAATAATAAAATAAAAAAAATTTAAAAAAACACAAAGAAAAGAAAACTCCACTTGCCTAAATGTCTCACTATGTTCAGTTACAAAAAGACTATTTTATGGAATAAAGCCATCATTATAAAAAGCTAAGGTAATTTTTACATACAGAACTAACTGTGGATGGTTACCAAAGAAAGGAAGGGAGGAAGAGGGGGGATGAGAATTCATAAATTGGTAAGTTGGGTGAAGAAAAAAATATACAAAACATTTATTGGACATTGGGATTAATTATATTAATCTATTATAATCTAATAGAATGCATTTGAATGATCAAATGCAATTATAGCTATAATATTATAAACAACATGTCCATGAATGAACAATTAAGAATCAATTATTGGTAAACTTTTCCTTAATAAAAAAAAGAAATAAACAAGTCAATTAAACAATGAATAAGAATGACAGAAAAAGAACTGACGCCTTTGAGTTGTTGTGTTGGAGAGGAGTACTGGATATCCCACAGACTGCCGAAAGAAAAAACAGATGGGTTTCAGAAAAAGTGCAGCCAGAATGTTCCTTGGGTGCAAGGATGGTGAAATTTCCTCTCACATACTTTGGGCTATGAGAGGCTGTTTTTCAGAGAGAGACATCATGCTTGAAAAGGTAGAAGAGGGTCTTCTAAAGACAAGACGGACTGACATGGTAACTTCCGCAAGGGGTTCTAGTGTGTCAGGGATGATGAGGATGGCGCAGGATAGGATGGGACTCAGATCTACTGTTCATAGGGTCACTTGAGTAGTTCTTGACCCAATGGCACCTAACACCAATGTTATGGGGAGTGGCTAAAGAAATGCTGACAAACCCACTTGATGAAGATGAACCCAACCCAACCCAACCAACTACACAAAACCCCAAGCCCACTGCCATCAAACTGACTTTGACTCTCATTGAGCCTGTGAGGCGGGAGAGAACTGCCCCACTGGGCTTCCAGGCTGTAAACTCTGTGGAAGCAGCCTGTCTCGTTCTGCTCCCATGAAGCAGCTGGAAGTTTGAGTCATTGATCTTTAGTCAGCAGATGAACGCTTTAACTTCTGCATCCCCATGGTTCCTTTGCATTTGAATTAAGTCAAAAGTCAAAGTCATTGCTGTGGAGTTGGAACTGACTCACAGGTGTCCCTTCAGCAGGTTTTTAATGGTTATAAATCAGATGGAAGGAGACTGCCCATCTTTCTCCTGCAGAGCAGCTGGTGGATTAAAGTAGAATGTTTCTGAGTTGGCAGCACAGTTCTCTACCCGCGAGATCACCAGAGCTCCGCTGAATTAAGTAGCCATTGATAAAAAAGGAGATACGTACGTAGACTCTCTGTTACGTGCTAAGTCTCTCGGTGCCACTGGGTTGGCAATGGCTCATAGCTGACTTTCCAGTGGGTTTCTAAGGTTGTACACTGCACGGAGGGGGACTGGTCATCTTTCTTCTGGGGAGCTGTTAATGGATTCAAACTTTCCACCTTTGGGCTAGCAACTTTCTACATACTATATCAAACACTATTGTTCAAAAATCTGTATTCATGTAGAACTTCAGTTATAACTTAGTTAGAAATAGGGTTTTTGCAGATGTAATTAGTTAAAAGTATCTCAAGAGGAATCTACCAGACAAATGACTGTTGTCTTTATAAGAAAAACAAAAAGGGAGCATTGAGCACAGATTCTACTCACAAGAGAAACAGACGCTCCTACAAGCTAAGGACTCCAGGGCACCAGCAAGATCTAGCAAGAAGCATGGAAGGATTTTTCCTAGTGCCTTTGGGGGAACACAGCCTGGCTCACTCTGACACCTTGATTTTGAACTTCTTTACCTCCAGAACCATGAGAGAATACATTTACCTTTTAAAACCATCAGTGGCAGGGGTGGCCTAGTAGCAAGAAGCTGTACTGCAATCCCAGAGGTATGTGGTTCGAATCCACCAGATGTCCTGCTGGAGAAGGAGGGGCAATTTCCTCTTGTACCACCAGTCAGATCTGATTTCACGGTACACACACACACACACACACACACACACACACATAAAATAAAATGTATCTACGAACAATATAGCCTAAGCACATGTTTCTGTAGACTTTAAATCACACTTAGACTACTTGTAACATCAAATACAATGCAAATGATATGTAAATAACACTTCAAGCTCCCTCTTAGCCCCTGATGGACTGCTTGGCCCCTTTAAGTGCTTCTGTCACCCTAATACGTTCCACTGGCTACTGGTTGAATCCAAAAGTGAGGACTAGCTGAATACGGAGGGGTGGTCACTTTGGTGATAAACACAGAAAATGACTATGGCCATGTATACAACTTCCTTTTTGAGCAAATATCTACTTCTAGATTTTGTAATCTCTCTTGCTTTTGCTTCTAGATTTTGTGATCTTTCTGGTTACAGCCTCTGGAGGGAGAGCCCCCGAGGGGATGGAATGGCTCTTTGGAAAGGCAAAATCCTGGGACTCAGGACTCTGTGGTCTCTTTGTTCTAGCACCATAATTTCGGTGGTGGAAACTAGATGCTTGGTTGCTGGGAGGTTTTTCTCTTCCTGCCATCTGCTCGCGCTACGGAACAGGCAAGGTGGAGATAGTGGATTAGTAGAGAATTTGAGAAAAATCCTCTGGTCATCTTGTTCTATGCTTCAGATACGATTAAAAGGATAAAGAGTCTTAGCTAAGTTGCTATTCTTCTGTGGACTAGCTTGATTTTTTCACACTTGGGAAGGCTTAGAGGGACGCAATTGACCAAGACATTCTAACAACAGGTTCAGCACGAGGGAACAACTGGAAACAGAATTATCATTCCAACGATGCTTTCATCATTCCTGCTCTGGATTTGCAAAATGGCCATTGGTTTGTTGTAAGGAAGGGAATACTGGTTAAAGTTGATAGGTTGATGCTTCAGACGCCTACAACTTGCTTGTGGCTTAGAAAGTACTGTCTAAAAGCAGCGCATCCAGTTACAGAAAGCCTGCAAAGCACTGATGGTCAGAGGGGAAAATGTCCAGGGTAGAGATGAGGTAAATCACCTGTCTGTTATCCGAGTTCCACTGACATCCTCACCAAGAACATTTTCACAGCTACGCAAGTCAGTGATGACCGTGTCGCCCACATGTATACAGTCCATGATCCAAAGCAACGTGCAGGCAACGTGTCTTCCGTATTGCCAGTGAGACAGAGATGGAAAGGATGGCCTTTATTTAGTGGTCTTGTAGAAAGATCTGCCTCTCTTCTTGCTTTGCATTTTCCAGAAGAGCGACTTGGGCAATTGATTTATTCTGCAGGTGGAATTATTGAAGAATAGCGAAGAGAGCGAGCAGCTGGGCACACAGCAATCAGCAACTCCACAAGTGTTTATGAAACACCCTCTGTGCCTCTTAGCAGGAACCCAGTGGTGCAGTGTGTAGAGCACCAGACTGCAAGTGGATCCAGCAGTGGCTCTGAGGATGGAGGGTGGAGACTTACAGCCTTGGGAACACCGCAGAGGATTCTCCGTGAGTTCGAATCAACTCCACGGCTGAGGGGTTTTTGGTTTGGTGTCTCTCAAGGAGCCTTGATGGCATAGTGTGTGCAGTGTTGGGCTGTTAACTGAAAGATCAATAGTTTGAATCCACCAGCTGCTCCACGGTAGAAAAATGGGCGGTCTCTTCCTGGAAAGTTTTGTAGCCTCAGAAACCTGATGTAGGGTCACTAGGAGCCGAATCAACTGGATAGCGGGGAGGTGGGGCCTCTTGGCTGGCAGTGCAACACGCTATAGACCACAGTGCCTCTTAAATGATGGAGGACAAAGCTTATTCTCAGAGAAGCCTCTGATTTTGTAGAAAACAAGACTGAATGTAAGATTGAATGAATATTCACACATATATACAAGAATGTATGTATGTATATACACACACACAATAGGGAGACTTGTTGACTTGGTGATAAGGAGTTGTGCTGCCAACCCAAAGACATGCAGTTCAAACCCACCAGGTGTTCTGTGAAAGAAAGATGGGCAATCTCCTCCCATGCAAACCCCCCAGAGGCTCAGCTACAAGTCAGTTTCACCTTGCTGGTTTACAATACCACCACGCACACACTCACACACTCTCTCACTCTCCACCATCCCTCTGTCAGTCTGCTTGCCCGGTACTGCCGTACTGTGATGCTGGGAGCTACAGCCAAGTTTAAAATCCAACTAGGGTTGTGGTGAATACATTTCAGCAGAGCCTTCAGACTTAACACTGAAAACAAAGGCCTGGTGATCTACTTTTGAAACTTAGTAAACACAAACCCCAGGGATGGTGTTAGACTATTGTTTTACAGAGTGTTGGCAGATGAGTTCCAGTACTGGCTGGCAGGAACTCAAAATTCACAGTGGCCATAACAATGGAGCCAGACAATAACGTAGATGTCATAGGACACAACTGGAACCTCAACAATGTTAGCACAGGTCCATGGTCACCCGAAAGCAGCGCTATTATTTGACCAGCTGGAGGTTGGTAATAAGAAAGACCTGTGGTTTGGTGTCGGGAGGAAAGAAGACCTCGGTCCCACCATGTAGTCCACAGGTGCCAGGGCTGGGGGTACAGCTTAACACACTGAGGTTTCCACTTGGGGGACCTTGTGGATGGTCTGCCGGTGCGGAGGGGATAACCACAGCCAACTCCGGAGCTGAACGGGAGCTTCATCTGTAATGAAGTGGGAGGAACAGCTTTTACTTAATCTTCATCAAATGCTTTGCTTGCCACTGGATTTTGGAGGTATTAACGCTGAGTAAAGGCGAGTCACCCATTGGGGCTGGACCAGTTTGTCTCACACCCTGGGTACACTTCAGCAGCTCCCTGGAGGAGGCTCGCTGGTAGACAATATCATTAGGCTTCTGGTGCAGAAGGGAAAGCTGCTTGTCCAAAGCCAACGGGAAGTCGTAAAGCAAACAGGTTAAAGATCCTGAGTGTTGGAAAGAAGTCTGTCCTCAGTGAGGTGGTGATGACATCTCTGCAGTGCCACGTGGGGAGGCGGTGGACACCTTTTACAGAAGGCCTCTTCAGACCTTGCTGGAGCCTGCTGGGCGCACTGTTCGGTTTTCCCCTCCCCGTTCTCTGACTGTCTAATTACTTTCCAGAATGTGGGGCCTGATTCGTGGCAAAGCATTAAAGGCTCTACACAGGCACTGAGAGGAAGGCACTTAGAAGCAGTTCTCTCTGCAGTGTTCAGAGGGAATAAATTGCATGGGAGGAGACTGCCCATCTTTCTCCCTTAGAGTAGCTTGAACTACTAGCCTTTGGAGTGGCAGTGCAACTCCTTACCATTAAGCCACCAGACTGGATAGAGGAAATGTAAACCATACAGTGTTCTTAGAGGCAAGGATGTTAAGACTTCATATATTTTGGGTGTGTTATGAGGAGAGGTCAGTCCTTGGAAAGGACATCATGCTTGGAAAAGTAGAGGGTCAGTGAAGGAGGGGATGACCTGCAAAGAGATGGACTAACACAGTGACTTCAGCAATGGATTTAAGTACACTATAGGATTTGGGAAGGTTTTGAGATACAAGTCAGAGTTGACTCAACAGCACCTAACAACAACAACGAAGGTCATTCTTTGTATTTTTCATTGCCATTGAGTTAAAACTGACTCATAATTGACTCTCCATTGGGTTCTGAGGCTGAAACTCAGCCAGAAGGAAACTGTCCATCTTTCTCCTGAAGAGCCACTGTGTGGATCCGAACTACTAGAGAAGTGTGGCCTTTGGGTCATCAGCACACTGCCTCTGGACGATGCCGTGAGAGCACCTTAGAAAGGTTACCGGCATCTCCAATCTCTGGTATGAGACTGATAAGATTTTCAAAGTCAACTGGATGCATAATCTAGCATCACTTTGTCATTAATAAAATACAAACAAGAATTCAACTGTTAGTAAACTATGTTAATCCTGGTTTGGTTTTTCCCCCCAAGGCTCTCTGCTTCTGAAATAATTAAAAAAACCCCACACCAAACCTGATTTTTTTGTGGACAAATTACATTGCTATGAACTTTAGCATGTGCATGGATTCTTTTTATCACTGCTATTATCAATGGAGCTCTGGTGGCCTGGTGCTAAGAAGGTGCACTGCAATCCCAAAGGCACACAGTTCAAATCTGCCAGCAGCTCTATGTGAGAAGGATGGACAATCTCCTCCTGTGTGATTTACTGCCTCTGAAAGCCTGCTGGAGGGTCAGCTGTGGGTCAGTTCCCACTAAATAGTACACAGCAATTATCAAGATAGAGAAGAGTCCCAACACTTCCAAAATCGCTTCACGCTATTCTTTGTCGTCACATTCTTCCTCCACCCCCCATGCCTGGCAGCTACTGTTTTTTAGAGCAATATACAAATGGAATCCAAAGAATGCCACCTCTTGAAAGTAGCTTCACTCATTCAATGTAATGTTTTTAAGATTCATCAAGATTGTTTAGTATGGTAAAATATGCTTTTATTGCTAAGTAGTATTCTAATGTATGGATGTGCTATAGTTTGTTGACCAATTCTTTCCTACTTTGAATTGATTATGAATAGAGTTGCTAGAAACATACAGACAAGTTTTTGCATAAACACAAGTTCCTATTTCTCTAGGGTAAATAAATAACCCAGAATGATCTGCTCTGCTATGTGGTGTATGCTTATACTTCTTTATAAAAACTTAAGTATCAATGTTCTTAAGATGGATTGAATAGTATTCCCCTAAAATCAGGCCCGCGCAGATCCTCAGAACATGGTATGATTTGAAAACAGGGTCTTCAGAGACATACAGGCATAAAGTGGAGTTACTGCAGGGTTAGCTTCAGACCACTTCAAGAAAAAGAAATCACGATAACACAATTATGTAGTCTATTAAAAGAGCCCTGGTAACTGACATCCAAGCATATATATGTACACCCATGTTTATCGCAGCTTTGTTCACAATAGCAAGGAGTTGGAAACAACCCAGGTGCCCATCAACAAACGAATGGATAGAGAAGCTGTGGTGTATTCACACAATGGAATACTATGCTGCATTGAAAAACAAGGAACTCATGCAATATT
>NW_006399798.1:16649153-16657092 GCF_000299155.1 Elephantulus edwardii | reverse complement strand
CATTAAAATTATTAAAATAAATAAAAAAAAGAGAGCCCTGGAGGTGAACTTGTTGGGCTGCTCCTGAAAGGTTGGCAGTTTAAATCCACCAGCCACACCACAGGAGAAAGATAGTCTCCCCTCATAAAGATGTGTAGCTTGCAAACCCTGCAAAGGGTCCCCAAGAGTCAGAATGAATTTGACGGCAGTTGGAGTTGGTTCGGTGGCCTGCTAGGTGTACAACCACCATTGTGGTGCACTGTGGGGTTGGAACGGACTCTAGCTGACCCTCAGAGGGTTTGCAGAGGCAGTAAATCACATGGGAGGAGACTGTTGACCTTTCTCCTGAAGGGCAGCTGGTGGGTTTGAACAGCTTGCTTTTGATTGGCACCACAGCTCTTTACCATTAAGCTATCAGAATGTACAACTAACTACCAACATGAAAAAAAAACCCACACTACCACAAAACCAATAAAAACAACCCAACAAACCTTTGAAATAGTGTGAGAATGACCAAAATGTGACACAGAGGCACGGTGAGTGCACCTGCTGGTGGAAAAAGGACAATGTTGCTCAAACAGCATTACCACAAACTTTGATATGTACAAAAAGGTGGAATCAATGAAGCTCAGTAAGAGAAGTACTATGAAGCAGGACACGACTGAAATGAGTTCAGAATCTCAAAATGAAATGAGCTTGGATTTAGCTCATAAAACTCACTGTCATCAAGTTGGAACTGACACAGAGCTGACCTCTACTGCATTTCAGACGCTGAAAGTGGCAAATGATAAGATTGTCCGTCTTTCTCCCATAGAACCGCTGCTAGATTTGAACCACCAGAGGCAAGGCCTTTGGGTTGACAGTGAAACCCCCTACAGACTACATGAAGGGACAAGGACACAGAGAGAGAATTCATAGAAGAAAAGTCTACATAAAAACAGAGGCAGAGAGTGCGGTTAAGCCAAGACAAGGAATGCTGTCGACCACTAGAAGCTGCAGAAGCAAGAAAAGACCTTGTTCTAGAGCTACCAGAGGGAGCAAAGACCTCTAACCTCCCTCTTGATTTTGGACTTTGCCTTCCAGAACTTGAGAGGATGAATTTCTGTTGTTTGAAGCCACCCAGTATGTGGTGATTTGTTATGGCAGCCTCAGAAGTCGAATACATTTCTTTTTTCAGGAGCCCTTTCTTCCATTCTCAAGATCAAGATGAAACTCTCCTGTCCCTGGCCTCAAGAGGCCTCTACGTCCTGGAACTTTCATGAATGAAGGCAACTAGGCCTTTTTTCTCTATTATTAAAAAAGAACAGATAGAAGAAAGAGTTGGACAATTTGAAAGGAACGAAGTTCAGAGCAGCCAATGGTGGAGATTTGTCCTTTTCCTTTCTCCTCTCACCTCAAAGGTTACAGAAAATGAAGGGGGGTGGGGTGGGGAATAAAGGAAACAACAGACAGAAACCTGGGCAGGGAAGACAACAACACCACAGCTGAGAGACGGAAGACAGGAATAACTTAGGGCATTGCTTGTCAGCAAAATTAAAAATAAAATGTTGCAGATAAACATACCTGGGGAATGAAAACAGCAGAGATACAAGAGAAAATGATGGGTGAGAAGATGGGAGAGTGGAGAGCAAACCAGGGTAAGAAAGTGAATGTGAATTCTCTGTGTGATATTTTGTGGAGGGAAAGGCCATTTCTAGTCCGGATCTCCAGTTGAGAAAGAGCTTCCACTAGCCAACTGGAGGGGTTGAGAGCCCTTTCATGCTCTGGTCTGGCCTGGAGTCCCATAGACTTGGACAGGGGCCCTGGGAGTGTTGGCCAAAGCAGGAGAGACCAATGAGGGAAGGTTTAGAGAGACAGTAATCAGAGTGACAGTGGGACCAGCAAGAAAAAAGATTCTCTCTCATTGGAAAAAACGTGTTTTAATAAAGCGCTCTAGGTCATGTTAACTAATTAAGAGAAAGGTGGAAAAATACATTAAAGCAGGACTGAGGAATCTCAGGGGCTGTGTGGTTCAAGTCGTTTGCCAAGAAGGTTTCTGGGCCCTGAACGCTCCTGAGTTATGGCTCCTGGGGCAGCTGTAACAAGGCTCTTTCACGAGCTTGGTCTAATTTCAGCAGTAGAGCCTCCACCCGGATTCTTCAGCTGGGCCACTGACCCCTCTGGACACAAAGGCAGTGGCCTGGGACTGGGCCAACCAGGCCCATATGCACGTGAGTGCATCAGAGAGAGTGTATCATTTCCATGCAATATAATCAATAACGTTTCCTAAAATAAGTCTTAGGAGTCGAGTTTAAAACAGTCCCAGTTTATCCCAATTCTTACTTATTTCCATTATAGGGTGGTAGGCTCTGGGAACGAAAAGTGATGGTTTTCGTGAAAGTTGACAAATCAACCTTTAACCTGGAAGGGGTTACAGGATTGTCCTAGACCAGCCAGCCTCAAAGAGCCTCGGGGTCTGGGGTGCCTTAATCCAAGGTGAAGTTGCTCCTAATTCTTCCCCTAAACACATCTTCACCCTAAACAAGGAATCTTCTGCACACAGAAGCAGAGTTCCTGACCTAAAAATGACTGGTACTAGGGTTTTTCTGAGAAGCTATTACCTCAGCTTTGTGTGACCACAATAAAAAACTAAGGTATCTTTTGGAGGTCCCAGGGAGGGTCAAAAGACAATGAGGAGAGTTGCAGGAAGGCTGCCAGCAGCTTATTCTCTAGAGGCTGGGAAGTTTCCTTCTCTTGTTCACCAAACAAAGAGTCAGTCCTAAAGCACTTTAGGGCCCTCACTGTGTTTTCTTCCAGCTCAATCCTTGCTTGACTCTGGTAAAATGGTGAAACGGGCAACAGCCCCAAACCATTTACGCATCATAGCAGATTGCATCAACTGTCAGAAAAAAAAACAAACCAAAACACAACAAAGGAACAAACTGTGACATTTCCCTGGTAGGTTGTGTTTTGTTTGGTTTTCTCTTCTATACACATTTGTTCCAAACATTTCCCAAGGCAAAGCTGCAGGACTACGCAAGGCCTCTTGGCTGAACTCCAGACTCACCCCAGGAAGTTCTCAGGAAACACACCCACTGGAAGGCTCCAGAAGTTGCTCTCTGGACAGCAGTGAGACAGACCTGGGCCAGCAGGTGGGGAGGGTGTTGGTGCCTCTTCTCAAGGTTGTTGTGTAATTAAGCCCAAAACTCCTGGAAAGGATCTATCCTTTCTCTTTCTCTCCTGTTGAGGAACTTGCTACCTCATTTCTGACTTCAGGGACCAGGCCTCATATACAACTCTGCTTTTGCATTTTCTTCTTCATTATAAACATAATATTTTTTTATTCTAGAAAAACAAAACTAAAAACCAGCAACAAAAACCTGTAAGGGAAAACCCCTCAACAGAAAGTATGGTTACAAGCCTGGATTTCAGAACTGGGAGACCAGGATGGAAATGAGGACTCTGCTGGCGCGTGTAGACCCGGGAACCTTACAGAGCCCAGCAGAGCCTGGCGCTTCTCATCTGTAAAGTGAGACTAGGTCAGTTCTTGCTCATTGGGCACTAGTGAGGATGCATAAGGCAAGTAAAACCCACTTTATTTTGAGTCTATGGGATGTGCTCAACGTGAGCTGTTACAACAAAGAAAAATTATAACCTCACTACTCATTTTTCTGCCACTTAAATTATGGTGGTCAAATTTATTTATACATACACACACACACACACACACACATAAAAAAAAACACAAAGCATTTAAACAACTTCAACACAAAGCATTTAAACAACTTATGGTGCACAATTCAGGGACGTTACATTCAAACAACTTTCAGTGCACAATTCAGGGACGTTACAGTCACATAACTACGACCACTATCTTTTCTCAAAAAATTTTCAACAAATCCTTCCATTACTTTTCAGGCAATAACCCTCATTCATCCTTCCTCTCATTCCTCCACTGTAAATTCACTGACTGGCAGTGGAGCTGGTTCCAACTTATGGTGACCGGCCGCTGGGATCCCGAGACTGTTAACCGGAATGGGAGGAGACTGCCCATCTTTCTCACATTGGGCTGTTAGTGGATTCAAACTAAGGGAGACTCTTTGGGCTAATTGCACAACTCAATACAAACTATGCCTTCGGAGCTTCCTTCTCTCATCCCCTGGAAACCACTAACAAGCTTTGTCTCTATGTGTCTGTTTGTTATAGTCATGTCACATAAAAGCGATCATTCAATATTTATCCTCTTGGTCAGACTTTCCCTCCTTGTTTTTACATGTCATTGAGTCAATCAGACTTTAAGCAATGTTTGGTTGTTTTTTTTTTTTTTAAAACATGCCTAAAGACTCTTCAGAAGAGTCAACTCATTGCTGTCAAGTTGGAATCAACTCATAGCTGACCCTCTGGCAAGTTCTCAGAGGCTGTAAATCACACGGGAGGAGACTGTCCATCTTTCTCTCCTGAGGAGCAGTTGGTGACTTTGAACTGCCTGCCTTTGGGTTGGCATCACAACTCCTTACCCACTCTCCCACCAGAGCTCCCTCATGCTTTCAATGTCAGGAGCAAGTCAAACATAGGCCTTCTTCTCTCCATCGAGCCTAATTAAGGCCATATCAGTCTCGTAGGGCTTCTTTACAGCTTGTTTAATTTGGTGCTTGTTGGCCTTGATATCCACAGTGAACACAAGTGTGTTGTTATCTTCTATCTTTTCCTGGCTGACTCAGTGGTCAGGGGGTGCTCTTCCAGGAGTATATGGGAGTCTCAGCATCAGGCTGCTGGAAGGTGGGTAACGTGCAGATCTTTTTTAATTTCATTTTTGTGGTTATGGATACCTTTCAGGACTCCTCCTTGGCCTTTAACACTTTTGCTCTGGCTTCAGTTTTGGGAGGGGTAGGGGCTTCCTTCTTCACTTTTTGTGTCATCTTCATAGAAAACGGCTATCATCTTTATTGAAATAGACTGCTACATCTTTCTCCTTTGGAGAAGCTTGTGGACTTGAAGTACCAATCTTTTGGTTAGCAGGCAAGTGCTAACCACTGCACCACTAGGGCTCCTTACGAATAATAACACAGAACTCCTTATTCTTGTTTTCAAGAGTACATCCAGCAAGGAATTCTTCTAGCAGGAGAAGAGATTCTTTGCCTAGTGAGAAAAAGAGAGACATCCCTGAACCAGTTCAGGAGGGCAGCAGCAGAGATGTCTGAACTGGAGAAATGGATGTGAGATGGGACTTTACAGGGTAGGAAGAGAGCCAATATTGGCAGGACTGAGAACTTTGCTGGACAATTACAGGGGAAGACAACGTTGTCAGGACTGAGAACTTGGGAACACTTAGAGCCATGAGGCTCGAGGCTGAGGTACCTGTGTGCACATTTTGGGAGCTGTCTTAACTGTATTTTGTTATTAATCTGAATTATAACCTTTTAAGTGCCCCCCCCATAGAGTACATTATACAGTCATGTCAAAAGCATGCCGTGCCTTTCTTGATCTCTTTAGTAAAAAAAAAGTACAGAACATATAAATAATTCATTTCCCCCCAAATAATATTTGATTATGGTTAAATTCTTGAGGTCCCAGAAGCCTTGACCCTTGTCTCCCTCATGGAATTGCCAGGGAACCACCCTCAAATAAAGGTTTGTCTCGGTTGTTGCTTCTGTGAGACCAAAGGGTGAGGAATCATTATTACTCTAGGAAAGGTCAAACGATTATCCTCAGCTCCAGGCTTTCAAAGCCTTTCCAACTGTAGACAGAGCTAGAGGAATAGTTCTGGTTCCTTTAAGAGCTACTCTTCTAGCAAACTAGAGGAGCTAGAGAAAATATCCTGGTTGTACTGGTTTCAACAGCTGTCTGGACATAGTTGATGAGATAAATGTGATTTCAGTGAACAATTTTCACTGAATCTTGCAAACATTACTGAATTCTGTAAATGTGGTCTACTAGTAGCTCAACAAGTAAGGAGGACAAGAGTCATCGGTCAAGTTCCATTTACTGTCTCAATGCTGTGAGCACATGTTGACCCTGGGGGTGATGGGGCATATGTTACAAAACTAGTATGTCCCATCCTTGTGCATATACTTCAATATTCTTTTAGTACCTGGTATATAGTAGAAGCTCAACACCTTTTTCCACATTATTTTTAAGCATTGTTGTTGAACTGTAGGATTAACTGCCATTAATTTTGAAATTTAACATTAGCATTTGTTTGCTAGTAGTTCATTCATTTTGTCTGCCAAAAGATATCTTTTTAGCCAACAAGTAGTAGCAGATGTCAAAGATTAATTTTTTTGTGTGTGTGAGAGAAGAAAAAGCAAAATTGGAAGAGAAATAAGGCCCATTCACTAAATTTATTCCTTTCTGCAAATTAGAGTGGGGAAATGCAAACTTTAATTTTAGGGATTGAATCTCTTGGATGAGAGAAGAATTTGAGAATCTTGCAGAGTGTGAAGAGCAATTTAAATTCCCTGCACAGAACATGACTTTCTAGCATATTCTAAACAGCATTTCCCCACACTTGATGTGCAAAGAGTCATCTGGCAAATTTTGCTAACACGCTGGTTCTGACTCAGAGGGCTTGAGGTGAGCCCAAGATTCTGCACATCTAACAGACTCCTAGGAATGCTGATGCTAAAGATCTTAGAGCCATCTGAAAATGTGGGATTATAAATTTGAGACAGAGACTACAAGAAGCAGAAACCACAGAAGAAAGTGGCCAGATGAGAGACAGTTCAGTGTGCCAGCTTCCTGATTTCCAGGCTGGCAAGCGAAGCAAGCTTCTATGACGTGGCCAGGTTTGAGGTCTGAGTGGCTCCCTGAATCACTTCAGTAGATGAGGTTAGTGAGAAATTGTTCTATAAAAGAGGCAGCATTTGGGATGGGGAAGATGCGACAGATGTACTATTTAGGAGGTAAAACCATTCCAATGGAATTCCCAAGCTCAGCAACTTGGGGCAAAAGGCAAACGGAGCCAGAGAATTTGGCCTCTTCCCCCTAATCCAGTCAGACTCACTTCTGCTCTGAATGATCACGCTGAGGCTTCATCAGCAGTTTACAGAAGTTAGAGGTCAGTCAGGCAGAAAGTCCACTGGGGCCCCTCCTCCACATTCCTGCTGTTTTTCCTCAGGGTGACTTTGGAAAGCAGGCAAGTCAAGCTTTCCCCCCCCTAGTGCTTGAAGCTCACATCAGCCAATACCAACACCTCACATCATCCCTAATGCTCTGTGATGAATACAGCTTGAAAAACAAGGCTAAAGTCATCTCGAAGGCCAGATGATATAACACAGGAAAACCAGCTCTGTTGGAGAAATGACACGTTGGAATTTGACGCTATGCACGATCACAAACATAGAATTCTTGTCAAAGAAGCACAGCCTGAAGCTCATCAGGAGGAAACAATCAGCAAACTCAGGCTCCAGGAGCCCCTACCCAAACAAGTCGCCTCTGCTTTTCACAATCTCAGGGTCTTTAATAACAAAGAAAAGCTGAGAAACGACTGCAAGTTAAAGAAGACCATTAGGAAGAGGTCAGTCCTTGGAGAAGGACATCACGCTCAGAAAAGTGGAGGGTCAGCGAAGGAGAGGAAGATCTTCAATGAGCTGGACTGAGATCCTCAATGAGCTGGACTGAGATCCTCAATGAGCTGGACTGAGATCCTCAAGGAGATGGACGGAGATCCTCAAGGAGATGGACAGAGATCCTCAAGGAGATGGACGGAGATCCTCAAGGAGATGGACTGAGATCCTCAATGAGATGGACTGAGATCCTCAAGGAGCTGGACGGAGATCCTCAAGGAGATGGACGGAGATCCTCAAGGAGATGGACTGACATCCTCAATGAGATGGACTGAGATCCTCAATGAGCTGGACTGAGATCCTCAATGAGATGGACTGAGATCCTCAAGGAGGTGGACGGAGATCCTCAAGGAGATGGACTGAGATCCTCAAGGAGATGGACTGAGATCCTCAAGGAGATGGACTGAGATCCTCAA
>NW_006399798.1:16646172-16649053 GCF_000299155.1 Elephantulus edwardii | reverse complement strand
GAGATCCTCAAGGAGATGGACTGAGATCCTCAAGGAGATGGACTGAGATCCTCAAGGAGATGGACTGAGATCCTCAATGAACTGGACAGAGATGGTGACTACAGCAAAGGGTTTGAGCACAGGAGAGATTGTGAGGAAGGCACAGGACTGGGCTTCACGCGATTGTCCACTCGACTGTCACGATGAGTTGGAGCTGACTTGATGGCACCTAACGATGAGCCTTAGTCAGCTTGACGACACTTAAAAACATTACCATCACCAACACAGAGAGTGTGCAGAGCTGCACATTTGTAAATCAACTTTTTAAAGAAAATAACAAGACTGTTTGATTTTGCTTTTTTTAAATTTTATTATTATTATTTTTTGTGCATGTACCATCAAATCAGATCTGACTGGTACAGGAGGATATTGTCCCTCCTTCCCCAGCAGAGCATCTGGTGGATTTGAACCATGTACCTCTGGGATTGCAGTACAGCTTCTTGCCACTAGGCCACCAGAGCTCCCCTTGCTTTTTTTTTTTAAAAACAAAGAATAAGGAGACCTGTGTTATTAACACTCAACGAGCCCTAGTGGTACAGTAGGTAAGCACTTGTCTGTTCACAGAAAAAAATGATGGTTCAAATCCACCAGTTTCTCCAAAGTAGAAAGACATGGCCGTTGGCCTCCATAAAGATTATAGCCTTGGCTTTCCTCTTCTTTACCACTGCTATGAGTTGAAATCAATTTTATAGCAATGGGTTCAGTTGTCTGGCTTTAAAGAAAGCCACACGGGGCCTTGGTAGTTGAGTGGAAGAGTTCTTGCCTACCAGGTGGGAGATACAGGTTCGAGCTTGGCACATTCCGTCTCCCATGCAACCATTATCTGTGATGGCTTGCACGTGGCTGAAACATATTGAACAAGGGTCAGTGGTGCTTCCAGGTTAAGGTGGAATAGGAAGACAGGCTTGACAATCAGGTCTGAGAATCACTCAGTGAAAACCCAATGGATCACAACGGTCCTTTCTGCAGTCTTGAGCAGGCCTGGGCAGTACTGCATTCTGCTGAGCACAAAGTCACCACTGTGTATCGGGAGCAGACTCACGGGTAGCTAATAATTAATAATAATAATAATAATAATAATACAGAAGACAGTTCAAAGTCAGAGTCAAAGTCATTGCGTTGGAATTGGAACCAACTTACTGCTGATGTTCCAGCAGGTTTTGAGAGGCTGTAAATTGCACAGGGGAGGATACTGCTCATCTTTCTCTCTCAGATCTGCTAATGGATTCAAACCACCAGAGAAGCCTGGTCTTTGGGTTAACAGCACAACTTCCTGTACACTACACTAGTGGAGTTCCCTAGCAGAGAGTTAGAAAATGCCAAAACCGCTTTGGGTACCACCTGGGGACTCCAATGCCGCAAACTGCCCAAACTCAGTACCACAAGCGGTAAAAATAACAGCTAAGACTGCATAGAGGTGAGGCAGCAGAACCACATGGGTCCTGAGTATTGTTTTTCCTTCTGCTGCAGGTGATGTACCTTATTCTGCCCTGGACTGAAGGAGGGACAGAGAGGTGAGCTTGCTGGAAGGGTCACTGCCAACACCCTTTTAATGTTCAGCTTCCACGCTTTCAGACAGATGCTCCTATGATTATCTACACATTCGTGGAGGGTGAGCTGAGAGCTGCTAAACAAGGGTTCTTTCACACCTTTGCTCCTTTCTTCCTCTCCCTTTTTTATATTATTATTTTTAATGAAAAGAAAAAAAATTCCTGGCACTGAGCCCAAAATCTCTTCCTTGTGATGCTAATCTCTTCTCGTGGGCTCCACGCAATGGCTATTGGCTCTGTGCCTGTTTAATATCACGGTTGCTGATAGCAGGTTGTGTCAGCGTTTCCATTATGAAGCTCAGCTCTTAAAAACATTTCTGAGACGGGCACCCGGGCTTCCAGGCAATGGGTTTTAACTCCACGCCTGGTTCGCCAAGAACTAGCCAGAGGTTTCTGGTTTATGTTGACAACCTCTCCTCTTTAGGGCCATTTCGTTGAATAAAAGTCCTCTTTTAGAAAAACAGGGTTTCTGTGCAATAGTTCTCTAAATACTATCCCATCTCCTTGAAGGCATTTACATTTAGATTTGAGTGAGAAGGAGTCCCTTGTTAACTGCAGTTACGAAAAAGAGAGAGAAACACCACGTCTGGTATTTGAGGAAAGAGTGTCTCCCCCAATTCTGACAAATATTTCTCTCTCTACTCTCTTCTTTCATCTCTTGCAACTCCATTTTTCATGACTTGTGTAAGATTTGTTTATATACTGAAGAATTTGTCAACTCAATTAATGTATAGCTCCCTCATATACCACCCAATTGCCTACTGTTTCATTAAAATCAGTCAATTTAGGGCAGAAAGCTTCTATCTCTGCCACTACCTACTGAGGTCCACTCTGGCCACAGGATTTGCTTCTGAGATGAAAGGAAAGAGCAAAAGATACACACTCAAAAGACCAGAGATCTCAGTTGTGTTCGTTTATTAATTGTGTGGTCTTGGGAAATGTATTTTAAAAATCTCTCAGCTGCAAGGCCTTCATCTGCTAACAGTTGATTACAATGCCCACTTAGGGTGGTGTTCAGCACTTTAACTGAGATAATACAAAGCTCAGTGTTGTCTTAAGAGTGTTAGGTGCGCTTTGGTGCTGGTACCTTAACAAGAGCTACTGAATTCACCTAATCTCGAGTCACAGTGCAAAAGCCTTGTTCCATGGGCACTAGAGGACTTTTCCAGCCTGGTTGGTTTTAAAAGCCATCTTCCAGGGGAGCTCTGGTGGCCTAGTGGTAAGGAGCTGCAACTACAATCCCAGAGGTGCACGGTTCGAATCCACCAGATGCTCTGCCGGGGAAGGAGGGA
>NW_006399798.1:16597382-16646072 GCF_000299155.1 Elephantulus edwardii | reverse complement strand
TCCCAGAGGCGCACGGTTCGGATCCACCAGATGCTCTGCCGGGGAAGGAGGGACAATCTCCTCCTGTACCAGTCAGATCTGATTTGACGGTACACTCACACAAAAATAAAAAAATAAAATAAAAAAAATAAAAGCCATCTTCCTGCAACATTACTAATTACTCCACTGCCCATCATGATTCTCAGGGACCGCTCACAAGTATCAGGACTTACTGTATGGCCTATACTTACAACTGAGACAATTTAGAGGGATGACATAAATACATGAGCCCTTAGTGCAATGGCTTAATGGTAAGGAATTGTGCTTCCAACATAAAGGTACATGGTTTGAAATTGACATCTGCTTTGTGGGAGAAAGATGGAAAATCTTCTCCTCTGAAGACCCACTGGAGGGTCAGCTATGAGTCAGTTCCTACCTGATGACACTCAACAACAAAAATAGCATCTTCGTGAAGAGAAGGGTTGGGAGGTTTTCAGGATAAATATACAAAACTGAGGAAGTTCATAGTAAAACCCTTTGAGGACTCTCAGAGATCAGAGGAGTAAGGTGTGTCTTCAGGCTTGAAAGCAGCTACGTGTTGAAAGGCTGAGTGTGGCCAAGGTCCTGTGCCCACCACCACACCTCCCCCGGGTTTCCAAGACTATAATCTGTATGGGAGGAAGTTGACTATCTTTCTCCCTCAGAGCAGATAGTGGATTCAAACTGCTGGCTTTCTGGTCAGTAGTCTGAAAGATCTGTCCTCGGCCCCCAAAGCTCCTTATGATCCTGTGCAGACTCCGGGAAGTCTATGCTCAGTCAGGGCCCCACGTGGCGAGAGATGCGGAGTCGTTCTGTCTGTAGGTATTTTGGGATGTCCTTTGGCTCTTGATCTCAGCAGGGGGAAGACACTTGGGGATAAAAATGTAAGAAAGGTAAGTTGTTCCAACTTTAGGCTCTCGGGACAGCGCCCTTGGTTCAGCGTTTAAGGGACCCTTGGATTGATCATGAACCTCATTTTTTTTTATTATTTTATTTTTGTGTGTGTGTACCATCAAATCAGATCTGACTGGTACAGGAGGAGATTGTCCCTCCTTCCCCGGCAGAGCATCTGGTGGATTCGAACTGTGCGCCTCTGGGATTGTAGTTGCAGCTCCTTGCCACTAAGCCACCAGAGCTCCCTGAACCTCATTTTATTTTTAACTTGTTTCCTTTGTCGTCGGGTCTCTGGGCCCCTCTTTCTTTCTGAGTCTGATGTTGCCCCTTAGATCTTCCTTCTCTTGGGATCTGTCCATTTTCATGAGAACCCCCACCCCTTGCCAAGAACCCCAGCGCCCTAATCCGGCCTCAGCTAATCCTGGAAAGCCCAGGTTGAGTCAGACTTATCTCTAGTCCCTCGTTGTAAACTGGACCAAAACTGAAGGCACATTTGGAATTCCATTGTCCTGACTATTCTCGGTGATAAGCTCTCCTTATAAGGCATTGAACTACTGAGGAAAAAGCACGCTAATACAGAGTTTCTGAAAAGACAAGATAATGAGGGACAGTCATTCCTTTTAGGAATATCTGCTATCTTGAAAAATCTAAGTAGAAAAATTTTCATTTTTATATTGCTTGTATGAGATGGGACAGACTATCTTCTGTCCTCACTGAAAATTCAAACCTTCAATCAGGTTTAAAACCCAGGTTTAAAAAACTTTAAAGCCTCAAGTAGCAGACTCTAGTTATGGACTTAACGTTTTCATTTTTAGAGCCAGGGTATCATATATGTGATATTAGTTTTCTCTCTTCCAATGATCTTCACCTTCATTCTAGTTTGGCTACCTCCACCCCAGGCCCACAAGCTCCACTGGCACAATGGTTAAGTGCCACACTGTTAACTCAAAGGTTAGAAGTTTGAATCCAACCAAAGGCTCTGTAGGAGAAAGACCTAATGATCTTGCAATTCTATCTGTATAAAGGATGGAATAAAACTAAAATCATGACAAATACCAGGCTTATTGATTCAGTAGAGACTGGTGGGACTCGGAGACTGTGTTGCTGGGACACAGAGACTGTGTTGCTGGGACACACTTCCGGTCAGGGACTGAACTCAATCAACGACATAGCTTGGCCAAACAACAGACAGGCCTCTCAGGTGAACAACAGCACCGCAAAGGTACATACTCCTTAGAAGAAGCAACTGGAGAAATCAAAAGGGCACCGTTTGCTGAGGGAGAAAACTCAGAAGTCAGGAAAGGACAGACAGGTAAGAAGGATATTGTTGCTGTTATTGTGTACCATAGAGTTGGAACTGACCCATAGCTGACCCTCTGGCGGGTTTTCAGAGGTAGTTAATCACACAGGAGAAGACTGCCCGTTTTTCTCTCGTGGAGCAGGTGGTGGCCTCGAAACAAGCCTTTCGGATTGCAGTGCAGCTTCTTGCCATTAGGCCACCAGAGCTCCCTAAGAAGGATTAATGGAAACAATACACACAGGGAGGAAGAGGGAAGAGTACTGCTACACTGTAGGGATTTCACTCAATGCCACAAAGCAAAATAGGAGCAAACTGTGTGGAAACCCAGTTTGCTCTGTAAACTTTTACCCAAATCACAGAACGAAACCCTCTGGGGGCACATCTACTCTGTCACACAGGTATGAGTAGAAATTGACTCTATGGCATCTATTAACAACAATCTCAAACTTTATTCTCGGCTTCCATTTCCTGGAACTATTTCCCTTAGGAAATCTCCCCTCTCCCCCTCTTTTTGTTGTTCTTTGTGGAGTTTCCCTTCTTTTTATTGAGGTGAACCTCACATAGAAAGATAGGTGAAGCTCACATAGAAAGATAGTCCAAAATGAAATACCAATATGATTGGTAAACTTCCATGCAAATAAAATAAATAAAAAAATAAACAGATGGTTAAAATGAATCCCCTAGTTCATGAAAACTAATAAAATTTAATAATAATAAAAAATGAATCCCCTAAATGTTAATAATTCAGGGTGTTTCATTCTTTCACAGTGTCACACAGCCACTGTCTCTACAGCAAAAAACGTTTTTGTCACCTCCAAAGAAAACCCCCATATCCATTAAGCAATCCCTTCCCAAGTCCCCTCCCCGCCCAGTCCTGCCAACCACCCATCTGCGTTCTGTTAGGGTGGCTCCACTTAGTCTGGGTATTTCATAGAAATAGAATCAAGTCCCAGGGTCGCCAGCTCTGACTTTTTGTACACCGTTTGCTCCTGAGCCCCAGTCTTGCCTGTGAAATGGGGATGCAGATGGTCCTGAGGACTTAATGCGGTCACCCCTAAAACAAGGCTAATGTGATGCTGGGTTCATGCTCAGTGACTTTTCTGCCAATGTCCATACTACTATCATTGTCATTCACCAGGGAGACGGTCCCAGGTTTGAAGATGAGCCTTATAAACTGGGGCCTCCAATAGAGACTTCTGGTAAGATGGCAGAATAGACAGAGGGCAGTCCAGATCCCTTCACTGAAGACACTAGAGAACAGAGATGGAGGATAATTTGTAAGCCCCGAGTTTAAGAAGGAATAAAACCTCAATACTTCAGATACTGAAGGAAAGTATTGAATGAGGCAGACCCGGCACAGGACTGGAACCAGCACAGCATGGCCATGTGAACAGATGTCCGCTCAGTGTGGGAATCTGGTGGCATCATCCACACGAGCAACTGGCTGACAAGGAGAGAGGTGTGACCGCTCCTTGGCCCCTGTGTGCTCCTGGACATCAAGGGAATTGACTCCCTCCCACCACAATCCATCGAGTGACTGTTCGTGTTCCCCTGGACGCTCCCAGCCCAGCCTGAGGGTAGGCCAGCACCACTTGTATTTGATGTTGGGAGTTTGTCCGTGGCTCTCCATGTAGAGACTTCCTCCCTGAGACTGCAGGGCTGTGCCGTGGCACCACTCTGTGGCTGTGCCTCGTGCCACTCTGACTGAGGTCCTTGCCTTTCACAGGGGGTCCCAGCCTGGCATCCAGTACCCCCATGGAGCAGTGCGCCCTCCATAAAGTGTGCGCCTGGGCTCCCAGGCCCACAGTGACTATTGCTTCTTGCTCTCCATCCCGGACTGGGTTCACCCTGACACTGGCGGACACCACCCCTTGCCTAGGCTCCTTGTAAGGGCAGTAGAGTCTGCACCCCAGGCGGGGTACCCCATCCCTCAGCACCCTCTATAACAGAAGAGTATCTCAGTTGGGCTCACATCTTGGGGTGTTGGCCACTTCTCAGATGAGCAGAAACTCTGCGCTGACTGGGCGCCCTGACTCCTATCCCCTGCTGGACCAGCAGCCACAGTGTCCCGCGGCAGGCATCCCGCCCCACTCACCACATCAGTGCCAAGTGCACCAACCAGGTACCCAGACTTCCTACCTTGGAAGTCCCTCCTTTTCCCCCTCTTGGTTTTTATTTCTCATAGCTTTTACTTGCTTGTTTTCTATTTTGTTCTTGTAGTTTTAATTTCTCACCCTCTCTCTGTCCCCCCAATATCTTGTGCTTTTCTTTCTCTTTAGCTTTATTTTCCCCCTTTTCATCTTTATGTTTTCTTTTTCCTCTTTCTATTCTAATATTCTCCTTCACTTTGTACCTTCTCAGTTTTGGTTTTTCTATGTACTATTTTTGGGTGTTTTCTGCTGTTCTGTGTTTTGTTCCTCTCTTGCTTTGTCTCGTCTGACAACAGGCAACATTGGTATCCGGCCACATATACGCGTCCTGGGCTTCACTCTGAAGTTCACCCATCAGGACCAGTTCCTTTTCCACCTAATCAAGAACGGGCCGCAAGCATAAAGCATGGCCTGCTGGTTTACCTTTACCCTCTCCGCCTCCCTTCTGCTGGTTAAGAAGAGAGAGAGAGAGAGACATCGTCCCTCCAGCGCCACCTGCACTCTGCAAAAGGGCCATTAGATGGGGCCCTGTCATCATCCTCCAAGTCAAGAGAGTGGCTTTGACTCTGGATTTTGGAACCTGAAGAAAAGGTGTGAGATGACTATTGAATTCTGTGATTGCTGCTCTGATTAATCAAATGAACCCACTGGCTGTGGTGAGACGTGGCCCAGGGTTTGCTGTGGACCTCACCATTTGACACACGTTTAATATTCTGTGTAGCTGGATGAGGAGGAGAGGAGATAGAGGTCTTCACAACACGGGGCGGCATGTTGCGGCAGCAGTATGCTCTGAAGCATTACTCAATCCATTTCTAGGCAACGATTATAAAGCCTTTGGAGGAGAAAACTTCAAACCATGTTAAAATGTCTAGGAGTTCATGGTCACTGGTGGAATGACTGGCATTTTTGGGGTCCCGTCTCCTTCCAGGCTTGTGCTTTCAAGCTGGTCCACATCATCGCTAAGCAGTATTCATGGACCACGTTACAGCTGCCCCTTGCTTCACAGGAAGCCTTGGGCCAGGCTCAGAGCTCTGCTTTGCTCCAACCCCAATGCACATCTTTGTGATTTCAGTGCCCACACAGGCAGCCCTTTCAACACCTCTAGTAATCCTCACCTCCATTCCACTTTAGTTATCTCTCCCTTACTCCAAGCCCTGAGCTATGAGGAGGGACCGAGTCTGTGGAGGAAGACGCCATATTTGGTAGAGGATTAGTGAAAAGTGGAAGACCCTCAGTGAGATGAACAGACAGCATCGGAGGACTCAGCAGCTTGTGAGGGAGGCCCGGGCCCTGGCCGTTTCGCTCTCTTGTGCACTACGTCACTGAGCTGGAGCCGATGGATGGCACCCAACCATAATAACCACAGCCCCAAGCTGGCCTGGCACCTCCCAGAACCATCTCATTGCTGATACCTCCTTCCCTCCTTTTTATATTGCCATTTATTTATTTTTCTTTCTTTTCACAGAAGTACAAGTCACACAACATTAATAATTTTCCAGGAAACAACTCACTGGCATTTACTACCCGATCTTGTTCCAAAATGTTTCCATCATCCAAAAAGAAACCCGTTGATTAAGCAGTTGCTTTTCACTCTCCTCTCCTCCCAGTCTCTGGCAATTGCTATCAGTTTCAAGTCTCCATGGATTTACTTATTCTGGACATTTTGGATAAATGGAACCACATAATACCTGGTCTTTCATGACTAGCTTCTCTCCCCTAGATAAAGATTACAAGTACCATTGAGGAGTCTACCATTAGTATGTAAGACTGACTAATAATCCATTCTATGTATCTACACAATTTATGTGACCATTCCTCCACTGCAGGGCGTCCTGGTGGCCGAGTGGTAAGAGGCTCCACTGAAGGACATCTGCTCTGTTTTCAATCTTTCGTCTAATGTGAGTAATACTGCTTTGAAAGCACATGTGTGCGTGTGTATGTAAAAGTATGAACAAGTTTCCATTTCTTTTGCGTATATACTAAAGAGTGGACTTGCTGAGATTCACTTCTGAAATCTAAATGCTAATATCTTTTCCTTCAACCCTAATCTCCATTTTCTCCCTCTCACCCCGCCATGCCTTCTCCTTGACCTCTTTGAGATCTTCTGCTCCCTAGAGTCTCCACTTAGATACCACGGCTCATTTCAGCAACCTTCACTTGCTCCCTCAAATTTTCCAGACCCTGCTAAACCCAACCTCACATCGAATCCTGACTCAACGCAACCATTTTCTTTGCACTTACACGCTCTAAGTCCAGCTGGGAAAATCAGTTACATATGCTGTAGGGCACCACTCCCTGCAGATTTCCCAAACCCACAGACCGCGAGCAGTCTGAGGTCCCTCTCTTACTCTGCTTCCGTCGGTTCCCTCCTTTTCCCACAGAAGTTACCTAAAAGTGTTATCGCCCTTCTTTCTGTGTAATATGTTACTGTGATTTAGGGGATAATTCACATTGCAAATTAGGTTCTCATTGGACAGTGTCTCATCTTTGATCTAGGGTAAATGCTGGCCTTCAGGTCTCTTTATTTATGGGTGATATTTAGCTTGGGAGTCACTGGCTGTGGCGGACAGGTTAGGGTCAGGGTTAGACCAGGTGTCAACTGAGTTCCAAGTCCAAGCAGCATCCCAGGGAGATTGTCTCAAAGATTCCTCTAGTCTCTACCAGGTCAGTAAGTCTGGTTAATTTTTTTTCCCCATTTTGGTCTTACATTGCTGCTCCTCATTGGCTCGGCACATGGGTAATGACAGCCAGGCACCATCTAGTACTTCGGGTCTCAGGGAAGGTGAGGTCGAGGTTTGTATAGACTATTGCCATCATCCTATAGACGAGTTTCTTCTTGGGATTTTTGTTGTTGTTGTTTCTTTGTGTGTGTGTGTACTGTCAAATCAGATGTGACTGGTACAGGAGGAGATTGCCCCTCCTCCAGCAGAGCATCTGGTGGACTTGAACCGCACACCTCTGGGATTGCAGTGCAGCTTCTTGCCACTAGGCCACCAGAGCTCCCTGAGACTAGTTTCTTCTTGTGTCTTTGGCTTCCTTCTCTTTTGCTCCAGATCCAGAGTTGTTTCTGAGGTAGACGCTTGCAAGCTTTTAAGACCCCACCAGCTACTCACCAAATCAGCATGCAGAACTTAGCTTTATGAGCTAGGCTATGCCAATGGACAGAATTGCCCTCTGAGACTACAATCCTAAATCCTCAAATTTACTAACCTAATCCATTATACTTTTAAAGTCCTCTTTCCACGTGATCTCCTCACGTTCAGCAGTTGTTCTTATGTTACAGGGAAACGTAAGAATAAAAACAGAAGCCACTAGACATTGAACTTCTGGCACTTCCTGGCCCTCCCTGCCAGTTCCTCTTGAATTGCCTCTACCTCCTGGTGACTCCGTGTGTGTGTGTGTGTGTGTGTGTGTGTGTGTGTGTGTGTGTGTGAGATAACAGAATCTTGGTGATATTTCAGCCCTAATTGCCAGACCTTTCTTTTGAACTGCCTCTGGGAGGACCTGAACCCTTAATCTTACAGTTAACAACTGTTTGCTTACTGTTTGGACTCCTCCCTTCCTTGTAGACATTCTCTTGCTTTAAGGGAAACACTCCTTTTTAAATTTCAAACTCTCCCTTACTTGCTGGCTCCTTCCTCTCAGTACAGAGCCTGGCATTATAGTGTTTAACGTCATGAGCTTAAAGGCTGACCATTCAAATCTATCAGCAAGCTCCTCTTGTAAATACTTAGAGCCTCAGAAACTGAATAGAGGGTTGTTATTTGTTGGAATGGACTTGATGACACTGGGGTTTTGTTATTTTACAGTCAAGAGTTAATTCCATATTAGTTTCTTGTGTCCCATGCCTTCCCTTGGGCCCACGTTTTTCTGTCCTATCCTATTGATGGCAAGATCTCATACACCTAATGTGAACGCTGTCACACAGGTTAATAGTTTTTCCTCAATGCTTTAGATTTCTTCATTGACTTATTGTACCTAATGAGAAATATGCCTGAGCCAATGACCTCATTCCATTTCCAGATCCAGCCAGGCACCAAGACCCAATGACGCTGTTTCCTCCTAATTAATTTCTTTCCTCTGTTGCCACTGCTTTAAATTTTGTGCTGCATTCTCTCAGCCAGTTGACTGAGCAAGTCTCCTGTTTGCTCACCTGATCTCCCACACCACAATTCTATCTCTCTCCAGTCTCATTTTCTACCCTCTGTCCTCTATAACACCCATCACATTATGCTGTAATTACAGTACTTGCCTTCCTATCAGACTGGCAACTCCCAATGCCAAATAGAGGTTCAGCAGAGGTTTGCTGTACAACATCCGTGCCACTGAGACGATCTTCCCTTTCAACGGGTACTTGCAAAAACAAGAGCATCTCAAATTTACACTGGAAGTTAAGACAGGAGTTGGGAAAAGACATTTAACATTTATTAATCTTGAGGCTGACAGCAAGGATGCAAGTCTGAAAACTAAGATGCACCTGATCCAAGCCATGGTATGTTCAATTACTTTGTCTGTATTTGAAATTTGGACAACGGATAAAGAAAACCCAAGAGAAACTGCTACCTTTGAATTGGGGTGCTGGCAAAGAGTATTAGATACACCACGGATTGCTAAAAGAACAGACAAATCTGTCTTGGAGTAAATAAAACCAGGATGCTATTTGGAGGCAAGGATGGTGAAACTTTATCTCATGTCCTTTGGGAAAGAAGTCAGAAGGGGCCAGGCCTTGGAAAAAGACATGCTTGGAAAAGTAAAGGGTCAGCGAAAGAGAGGAAAACCCTCAAAGAGCCAGGAAGTCACGGTGGCTGCAACATGGGCCTGAGCACAGCAGGGAGCGTGATGTTAGTGGTGGTGGTGTTGTCATGTGCTGTCTCACTGACTCTGACTCTTAGCTACACTATGTACAACAGTGCGGAACCCGGCTCTCTCCTGAGCTGATTTCATTGTCTCTGACACACTGAGTCAATCTACCTCATCCGGGGTCTTCCCTCTTGTACTGTCCCTCCACTCATCCAAGCATGACGTCCCTCTCCAAGGACTGGTCCCTCCTTGCCACATGTCCAAAGTATGTCAGACAGAGCTTCAACATCCCTGCCTCCAAGAAGCAGCCTGGTTTCCCTCTTTCCAGGATGAGCCTGTTTATTTTCTTAGCAGTCCATGGTCTGTTCAAGACTCTTCTCCAGCACCACAGCTCAAAGGCATTGATTCTTCTTCTATCATCCTTAGTCACTGTCCAGCTCTTTGGCACATAGCAAGTAATTGCGAAGACTATGTTAGTGTAAGACAGGGAAGGGTTTGATCTGTTGTTCAAAAGGTGGCCATGAGTCAAAGACAAACTCAACATTCCTGACAATGGACATGAAGTGACATTGGTCCATATCAATGCTCTGCCAGTAACTGAAAGGTCCAGGGTCTCCTGTGGTCACAGTCACTAGTCACTCCTGGGGAGAAAGATGGGCAATCTCCTCCCAGTAGATTTACAGCCTCAGAAACCCAACAAAAGTCATATTGACTTGATGACAGCAAGCTAACTGTTAAATCCTTTAAAACATGAGGAATGCCACTGGCATATTTTTCAGAGCCTGCTGGGCTCCTTGGGACTCCTTTATAGTCTTCAATACCTGAAAGAGTGTTGTTATGAATTAGAACTAAGTCAAAGGCAGTGGGTTTGTTTGATTTGGGCTTAAATATCGATTAAAAAGGAGCTCTCGTGGCAAAGTAGTAGATTAAGCACTGGGCTGCTAACTTAAAGGTCTGTAGTTCAAATCCATCTGCTACTCTTCCTGAGAAAGAGAAAGTCTCTTTCCATTAAAACTTACAGCCTCAGAAACCATGATGGAATAGTCATTGTTGTAGCAGATAAATACTTAGGGTCCCGGGAGGTGGAGTGGATTAAACATTGAGTCACTAGCCAAAATGTCAAGTGTTTGAATTCACCAGCAACTCCATGGGAGAGAGATGAGGCTGTCTGCTTCTGAAACTACTTCTAGCTGTGGAAACCCCATTAGGGCAGCAAGATGACATCTTACAGGTCTGATGAGTAACTGGACGGAAGTGGGTATTGTTTTGGAAATATCTATTTTCTTTCAGAAATTAATAGATGGCTTATGTCAATTGATTGCTTAAGAACAGTCATGATATGTTCTTAAATATGACCCAAAGAGTAAGGACAATCCAAGATCTCCTTTAAATCATAAGAATTCACTAGACCTCTAGGGAGTAAGAAATGGTCAGGGGAACAATCTTTTAACCAGAAGCCTTTACATTCTTACTGGATTAGAATCATGGTCAGGAATAGCTTGATTAAATCGACAGCCAAACCCAACCCACCCATTGCTATTAAGCCGGTTTTGACTCATAGTGACCCTCCATCGTTTATTCCTAAGCGATATATCTTTCTAGGAGAAAATGGCACAGCTTTCTATTGGGGAGTAATTGGTGGATTTGAACACATTACCTTTCTGTTAACAGCCTGGCACATTATGCACTACATCACCATGGCCCATTTCGTTAAGTCTAGGACTGCTGTCAATTTGCTGTACAGAGGTAACTTGTGGTTGTTGTGATGCTGAACACTGTGACACTGGTGTGTCAAATGCGATAATGGTTACCCATGGTGGACAGTGTTTGGTGGAGCTCCCCAATTAAAACAAGCTTGGAAGCAGGAGTGGCATACACTTCCAAAATAGTTTGCCTCCAGAAACTCTTTGAACGTCAGGAACGATGAAAGTTATACAAGTGTCCAGGTCTTTTGTTCATAAGGATGCTATGAGTCGTCTATGACTCGATGCACTTAACAACAGGCCCATTGTAAACAGCTCTGACTTCTCCATTTCTCAGACTGTGGCTGACCACCCTTGAAACATCCTAGGACCCTTAAAGTACAGTATCCAGTAGGAGTAACCAGCTAAGCTCCTGAACGGCTTCCCCAGTAAAGCCACACCTTCCCTTTGTCATATATAACTAACCACCTGTTATCTGGATGGGCAGGGGCTTGGCACAAGATAAAGCACACAGAGTTGGAACAGTCCTTTACACTGGACACTCTTAGTCACAAAAGTGCATGAAAATAAGTGTTACTCATTGTACATTCTGTCTCTCAGCACTCCTGATGCAAACAGACAAAGCAGGTACCAGAAGATGCAGTGTGCAACGGGCAGTTAGAGAAAAGACTTGGCGTAAGATTGTAGCTCTCAAAGATCTATACTCAAAGGGAGTCCACGAATCAGCATTGCACCCTTAATGATGTACATGAGAATAGATTTTTTTTTCCAATATTAAGAGCAAATCTTAGGAAGAGGAAGCAACAACATGCAGTTACACGACCTCTTAGCCAAAGAAGATGAAGGCACCCCCGAGCGCTGCCTGACTTCCCTGACCCTTTTTTTTTGGTCATCTTTTTCCAAATACAGTTTTATTTTAAAAAAGTGTTTAGAGCTTTTTGAATCACCAGAATAAAGAAGCATCGAACTGCAACCAAAAAAAAGTGTTTAACAATGGTCAGAAGGTTGACTTTGTCAAGGGGTGGATGACCCCTTTTCTCCCATAAAAACTTCCTAGAAAATCCAGAGTCCACTAAGACTTATTTCCATTGTCCATGGGGTCTACTGATACCAGTTTGGCAAGATTCTAAATTTCCCAATTAAAAAAACACCAGTCAACAACAAAAACTCTTTCAAGAAAATTTTTATAGAATTGACATTTTTTCAGGGTATATTCCAAGCAGTAAAAAAAAACAAAACACAAACCCCACCAAAAAAATATCCTGAAACATCACAGAATGGCAGGTCAGATAGATCCAAGGGTTTGTGTGACCCAGTAAAATTCAAAGACAGGTAGACAGATCTCTAGGCTGACCAGCCCCACTCCTTGAGACAATCAACCACTTACCATTAAAAAGGGCAGCATTTGCCCCCAAGAATAAAGCTTAAAGAAGATACAGGAGATTCTAGAAATGATATTCTTGTGGGGATTCCCAACACTCACATAGAATGCAAACTGTTGAATGGGAAAGCAGTTCTAGAGATGTACCCATCGCCATCAACATCCTGATGCTCTTGTCTCTGGTTGTTTCCCTGACCCTTTTAAAGCAACGTTGAACCAATAAGTTGGTTCAAAAACACAGCAAACCTGCACACAACAGAACGAAACCGCACCTGGGCCTGGGCCTTCCTCACAGGCCACTGTACAGGAGCCCACGGTTACAATCACTGTGGCAGTCACCTCATTGTCTCGGACCCCTTACCTTACCAAGCATGATGCTCTTCTCCAGGGGCTGCTGTTTTGTAATTTAAATTGCTACAAAAAGTCCACCAAAGGCATACCATGTGTGCAACTGGCGTGTCTGTTTTAGCGCCAACTAGTCCAAGAGACCCAGATGGTTTGAAGCAATTTTAGCTGGGAGCCGAAAATAAGCCTTCGCTTGTAGTTTCAAATTAAGTTACTGGGAAAATCAATCTCTCCAGTGTCCTTCAATTGTGAAGACCTTCATGAATACGTTTCATATTTCATGTCAATATTTCATTCTGGCTTTGACATGCCAACCGAGGTGACGCTGAGTTATTAACAAACTCGACTCAATGACAGATTCCTGATGGTCTTTGAACCTGGGCATGAGTGATAATAAAACATTTCACCACCAAATGGTCAATTATTTGGCCTCACCTCTAATTATATACCCTGGATGGCCTTTAGTTGATGCTTTTCAACATCTATTTATTAATAACCTGATTGGCATAGCTAAAGACAATGAAAATTATTCCAGATAATGGCCTGCATACTACACTGGGATTTATGACTGCCTCCTTGAGAGGTTAGGGACAAGAGAAAAAAAGATTCAGAAGCAGCTTCATAAAATGTCTGTTTAATAGGTTTATGTTCCAAATGGCTGTAAAAAGCTGCTGGAATATAAACAGGCCTTCAATAGGTATTAGTGTGTGTATGTTGGGGGAATGCTTTGAATATGATTTAATAGCGTAATATTGTTCAGGCAGAATGGTGATTGGTCTCAGAAGATCAAGTAGACTATTTGGTGAGCAGCAGCTGACATTCGGCATGGTTAACACGCAGAGCTGAGCCCCAGCAGAGGAGCAGATGGAAACAGCATCAAAAGGGGGGGAAATGCTTTCAAACTACATCCCTCGGAAATCATTAACTCTTTTTCCATAAAGTCAGCTCCTAGCTATCCCCTTGTCCCACTTTTCTTTCTTTTTTTTGAAAAGACCAAAATACTTGCTGAGACTTTGTCCTTGAAGGTGTTTATCAGCTGGAAGGCATCCAGGGATTTTTAGAGAGGACTCTTTTATAATGATGGAGGAGAAAGATTCAACAGTTGCCTTTGCAGAGAGCTCCAGTGGGCCATCTGCACTGCTAGGAAGCAGGCCAGTGCCCTGGAAAGTTAACTAACAAAAGCACCTTCTAGGCCCGAACAAGTGGACAGCTTACTATCCAGGGGCTTGCCTTTGGCAGAATCTGGTTCCCATGTGCTGACATGTGTGCATCACACACATTTCTACGTTTTAGGCAGGACGAGAGTACCATGCAGGATTTGTCAAACACAAGATGCGTTGGGTGCTGCTAAGCTGATGCTGACTCCCAACCACATCCTATGAGAAGTAGGACTAACTGCCCTTCTCTGAGGAAGTAGGACTAACTGCCCTTCTCTGAGGAAGTAGGACTAACTGCCCTTCTCTGGGCTATAGTCGTTACAGAATCGGATCAACAGATCTCATGGATGCACTGCGTGGATTCGAATCACCAACCTTTCAGTTAGCACAGAGGTATGTAGTCATTGTGTTCTCATTGTTCCATCAAGGTGATTACACCTCACAGTGATCCTATGAATCTTGCCCCATCCTGTGCTACCTTTACCGTCTCTCAGTGCTATAATCACTGGCTCAGTCCACCTGGTTAAGAGTCTCTTGGACCCTCCACCTTTCCCAGAATGATAACTGTTTCCAAGGACTGACCCCTGTGGACAACATGCCCAACATTTGTGAGATGAGTTTCCTCACTGGTGCTCTAAGGCGCCGCCTCGCTGCTCTTCCGTCAGGACAGGCCTGTGTGTTCTTCTGTCAGCCCCCGGGATGTTCAGGACTCTCCCCCAACATCCTAACAATTGCATCATCAAGAAAGAAAAAAAGAAATGATGCTACTGGTCATTTTAAGATGCCACTAACCCTAAAATGTATTCTATTATCCTCTCCCATTGTTGTTGAGTTCAGTCCAGCTTACCCTTCAGTGAGTTTCCAAGGCTGTAAATCGTACAGGAGAAGATGGCCTATCTTCTGAAGAGCAGTTGGTGGACTCAAACCACCAGAGAAGTGTGGCTTTTGAGTTCGCTGCCCACCTCCCTGTGGCCCACGCCACCAGCGCTCTCTATTCCAGTATTACTGTTGTTAGGTGCCGTCGACTCCAACCCACAGTGACTCTATGAACAACAGATCTGAATCCTGTTCTCTCCTGGGCCACCCTATCAACCTCGACACATTGGAGCCGACTGCCGTAGATGCTGTCTCAATCCATTTTGTTGAGAGTCTCTCTCTCTTTCGCTGACCCTCCGCCTCTCCAGGGAACAGCCTCTCCTGACATTATGTCCAAAGTATGTGAGATGAAGCTTTGCCATCCTTGGCTCCAAGGGGCAGCCGGTTGCATTTTCTCCGAGACATATCTGTTTGTTCTTAGGCAGTCCATGGGACTCCATTATTAGGGTTGTTAAAACATAAGAAGCAATCAGCACCTCAGAACCGAAGAAATACAGAAAAATCAATAACAGCTAACACGGCGAGCTTCTGCTGTGTGTACCAAGCACATGATTGTCACGATTAATTAATTTAATCCTCACAAGTAACCTACAGAAGAGCTATTTTTAAAAAATTAAAAGTGATTATCATAGGGTTGAAATTGACTGACTTAGCTGGCTCTCCACTGGTGTGAGGCTGTACAACACATGAGAGGAGATGGCTCATTTCTCCTTGGCCTCTTGGTGGATTCGAACTGCCAGCAGTTTGGCTTTTGGGTTAGCAACACAACTCCCTACAGACTAGGCCACCATGACACCCAGTCTACAGGGGCGAAAAGAGGTAAAATAACTTGCCTTAACCAGCTGCTAAGTGAGTGAGCCTGAATTAAACTAGCCAGTCAGCCTCCAGCACCCAGAGTCTTTATATCTGTACCATTCTGCCTCGATCTAGCTGATTTCTAACCGGGACCAAAAGACACAGGTGCTTCCTGCCCCTTGGAGCACAGTTGTGCCAAGCAGCCTCCCTCAGAGGGGAGAGAGACCCAGGAGAGGCTCTCCGACAGGCCGGAGGCCACTAGGCAGAGCGTCCAGGGCTCAAAGCTGTAACCACTCCCTCTCCTACCTGGACAGGTGAACTCAAAAGGGACATGTGACTTCTTAGCATCTTTTGTCTGTGGATGCCCCATGTTGGATGGCGGAAGAGAATTAGGAAGTGAAGACGGTGGAAATGTGAGAATTCAGTGCCTTCCCTCTAAAACGCCAACCAAACAATGGCTTGCTGTTGGGGTGGCTGTGACTCACAGCAAACCTCCTTTGAGTTTCCGAGATTTAAGGCACAATTGGAAGACTGTCTATCTTTCTTCCTTGGTGCTGCTGGTGGATTTGAACCATCAGAGAAGTGTGGCCTTTGGGTTGGCAGTGCAACTTGCCACGGGCTATGCCATCAGAGTTCCCTTCCCTCCAAAAGAACTCCTCAAATGGATTCTCTCACTTAGGAATCTCCAACAGTCGAACTAGGTGGATCTCAGGAAGACAAACTGATGTGAGAGATAAGAACCATCATTAATGAAGTTTATTTGTTCTTTTTCCCCTCACTCCCATGTCACAGCTAGTCCATTATCGTTATCATTGGACCACACAGTCTGTGGTCCAAGGGAGCTCTGGTGGCCTTGTGATAAGTAGTGCACTGCAATCCCAAAGGCATGCTGTTCAAATCCATCGGCTGCTCCATGGGAGAAGGATGGGCAGTCACCTCCCATCAGAAAACCCACAGGAAGGCCAGCTGTAGGTTGCACAGCCTTGCTTTAGGCCCTGTCTGTTCCAAAGTCTGTGAATTCTCTGAAAGTAGAGCATCACACTGCTCAATGAGCCTGCTTGCTTGAGGCAAGATTCCCGAAAGACCCAAAGCTTGGTGGCCATCACCTGCTACCATTGTCCAAGGTACGATAACTTTTCTCTACAAACATGAACACAAGAATGAAGCTCTGGGGAGCTCTGGTGGCCTAGTGGCAAGGAGCTGCAATACAATCCCAGAGGCACACGGTTTGAATCCACCAGATGCTATGCCGGGAAAAGGAGGGACAATCTCCTCCTGTACCAATCAGATCTGATTTGACGGTACACTCACACAAAAAATAAAAAAAAAAAGAATGAAGCTCTACGTAAATAAATGGGTGGCAAGCTTTCCTTCACACCATCCCCCCTCTTTTTAAGTGAAGGGTATTATTTCTCGAAAGTAATTAGGTCACTTTAGAAGTGGGAAAAAGCCTCAAAACAATTATTTGGGAAACAACTCCACTATCAGTGACTGGAGCTGAGAATGGGTCACTGTAGGATGAGAGGTCGAGTCTCAGGGAGCAGAAGAGCTGAATGAAGGTTTACTCCAAGGTCAAAAGACCAACATGTACCGACATGATACCAGCACCTGGTATCAAGGACCATGGAACCTGTAATCGTGCAACCATGTTTATCTACTATTTACCACTAAAAAGAAACATACGTTAACACACACGCAGGACTCGAGACTTGCCAGTAATTCTTTTTGTTGTCTGACTCAACAGTATTTCTGGCTGTGATGAATGAGATGAAGCCAGCTGGAGGGCACCTTACAAGAGCACAACAGGATTTTGCTGTATTTTATTTTTATTCTACCCCTTCCTTTTTATCTTAAGAAATAAATTTTACATGTAAAAGCAAAGACTATTTCTTTCACTTCACAGGCTGATGAAGACTATAAATTTGTTGGGAATCTGTTCTACATGCTTTAATATGGAGTGAGGTGGGGTTGGGACCACAGAGCGGACTACAACTCACAGTGGCCCTATTACCAACAGATAGATCTACACCTTTGTCCTGTCGGGCACCATCCTCGTCATCTGAAATGCTTGAGCCCACTGTTACAGTCTCTGGTCAATCCATCTAGTTGAGGGCGTTCCTCTATTTCTCTGAATTTCTACATTTTTCAGCATGATGTGCGACCTAATATTTTATTTATTCATATAAAATGTCAGTTGATCAAATGCCCTTTACGAAGAAATTGATCTTTTCACTGTTATGAGATGTCTCCTGTACTATGTAAAAAACTCTACCAATTTAGGCCTATCTCTATCTTCCTGTCAATAATATACTTTTTTTTTTAACTTGTTGTGTGCCTTTGAATCAGATCTGAATGGCACAGAGGAGACTGCCCCTCCTCCTCCAGTGGAGGATCTGGTAGATTTGAACCACACACCTTTGGGATTGCAGGGCAGCTTCTTGCCACTAGGCCACCAGAGCTCCAATAATACACTATCTTAATTAGTATGGGTTTGGTTTTTTTCCCTGGAAAGAAGCCTCTCTCTTCTTGTTCTTGGTTTAAGATTTGCCCTGGCTATTTTTTTATTTCCACTTTACCATATGTATACCGCAGTCAAATGATAATTTTGTTGGGATTTTAACTGGAATTATGTTTTATTTGAAGGCTAACTGAAGGAAAAAGTATTTTACAATAGTATTTAGGTTTTCCATCCATGAACATGGAATATTTTACCACTTATTCAAGCCTATTATTATGTCCTTTAACAAAAATTTTCTCTATACAAATTGAATTTGTGCCCGGGTACTTTAGAGTTGTGTTGAAGTTGTCAATGAGATCGTTCCAACGCCACATTTTCTAATGGCTCAGGTGTAAGGAGTTGCACTGCCAACCCAAAGGCACATGGTTCCAATACACCAGCCACTTAGCACGGGGAAGATGGGCCATGTCCTCCTGTGTGATTTACCATCTCTGAAAACCCACTAGAAGGTCAGCTATGAATTGGTTCTGACTCGATGGCACAAAACAGCAACAAAGGGTTGTTACTCATATTTGAGTACATTGCTGATCTTTACATTGATCTTCTATCTCGTAACCTTGCTGAACTGAGTCGAGTTCTATTTGTAGATTCTCATAGATTTCAATTTAGATACATTATCTATAATAAGGACAGCAACAAAGATTCCTGTTTGGTCATTTTCCTTTCCTTTCTATTGTATTTTTGTTTTCTGTTTCAATCTTTTGTTTGTATTATGATCATGGTCATTTAAATTTACATATACTTTCAAATTTACTGAAAGGTTACAAATGTATGAAAAACTTCAGAAGGCTCTTTACCCACATTCCTGGATTGTTAGCATCTGCTGTTTCCTTTGTAGTTCACGTTCAGAATAAGTTGCAGACAACTTGTCCCTTTACTCCTGTTTCTGTGTAAATTTCCCAAAGAACAAGGACATTCTCTCACACTGACCAAAATCAGAAATTTAATGTGACATAACACTATTAGCTAATCTGAGATCCATATTAAATTTCATCAGGTTTATCACAGTAATGTAATTTTGGTGATTTTCTCAACCTCCTCACGTTCAAGGTCCATCCAGAATCACACATTGCATTTCGTTTTCTTGCCTCTTTGGTCTCCTTTAACCAGAAATAATGCATCAGCCTTCGTCATCCATGACCTTGACATTCTAGAGACAGGGCAGTTATTTTATAGAACCTCATCAATTTGGGTTTGTCTGCTGTTTCCTTATGATTAGATTCAGGTCATGCATTTTTTTGACAGGAATACCACAGAAGTGATGCTGTGTCCTTTTAAGTACACCCTATCAGTACGTCCTTCATACACGTTTGCTTAGACTAGATAATATGAAGGGTACTTGGTGAAGGTGGTTTGTTTCTATATTTCAAGATTATTATTTTTTACTTTATAAGTAATTTGTGGAGAGATACTTTGAAAGTATGCAAGCAAATATTCCCTTATTATGGTTTTAGCATCCAATGATGACCGCTCTCTAACCTAATTAGCATGATGGTTGCAAATGGTGATTTTCTTCTACATTTGCCATTATTTTTTAAAATTATTATTATTATTGTGTAAGTGTACCGTCAAATCAGATCTGACTGGTACAGGAGGAGATTGCCCCTCCTTCCCCGGCAGAGCATCTGGTGGATTCGATACGTGCGCCTCTGGGATTGTAGTTGCAGCTCCTTGCCACTAGGCCACCAGAGCTTCCCTACATTTGCCATTATTTCGTCTACATTTATTAGCTGGTCCTCTACCATAAGGAAGATCTTACACTTTCCTCCATTTTCTTATTATTTTCCTCTTCCAGTCCTATGGACTCATTGATCCTTATTTTATTCAATGGGTCACAAGCAGATAGACGTGTGCGTGTTAGTATCCACTTTTTGCTCACACACAGGAAGCAAGCCTTGGGGAGCTTCACACATCTGTGTGCCGTCACGATGCAGAAGCCTGTTTACCGTCTCTGCATTAGTCCATCTTCATACCACGTGCGACCAAAGTGAACAGTCTTTTTTCTCTTACGGCATCGCTTTTTGTTTCCCCTCTAACCTGTGGGCTAGGAGAGGTAACAGCGGGCATTCCTGTCAGGTTTCTCACCTGGTTTACTCATCCATCTTTCATTCTGTCATTCAACACAAACCTTTTTTGAGCATTGGCTATGTATCGAGTGTTCAAGGTACAAGCATAACAAAAATGACGTGATGCCTGCCCACATAGGGCTTCTGACTAATTGGAGAGAGAAACAGTTAAAGTGGCAACAGTAATCCTGTCCAGTAAGGGCTGTGCAGGCACATAACTCGGGACTGAACCCTTGGAAGGGATGTAAATTTACAAATCCAGCCTGGATTATCTCCATCTCTTCAAAGCTTCGAGACAAAATGTAGATCACTTAGAAAAAAAAAATCTAGGATTTCTGAAATTCAAAGTCTTTATAAACATCTCTTGAGTGACCATTCCCAACTCTGATGCAGCTACAAGTCTTGATTAGGTTCATATTTTCCTGTTTCATTAATGAAATCAGAGCGATACTGAGGAGAACAGATTATTGAACATTTCTGCATCGTGGCTTATCGTTGCTTTATATGCCAGTCAGTCACTCGTGACTCATAGAAAACTTATGTAAAATAGCCCTGAAACCTGCTCTATCCTGTGCCAACTTTATTATTTCTGACACACCTACTTCCATCATCCCAGTCACTGAATCAGTCCACCTCATTGAGGGTCTTCCTCTTTTGTTCTGTCCCTCCACCCTTCTAAGCATGATGTCCCTCTCCAAGGACTGGTCCCTTGTTGCAACATGCCCTGTGTATGTTAGACTGTGACTCTGAGTAAGAGAAGTGACATCTCATTAAAACACATAAATACTTCCTCTATTTTAATAAGTTTTTTAAAAGAGAAAAATAGATGTCTAATTTTTTTTCAGCCAAGGTCTGTGAGAATGAATAATCAGCACAATCCTTCATTCTGAAATAAGTTGGCATATGTCTAGTAAGAACAAGGATGTGCTCGTGTGTATACAAACTAGAATGATCACAGACAAGAAACTTGATAGTGATTAATATAGGGTCCATATTGAAATTTCCCCAATTGCCTCATTAACATATTTTCTTGGTCCCTGTTTCCTTGCCCTCACCCAAAAAATTCAGAGTCCAAACAAGGAAGAGGTATTATATTGAAATTTCAAAGTTATTTCGTTGTCTTTCATCTAAGACAGTTCTCTAAGTTTGTGTTTTGTATTTGTTGGCATGTTCATGTAAAGTTTTGGGGTTTGTTTTTTGGGTCTTTGTTATTCATTTTCCAGATTTCAGATGCACAGCTAGTGACTGAAAAAGACCATGACCTTATTTAGATGCACTTTAGTCTGCAAACTAATGGCATCATTGCTCCTCTGTATTTTAGAGGGGTCCGTGACAGCAGGCTTACCCAAGGCAGTATTGAAAAATATGGAACTTTCATGAATTTGCATGCCATCTTTTCGCAGGGGCCATACAAATCTTCTCTGCAGCGTTCCAATTTTAGTATATGCGCCGCCAAAGCGAGCATTCATGTAAATTTTTATAGAGTGTCCTTCAATTTGGACTTGTCCAGCTGTTTCCTCATGACCAAATTCATGTTACACTTTATTGGCAAGGATAATCCATCGGTGATGTGTCCTTTTGAGCATGGCACAATGGAAGGTACATAATAGGTCATTTTGTCCTATTACTAGTGATGCTAATTTTGCTTACTTGATGGTATCCACTAGATGTCTTTACTGTTTGTAACACAGAATCTATGGGGTGATACTTTGTGACAGTTTGACTTTCCTGAGCTTCATGCTTCACTCAGTGAATTCGGCTTCCACGGATGATTTCTTTCCTCACTCAACCATCATACTTCAGAAGCTGTAGGGTGGTCGGCTAGCCCTTGAGACTTGGTATTACTTTTCTACATCTAACCTCTGGTTTCCCAGCATTGATTCAGTGTTGTTCGCTTGACCAGTCTGGTTAACTGACTTCTTAACACTTGGTACTAGGTCATCAGCAGGGGCAAGACTTTTAAATCTATCACAGTCCTATGATCCAGGGAAATTCACTACCTTCAAATACAATCCATTTTTCCCAGACCTCAAAATGATACCATTAGATGCAGACTGGAGAAGGACAATGACTTTCTACTTAATGGGTTCAGAGTGGATAATAATACTTCCAAACTGCCAATAAGGGGGGAGGTTTGTGCAAACATCTTTTTAGCATGCACTGACTTATTAGAGAAAATTGGAGATTCTGTAGGTGGCTGGTTATAATAACTGGAGGTTAAAAACAACCACAGAAGTTGAAGGAATTGGAGAATGTGTCTAAAAATAAAGCAAACAATATTTTCTTTCTTTAATCTCCAATTACAGGCCACTTAAGGAAAAGATTCTTGTCAATATAGACTCTACAATTCTCGCAGGCACCCCTGCTTTGCAAAAGGATTATTTTGGACAAAGACTGATTTCTGTTGGATTTGATGTTTGGTAGGAGAGGGAGGAAAAGAAGAATGACTCCCTGGATTCTTTAATTTCAGTACATTTTGCAATGAATGTGTTGATAAATTACTTAATCACACATCCATCCTTGCCGCCCTCTTGTTTTTACAAATAATAATTCTAATAAGAAAAACTCAACGACGACGACGACTGTTGTAAAAACAAGCTTTTCCCACATGCATCATGTCTTGATGATGAAACTCCTTTTTGCTAGCTGATAACTTCCAATGGAAACTACCTGCAGTCAAAGGTAGAACTGTTTTGCTTTCTGTGCAAGGCAGTGCAGGCTGAGGTGTCATGGCATTGAGGTGTCGACTCAATTCATATACAGGAGGCACCCAAGGGAAGACACACCCTACGAATCTTTCTCTGGCAGACATTTTTGGTTGATTAAGTGAGGTGATCTCATCTAAAACTAAGCACAACTCCTTGACTGAGAATGACCCTTAACCAAGGAGCAAAGTTAAGAATCAGAAGCTAGAAACAAAAGCCAGAGAAGGGTCTACTCAGGGCCAGGACATTCTTTCATCTGAATCCTTTTTTGTCGTCCCCTCCCCCCTCACCTGTCTCCATAGGTGAGTCTGTCCATTTAAATCTTTGAATCATGACCTAGACCTCTCCTTAGGTCCTAAACACATATCCTCAAAGCTATCTACCATTTTTACGTGGAAGCCTCACTGGCATGTTAAGTTGACTGTGTCCAGAAGGCACCTCTTGACCCCCCAGCACCTGCGCCATCTTCACTCTGGCAATGGTGTGCAACCTTCCGATACACCACATCAACCGAAGAGAACGTCCCCGGGTGTGCTGGCCGCTCCCCTCTTTCTCCATGGCTGTCCCTCCATTCCCATCCACTCTGGTCAGTTTTGACCTGGATTACCACAACCCCCTGCAAACGGAACTTCCTGCTTCTCTTCTTGCCTTCCTGCCTCCCATTCTCTACGAAAGAGCCAAAGCAAACACATGAAAACATAAATCACTCGCTGTAATGTGATAACCTAGACTAGGATCCTGCCATGAAAAAACACAATAGAAACACCTGGTGAAACGGGAACTGATTCTTAGTTTAGTTCCTAGTATTGGGCCAATGTAAATAAATGCTATATGTTGACAAACGAGCTATGGTTATTGAAGACATTAACATCAGGGGGAGCTGGGTGAAGGGTACATGGGGATTCCCTTAGGCTGCCTTTGCACCTCACTGTTGCTGTTGTAATTGTTGTTATGTGCCATCAAGTCACCTGCGAGCCATAGCAACCCTATGTACGATAGCTCTGAACTCTGCCCGACCCTGACCCAGTCTCACCGACTCGACACATCTAGTCCCATTGCCCCAGTGACAGTGTCAAACCATCTCATCTGGGGTCTTCCCCTCCTACGCTTCACTAGAAATTTAAAATGATTCCAAAATATGCTACTGAAGCAGAACTCACCCACAGCGACCACCCCCCCACCCCAAGCAGGTTTTCAGAGGCTGTAAATCACCCAGGAGGCGACTGCTCATCTTTCTCCCTCAGAGCAGTTGGTGGATTTGAACCTGCAGTCAAAGGTAGAACTGTTTTGTTTTCTGTGCAAGGCAGTGCAGGCTGAGGTGTCATGGCATTGAGGTGTCAACTCAATTCATATACAGGAATTGGCAGCACAACTCCTTATTCACGAGAATTTTTATTTGGATAATGAATCCAAATCTACAATTAAACAAGATCCCCAGGTAGTTTTTATATATCTCCAGATAATTCTTATGCACAAATAGACATTACCTGGGGACCTTGTTCTCAATTCAAATGCAGTGTATCTGGGGTGGAAAAACCAAACCCGAGCGAAGGAGGGTGGGTGTGTTATGCCCTTCCTGTGTCTTGGCTGTGTTTGCTTCTAAACAGGTGTGCTGCAGTCAGGACAACGGAATCGGATTTCCACTGTGTGATCCAGGCACGAATCTCTGTTCAGCGTCTCAGGTGCGTGCACGTGCAGCTGAGGCTGAGAGCCACCGCTGGACTGGAGTCTGGTCGGGGTGGAAGCAGACGTGGAGGCAAGCTGCCCCTTGTTAATCCCGATGAACTCCAGTAACCCGGCAGCAGCGGGCACCTGAGCGGCCTCGATTTGAGCTCAACCCCACGGTGCTAAGCACTGGCTCTCCCAGATCTAGATTTAGAGCCTTGGACAAACAACCAAATCTTACCTTGGCAGGGCCTCCTCCCCTCCAGCACTAACTAAGCCCGAAATAATCCCCATCAGTATGTGCCTAGAACAAACGAACCTGATTAAAGACCACTTCTCCATTGTGCTTCCTGGCTGATGTGATCACGGTTTGCAGGTTTCCATAATAAGAGACAAGTTTTACTTTAAGGAGAAGGTGTTATTTATGTCTAAGCCACCCTGCCATTGTGCTTAAAAAAAAAAAGGATATTGAGTCATGTGCAAAAGATCATGTCTATGGTAATTGAGAATAAGGTGACAGCATGTACGGTACTCAACCAGTAACCAATATGATTATAACCACCGCCTTTCAATTTAATTATGGCTTCTTATCGTCATCAATTTCATGAAGGTTTTTGGCAGGTAGGGAAGGAAACAAGGATCAGAAAGCCGTATAAAGGATGGGAGCTGCATGATAAGGCCATACACCTAGCGCATGCAAGAAGATGAACTGGGTTTATGAAATCGTTTGGCACATGAGGAGATGAGAAATAGCCGTTTCTGCACTGCTTTCTGCTTTAATAACTCTGCTTCCCTCCATCGCCACCTCCCCTTAGCCTAAACCAGACAAGGAGCATGCCAGCACATGATGGGTGCTGAAGGCTCCAGATTCTTTGTTTTTAAATATTTTACTGTGTTTCAGGTGAAAGTTTACATAGCAAATGAGGTTCCCTGTTTAGTCACTGTTACACAACTTGTTCCATGACACTGGTTACGTTTTTCATGCCCTGTCAACATTCACATTATTTCCATTCTTTGTATCCTGTTTCCATTAGTCTAGCTCCCTTACCCCTGCCTTGTTTCTCTTCTTTGTTTTAGGGCAAATGGTGACTGTTTGGTCCCATAGAGTTGACTGATTTAAGGGAGGACAGTATTCATGGGTCAGCTTGTTTATTTTATACACCAATCTATTATGTGGCTGAAAGGTGATCACCAAGCTGTTTTAGGTCCAAGTTCAAAGGGAATTTTACGGGGATAGACGTAGAGGTTCCACTAGACGCTACTGGCCCAGCAAATCTGGCTTTTTGTTTGTTTATTTTAGAAATCTGAATTTTGTGCTAATGTTTTCTCTTACTCATACTGGTCTCTTTTAACATGGCTTCATGGTTGATATTAGTAGTTGGCATCAACTAGTTCTTTTATGCTAAATTTAAAAGAAGTTCTCATGGGCTTTTGCCATATTTTTCACATATAATGTGAAGAGCTCTAGTGACCTAAAAGGTAGAGAACTGCACTGTCAACCCAAAGGCATATGGTTTGAATCCACCAGCAGCTCTGTGGGAGAAAGATGGGCAGTCTCCTCCTGTGCGATTTACTGTCTCTGAAAACAAGCTGGAGGGTCTGCTCTGAGTTGGTCACAACTCAATGGGAGTAAGAATAAAATGAAATGAAGGTGAATAATGCACGTAGGAGACTAATTCGAGAGAGCGTTGTTAAGTTTGTAAAACAAAACAAAAAAATACACAACATGCAGGTTATTTGTGTCAAGGTAGCGTTGTCCTGTGGGCTGATATTTCCCTTCAGTCTTTAGTTTCTTTCATTATCCTTTGCTCCAGATGGGAAGAGATTAAGAGGTGAATCTGAGATGGCCACTTGCAAGGTTTTAAGACCCCAGAGGCCACTCACTGACCTAAGGTGCGTTCACTGTACATCTGAACTACAGTTTGCTTATCTCTTCATCCATTCATGAGTGCTTGGTTTGCTGTCATCATTTTGCTACTATGCATAACTGTGCAGGGAGCAGGAGTGCGTGTATGCCCGCTTGTGTCAATGAGCTTACAGCACATACAAACCCAGGACTGGACTTGCCACATCATAAGCTATTTCTCTTTCTAACTTTTGTGCTCAAGCTGTGTTCTCCTCTCCACAGTGGTTGTATCATTCTCCACCCCAATAGAAATGTAAGAGAGTTCTGGAAGGCTCAAGTTTTGACCCCTGCACCAATTCTCTTTTTAGTAACTAAAATACTATTGTTTTCATTTCTGATTTAGAAGCATTACCAATTCTGAGTGAAAACTGAGGGTGCCTTCTTCTTTCATCTCCCTGGGGCCAAGCTCAGGCCAGTTGGGGGATCATCAGCTGCTGTTAAATATGTAAATGAGAAGATGAGAGATCTGCCAGAGGAGAAGTCTAATCAGGTGGGGACGTGTGGACTGACCATTTGGATCAGTGGCCTGAGGAGCAAGACCTGGGGGCTCCCTGGGGCACAGCCAGGCAGTGGAGGGGTGGGGCTCCTTCACAGTAACAACCCGGCAGAGCGTGGATCTGAGAAAGTTTGACACTGAAGTTGACCAAACTGTGTCCTCTGACAAGGCAGGCTTCCGTCTGAAGCCCTGGTGCCTGTGTGCGTGATCTCCTTGGAAACAATTTGTCATGGACTGAACTGTGCTTTCCCAAAAGATGTGTTCACTTGGCTGCGCCGTGATTCTCAGTCATGTAATGATAAGCCAATCAGCTGTAAAAGGATTAATACGCGTGGGTAGCAACACCCTTAATCTCAGCACAGCCCTGATGTGAAGTAAGCGCAAGTTCCATGAGGCGTGTCCGGCACCATCACTTATTTTAAAGAGATTTAAGCGGCACAGAGTGAAAGGGGACCCTGGCACCACCAGCAAAGAAGAGCTGAGTCCTCTGGACTCAAGTCCCTCCAGCGGGAAACTTCCTTCAACATGTGGGATTGGTAGGCATGTGGAGATCTCCAGGGAACATTGAGACTCGGACCTCCCTCCAAAGGCAGCAGAGAAGGAAACCCTTTAGAACCAGCAGCCTAAATTCAAACTGAGCAACCACCCACTCTCTGAGGAGCACACTTCTGTTGGTTAAAGAAATCGCTTGTGGTAGGTCTGTTAGTGGAGCCAACGGGAGGCCGAGCTAAACTGCTCCCTGGAGGTCATCATCCTGGGGCACTAACCATGCTTTGGCTGAATTTAGTATGAGATGAGTGTCCCTGGTGGCTGGATTCTTCTCCCCTCTGGAAAGTTCCAGGAACTCTGGAGAAAGTCTATGCCTAGGACAGCTGGTGGGGAGGTCTATCATATGGATGGGCATATTTTGAGAGCCGGCAGGTGCTATTCTGATTTGAGTCTTTCTTTAGGAAGCTCTGGTGGCCCAGTGGATAGGGAGTTGTGCTGCGACACAGAGGTGGGGGGTTTGAATCCACCGGCTGGATTCCAAGGCAGAAAGATGGACATCTCCTCCCGTGTGATTTATAGCCTCAGAGAACTGACTAGAGAGGCAGCTCTGAGTTGGTTCTACCTAATTGCCAATGAGAAATCACAGGTTGCATTTTCCCCTGTAAAAATAAGACGGTAAAAAAAAAATAGGTATGATGGTAAACACTTTCCACTTTGCAGATCATACGCTCCATTGCACCTACTCAAGCCTGCCTTTGTAGTACAAAGCTGTCACAGATAATATGCAAATGCAAGTGTGGCTAGGTTCCAATGAAAACTCAGTTACCAAAAAAGTAATCTGCTGATTCTGATAAACGCCAAGTTCCCTGACATCATTTGTGAAGCTAAAGTCAAGTCAGTTTCTGTCTACAGATGCATCCACAGTGGAGGCCGTCCACAAACGCTCACAACGCTCTCTGGAGGCTGACCAGCAGTGACTCTTCAGACCAAAACAAAGTACCAACCTTTCAACTCTCTCACTGCACGGACGTTCTCTTCTCAGCTAAACGGCACATACCTGACGGCTGGGGAACAACCCCAGCAACTCATGAGGAGCCCTGGTCGTGCAGTGGTTAAAGCACTTGCTGCTAACACACACACACCCCCCTCCGCCCCAAATCCGTGAACCTAACACGCCTGCCACTCGGCACGAGAAAGATGGGCCAGTACGCTTCTGTAAAGCTCGACAGCCTTGGAAACCCTCTGGGACAGTTCCACTCTGTCCTACAGGGTCACTAGGACCTGGAATTCACAGGACAGCAGTGGTTTTGGCTTTGTTTATAAAAAAAGAATGTGTGTCCTCGTTTAGCAGGCTGGTGTAAAATGCAGTTCTCACTTGAGGCCAAGCTCCTTGAAGATGTTACCTTCTTTGGGACCTCCTCTGTCTCTGGGCAATAATCCCCACAATGTAGCTCAAGAGACTATCCAGGTGGTCATACGCCGAGGGAGGGTCTCCCCTGATCCAGTAATTCACCCACAAGGAAAAGGGGGTCTAGAAATGGACTCTCCCAGCAGGAGGAGTCTGGAGGCAAAAGCCGGGTCAGAACATAGATCTTAAGCAACAGTAATAAACAAAGTACTCTGCTCAAAGTTACTAAGACTTGGATGCCTAAGGAGGTAAGTATTCTGCAGGACACACCCTAATTTTTTTTTTCATTTTTATTGTATTATTTTTACGTGTACTGTCAAATCAGATCTGACTGATACAGGAGGAGATTGCCCCCTCCTTCTCCAGCAGAGCATCTGGTGGATTTGAACCACGTACCCCTGGGATTGCAGTGCAGTGTCTTGCCACTAGAGCTCCCTGACACACCCTAATTTTAAGGTAGAATATATATATGTGAATGTAAAAATAGTCCAGCAGTTATATACAATATGCATACACAGTTGATTACATTTATTTTCTAGGTCAGCATTACCCATTGAGAATGAACAAGCCAAGGGGAGAAACCAAATCCTGGTCTTCTGAGTTCCCAACGTCTTACCAGCTCTGAGCACTTCCACTCCACACAAAGGCTCATAGAAAGTGCATAAACAAACAGAAGAAAGAAAAACTGGACCACAAAATAACTCCAAGAGTAGAAATAGCCTCAGAAGCTAAGGGTGGCTCTTCTCTGAAGTCCTAGGCCCAGATGCAGCTAATGGCCCAGTCCCACGCAGGCCCGGGGCAAGAACCGTGACCCTCAGAGCCCAAGACACCAAGCTTAGGAGGGGTCAAGGCGGGTACTCACGCTGTTGTTGCTTCCCTTGTTGTCCTCGTACTTGGTTTCTATGTGAATGGAGAATTTTGGCAGAAAGGAACACTGTGGAGAGACAAGGGAGAGGCTGGTTAGCTTTGCATTTTCTCCCTTCACGTACTCAATGTTGCCTCTGCACGCTCTGCTGACTGTGTAGCTCAGGGCAGCGGTGGACAGCAGAAATGGTAAGGCACTAAACCAGTCTCCGCATTCAGGCAGGAAAAGGTGCCTTAGGGGACTGAACACAATTCCTCCCAGAAGTCAAACCAAGAGATTAACCAGGAGGGTAAGTGGTTGCCAGTTGCCGAGGATGTTTCCCAAATGAGTATGAATCCTCTCATCACTGAAATGGACTTAGGAGGGCGACACTCTGACACAGAGGCCAGCTGTAGTCACAGGGGGCTGACTTTGGGGAGCACTTGCTCCTCCCTCTCTAGAGTATCTCTCTCTCTGTATATCCTAAACAACATGCCCCCTGGAAACTCTATGCACTTTGATAAATGACGATAGTTACAGAAAGGCTTCAGGCCTTTTGTTCATAGGGTCACTATGAGTCATGCTTGACTTGATGGCAATCAACAACCACCACACACACACACACACACACACACACACACACACACACACACACGTATGGAGAGAGGGAATGTGCTGATGGCATAGTGCATAGCGTGTTGTACTCCTCTTTGAAAGATTAATGGTTTGAATCTACCAGAAGCTCTGAGAGAGGAAGCTGGACAGTTTCTGCTCACAAAGATTTATCATCTCAGAAACCTCAGAGTTGGAATCTACTTGATGGTGGCAGATTAAACCTGTCCATATACATATATAATATACACATATATGATAAATATATAGAATACGGAGGGGAAGGAAGCAGGGTGGCATCCACTTCCTAAACAACATGCCTCCGGAAGCCCTGTGAACTTTGAGGAACGATAGTTACAGAAAGGCTTCAGGTCTTTGTTCGTAGGGTCACTGTGAGTCGTGCTCGACTAGACGGCAATCATCATTAACAACAACAATGTATGTATTTAATCTATATATTTGTATAGCGAGTTCTGGTGGCTTCGTCTGTAGGGAGCTGTGCTGTTAACCCAAAGTCTGTGCCTCTTTGGTGGTTCAAATCTACTAGTGGGTCTTTGGGAGAAAGATGGGCAATTTCCTCCTGTGTAATTTATAGTCTTAGAAACCCAGTAGAAGGTCAATTATGGGTCACTGACTTGACAGCAGTGATTTAAAAAGAAAAAAAATTGTGTGTGTGTGTGTGTGTATATATATATTTTTTTAGTTTTTTTTCTCCCCCTAAAGTTAGGGAGGTAACAGAGCAGAGCTTTCTGACCATGAACTCTGAGGGCAGGCAGATCTAGCTAGTTATCACTTGCTAGGACATAACTTTGTATAACTCACTTAACTTCTCTGAGTTCTAGTAATATTAAAATAGGGACAATAATTATTATTTTTTGACAATAATTATTATTAATTAGGGACATTATGAGGATTAAGTGAAAACTGTGTGTAAAGGTCTACCTTGGGCATAGGATTACTGTGGCCAGTCTGAGGCTGTATTAACAGGCAGCCCCTCCTAAAGGCCATGCAAGGGAGAGAAGCCCTTAATGCGGCACAGCAGGCGTCTCAGGCCCATGGAGTCGCATTCCGTGAGTTGAGTAGATTCAAAGGGTTAAGCGTGGTTTGAGAAGGGGACCTGGATGGCTGCTGGTACGGCTCCACTCCCGTTAGCATTGAACAACCACCAGAGCTCCCGCAGGTATTGTTATTATCACCTCCGATTTAAACATGAGGAAATGGAGGCACAGAGAGGGTAAGTAATTGGTTTAGGATCACACAGCTACCAAGTAGTGGAGCCAGGAGTGAAGGCCTAAGTCTTGCTCTAAAGTCCTTGCTCTCAAGCCCTACTGTAGCCGGGAATTTGTTGGAAATGCAGTTTCTCAGGCCTAACCCTGAGGAAGCCAGAAACTCTGGCGGTGGGCATATAGCATACACTCGGTGTTCTGGGCACTGAGGCAGAACGGATGTGACCTAAAATCCCTAAGTCCGCAAGTTCACACCCTCAGCACTGCTTCTGTGCTTCCCTTTCTGCCCTGCTGCGACCCCCAGTTACATCTGTAGGGGAACCAGGGGCCTCGGCCATGTGGTCGATAATTCTCCCAGCATCCCATGGCTGCGTGCGTTTGGCATTCATCTGTCTTAATCTGAGCAAAGGAGGCAACGTGGAGCGTGACTAAGGAAACACGGAAACGATCAATCCCAGTAATTGCCTTTATGGAGAAGGAGGCTGGGTGGCCGTTCATTAACACCTTGTCTGCTGTCTTGGTGCAAACCTCGCACCCAGTGGCCGCTGCCCTCACACCAGTTCCAGGAAGCTCCGAGGTGGGAGCTGCTTGTCGGGAATCTGAGGCCTCAGAGGACACGAGGGAGGCGGCTCTGGGCCCCTCAGACTGAAGGTGAACTTGGGGGGAGGCACTTGACTCTTTTGAAAATGACAATCCTCTGTGTAAATGTCTTTGAAGTACTTTTCAGCCTATAAATCCACTGGAATCAATCCCCTCAGTGAGAAGAATCGGAGAGAACTGGGTGGGCATCTGAGTCTGGGTACACTTGAGTGGAGCCCCCAAGTGAGTTGTTTTCAAACGCCCAACTTGTAAACCAGGGCTTTGCCTCACCTCATTCTACGTCAGACCCCTGCTGGACTGTCTCTCCACCCCAGGTAACACAGAACCACAATCGACACTTTAACAAGATCTTAAAAAGAATCTATAAGAATTGCCCAGGGAACTTGTTAAAACGGGCATCCCAATTCACTAAATCTAGGGTGGAAATGCAGATTTTAGCCATGGGGGGTGGGAGTGGGGGATGATCAGACCAGAATGAACTGGTTCAAAGCCCGGATCTAAACCACTTAACTGGGCCAAGCAAATGAAGTTTAGCATTTGGGTATTAAATCCAAATATGAAATGCAAGGCTTTCATGCAAATTAGCAGATGTTGTTATTTTTGAGTCAAGGGCTTAGACTATTTTCATATCAGAATGGCAACCCAGGCAAGGGTGCACCTGGCTGGGACCGAGGCAGCACCGGGCCTGGGACCAGACAGGTCAGCTCTGGCCCGTCATCAGGTGGAGTGGGACTGTCTAATCCATCCTAGGAGAAGGGGCTGTGGGTTGGAGAAGCCCTGGAGTGTGCGGGTATCTCAAGATAAACCAGAAGTGTTTGTAGCTTGAAGCATGTTCAGCGCTACAACTAGAATCTTTCCAATTTGATTCTATCTTGAAGGAAGTCTCTCTACCTCTCCAAGCAGGCTAGTTTGCCTGAGAACCCATGCCCTCGGATCTTAGAAGACACATCAGTTAGCAAAGTCTTTCTCTCTGCTTCCTCTCTACTAGCTCTCAATTCCTGAACCTCTTCTCTCTGAAAACTTTATGCCTAAATTCACCCTTCCCCTCTCTCAGCTGACAAATTTGAATCTTAGTTTAATGAGAAGGACACAGACGAGGGCACAGAAACTCTTCCCTTCACTGTAAACCTTCAGCTTCTGACTTCGTGTACATTAGTCTCCGTGAGCCTGAGAAAGCCCTTTTTTGGTCCAGTGTGAAACAATGTCATGAAGAGAACTGGAGTCTACAGACGTGGGCTGAAAGCTGAGATGTATTGACTTGAGCAAATGCCTGCATCCTTGCCGGCTTCAGTGTCCCCATTCTCTCAGGGTGAAGTCGTCTTCTTAGATCTTATTCAAAGACTATGTCAAATACCACCTCCCAGAATGATTGTCCCATACGTGCAGGTTGTTGTTGTTATTAAGTGCCACTGAGTCATAGGTGACACATAGCGACACTATGAATGAAAGACCTGGACACCTGTATAACTTTCGCCCTTTCTCCAGGTTCACAGGGTTTCCAGAGGCAAGCTATTTCAGAAGTTGATGCCACTCCTGCTTCCAAGCTTGTTTTAATCGGGGAGCTCCACCAAATACTATCTACCATGGGTAACCATTATCACATTTGACTCATCAGTGTCACAGTGTTCAGTTTCACAGCAACCACGAGTTTCCTCTCTTTACAGCAAGTGGACAGGGCAGGGCTATACGACATAGAAGAATGTTTCACCAAAAAACAAACACAGGCCTGAGGGACGGAGATTAGAGCCATCCAACTTTGGCTTGGTAGCATCACTTTTTGCCCGCTAGGCCACCTGACCTCTCTCTATGCTGGTGTTATGTGCAGGTAGCATCCTGTTTATATCTTTATCACAACATGCGTCTCATTTTCTGTCTCCAGAAACAGCTGTATCTATACCTGACTCCCCAACTGGAAGACATGTTCCTACCTGTTTAGCTCCTCTTCCAACAGAAGCATCTCTCCTCTTCCACTGCTAGACGTTTGACAATGTCATAGCCACAGCCACTCCAGTCATCCAGGTCTCAAAGCATCTTTCCTTCAAGGTTGCTGGTATACTTTCTAAGACTGAGGGCTTTGCATCAGGAAAAGAGTATTCTATCTGACTCAGTCATTCTCAAATATTCTGGAGAAAGGGAGTCCCTCATCTCCCCAGTGCTGGATTTCCTCAAATTACATACTGTCTCCTAGGGATTCTGACACATGTCCCTGGACAGGGGGAATTCTAGATCACTGAAGGGACTGTCAGGAGTATGAGGGCAGGGAAAAAAAACCCTGAGAACTCTGCTCAACCACGCGTAAGCATGCTCTGAAGAGAGATTAGGAAACTAAGGGATTCAGAAGACTTCTTCCTATGCTCTCTGTTTCACAGTTATTTGGGAAATGGGAAGCTACAAGTCTCAGCCCAAAACAACAAGAAGGAAAGAGTAAGGCAGGCAAGGATCTCAGAAACTAAACTACATGAAGAATATGCAGTGGGTTGGAGGAAGACTCATTAGCAACTTGTGATACGCAGATGACACACCTTCTTGCTGAAAGGAAAGGCGCCTTCGAAGGCTTACTGAAGATGAGCAAAAGAATGGCTGCTTCCCTGAGGCAGCCCCAGGTTGGTGAGGTTTGAGAAACAGAAATTAATGACTTCAGTTTGGATGACACCTTAACATCCAAGAAACACAACGCTCACAGTTGCCCCAATAAGCAATAGCATGATAAATAGAGAAAAGATTGAGGTTGACAAAGATTTCCTTTTACTTAGATCTACAATCAGCATCCACGGCAACAGCAGGCAAGAAATCAAAAGATGTAAATGGGTAAATGAGCTGCAAGAAACTCCTCTGAATTGAGAAAGAGCAAAGAGGTGACTTTGAGGACCTTGAACCATGCTATTTCAGCTGTCTCATATGTAAAACTTGCCACTGAGTAAAGAGGACTGAGGAAGAACTGACGCCTGTGAATTATGGTGTTAGTAAAGAATATTGAACATGCCACAGGCTACCGGAAGAGCTAACAAATCTATTGTAGAGAAATTGTAGCCAGAAAAATGCTTAAAAGTAGAGCTAGCTGGACTTTGTCTCACGTATTTTGGACATGTTATCCAGGAGTAAGTCCCTGGAGAAGGACATCATGTTTATTACAACACTGTAGTAGCTTCTCTGACTGCTGCAGTTGTTGATTGCCGTCGAGCTGCGCACGACCCATAGCGACTCCATGAACAAAAGACCTGAGGCCTTTCTATAACTACCGTTTCTCCAAGTTCACAGAGTTTCAGAGGCATGTGGTTTAGGAAGTGGATGCCACTCCTGCTTCCCAACCTGTCCCAAAACTGGGAGCTCCACCAAATACTGTCTAGCATGGGCATTTGAGACCCCAATGGCACAAGGTTCAGCATCACAGCAACCCCAGGTTACCTCAGTACAGCAAACTGACAGAAGAGTGCTGTACAATTTAGAAGAATGTTCCTCCAAAATATAGGAGCAAAGGATTAAAATATAATCCCTCGGACCCAACTTATTAAATAAAAGGGCCCTCCAGGAGGCTTTGTTGACTCTTAACAAGAGGCTTTAATAATAATAATAATAATAATAATAATAATAATAAGTCTGATTAGGTGCTGTTTAATCAGCTCCAGTTCACAGAAGGCCTCTGTGCAAAAGACCGAAGCTCCACCCAAGCCTGCATTTTTCTCATGATTTCTTCCGTGCCTAAACCCATTGTTCTAGTCACGGCGGAGATCTGTCTCATGGACGAGCTTCCTCTTCTTGGCTGACCCTCCACTTTCCCAGCGTGATGACCTTTCCCAGGGTCTGGCTGCTTCTGATGACACACCTAGACTATGAGAAGTGAAAACCAGAGAGACCCTCAGACAGGTAGGCTGACTCAGGGTCACAGCAAGGAGTACAAGGCCAGCAGCTAATGTGAGGGCAGTACACGAATGCGTGGCCTTTTGTTCTGTTCTTTATCGTGTTTCAATCAGGCTGACTCAATGGCATCAAACAACAACACATAAATGATGCCATGCCGTTAAGTTTGCCATGAGCTGGTATCTGCATGGAGCAGTGTGTCCCTAGCCCACCGGGAGGTTGAATGGTGGTTCAGTGCAAAGAATGCAGGCTTTGGAGTGCAGCAGACTTCAGTTCATATCCTAGCCTCTTTTCTCATGAACTGTAATTTTGTGCAAAGTCCTCAATCCTTCTGCCTGTCAGTGTCCCTGTCTGTAAGATGAAGACAAACTCAGCTTCATTGTCGTGGGTTAGGAGTCAATGAAGTAATGTCGCCTGGATCCAGGCAATGCCCCACAGAATAGGATGTGCGGGCCCACCCTAGGGGACCCCTCCACGGTCTCCCCCAAGAAAGCTCCCACTTTTTTTTTTTAATGGAGGAAAGGATGTGCTGGCCTTCTCCAGGCCTCTGTTATTATGTGCAGGGATGCACTGTGGGATATGAGGGACCCGGAGAAGGATCACGATGGTGCTGGCAACAGACGCGAGACCCACCTAGTCCTTCTCATGGTTTGGGATAGTGACCAAGCTAAAGGGCCCTCTAGGCTCCTCCTGAGACCCCAACTGACTCTGCTGCTGAAGACGCACATTAGCCCCTGCAGGACCGAGCCTCTCACTGCTCCCCCTTTTCTGAAGGCCTAGCCACCTTGGACCCCTCACTCCTTCTCTCCTCTCGGCTTTGCCTCTACCCACCTCTGACTGCATGCAGTGGAACGAGACCATCGTCAGAATCTCTGGCAATCTTTTTCATTCCCAATAAAAATGCTTTATGCCTTTTGATTCTCTCAATGGACACCAGGGCTCAGAGAAGGTAGGAAAAAGCGTGTGGGGAAAGATCATTCCAAACTAGAACTGAGGAGTCCCACAGATCACGGAAGATGATTCTGCTGGTAGTGCATTTGTCACATGGAGGGACAGGGCAGAGCCTCAAGGGGTGACTGTCACCCTGTGCCCAGGGTCTGAGGGACCATGTGTGAGTGAGTTCAGCCCTTCCCCAGCTCTCTGCCTCACTGCGCTCACTCTGGACGCCTCTTCTTATTTCTCATGAAAAAGAATGTGTATTTTTTATGTTTGGCTAGAGGTATTGCTTGGCAGGGAGCATAAAATAGAGGTAGAATCACAAAAAAGTATTCGCTTTATTACATCCAGAGTTCTTTGCGCTCCCCGAGCCCTTAAGACAGAGTAGCAGCGTCGCGCAGAAATGAAGGTTTTGAGGCTGAGGATGCCTGTCAGCTCAGCTTTGATTTCCTAGCTCACAACGTCCAAAAGTGAAGAATCTGTGCGACCCCTTCGTTTATTAGTGCTGCTGCCATCTGTTCGCTGACATGACCAACCTCCTTCGTAGCCAGCAGCTGAGTGTCTTCAATTTTCTTCCCAAACCCAATGGAATCCCCTGAGATGATCTTGTTATTGTAAACGGCTCAGCTGATACCTGTGAAATCTCAGCTCCTCAGACAGACTGTGCAGGGAAGGGGAGGCTCTGGGTTGAAGACTGAAGTGCATGTACTGTACCTGTATCTTGTGCAAGTGACGGGGGAATGAGCGGTCGGGGGGGCGGGGGGATGAGGGGCAAGAATGCCAGGAAAGACGACCGAGGTGCCCGGGTCTCTGCAGGCATAATTTCCAGACACAAGCCCTCCAAGGCTCAGTGTCGGGAAACGTAAGCAGCCTATGCAAAATGCAGGGCAGAGCGGAATTTTCAATTCACTACAGACATCCTTTGGAAAAATGAAGCAGCTATTTTTAGTACAGTGATTGATTAGGGTTGCCATGGCAACAAGAAACATGAGAACAAAACTAAATGTAATCAAGCCAAACTCTTAAAGAGAAAGGGTTAGGCCCACCAGGAATGCTTCACAGCCAGTTTGTGGGGGTTGCTGCAGACCCCCACATCTGCACAGGTGAAGAAGGGATGAATGACTACAGAGAAAGTGGGCCATGGGAAGTGACAGGCAAGTGGGGGGGGTCTGCATTTAGAAGCATGGATTGGGGAAACGTTCTAGGAGAATACACACCATTCACTTTGATAAGCATCATTATTGCCAACAAGGGACACCACACTCCCATAGCATTCGGTCTTCAGGGATAAGTCTGACCCTATGCCAGCTGACAGGGTCACTGCTGGCCCAGGGGTGCGAGTATTGCCACCCACGTGGGAGACTCAGGTTTAATTCTCAGCTAACACACCTAATACACAACTACTACCGGCCAGTAGAGGGATGTGTTGCTGTGATGCCAAAGAGGCTTCAGCAGAGCTTTCACACCAAGACACACTAGGAAGGAAGGCTGAAAACACTCAGGTGGCAACGCCCGGCAGCCAAGGAGGGGGCTGGGGCAGGAACGGGCAGCGCTCGCTACCTTCTGTCATGCACAGAGTCACCGTGACTCAGGGCTGACTGGGCAAGGACATCGTCCATCTTTCTCCCACAGAGTGGCTGGTGGCTTTGATCCAGCCAGAAGGCTTGGTCTTTGGGTTAGCAATGCAATTCTCTATGGACTAGACCACCAGAGCTCCCTATATAAAAGACATACTAACAAAACCAACAGCATTTGAAGCTATTTTCTTTAGCATCATGTCTATGAAGTGCATTAAAGAGTCAGCTGTTAGCACACACTAGTTTACAATGTCAAGTAAAACTATATATATATATATATGTATGTATATATATATATATATGTATATATATATTCATATGTGTGTGTACATATATACTTGATAGCAGTATATTTCTAAAACCTATTTAATGATGTCTTATCTGATGGGCATGTAAAAAATAGATTCAAAGGTCCTCTCTAGATTTGCATTCAGTAAGTTGGGGGAAGTTTAGAAGGCCAGGAATAACTGGTTTTGTTTTTTAAAAAATAGCTTTATCCATATGTCATAATATTCACTCACCTAAAATGCACAGGCCAGGGGGGTTAGCATTTTCATAGCCTTGTTCAACTACTATCACAGTCTAATTTTTTTAACATGTTCATCACCCCCAAACCAACCTCATACGGGTGACATCTCCTGCCTACCTTCCCCATTCCTCTCCAAGCAACCACTCACCTACTTCCTGTCTCTAGAGGTTTGTCTTATCTGGACACCTCACATAAATGGACTCACATCACTGTGGTCGTCTGGGTCTGGCATCTTTCACTTAGCATAACATTCAAGGTCCATCCACGAAGCAGCATGTATCAGAACTTCATCCCTTTCCATGGCCATATGACACTGCATTGCTGGGACATACCACGTTTTGTTTAACCACTCACCAGTTGATGGATACTTGTTTCCAATTTTGACTGTTATGAATGCTGCTATTACGGACATTCATGTACAGGGTTTTGTGGAGGCATGTTTTCAGTTCCCTGAGTATATATTATTAGGCTTGGTGCTGCTGAGTCGACTATGACTCAGAGAGATCCTAAGAACAACAGATCACAACTCTGCCCTGCCTTGCACCATCCTTAACAGTCTCCACCATTATCAAGCCCAGTGTTGCAGGCACGGTGTCCATCCAACTTTTTGAGGGTCGTCCACTCTTTTGCTGACATCTTATTTTTCCAACCAGGATGTCTTTTCCCAAAGACTGGCCCTACCTGACAACATGCCCTGACAAGGTCTGTGAGATGAAGTTTCATCGTCCTTGCCTCTAAGGAGCATCTTGATTTCACTTCCCCCAAGAGGGATCCGTTTGTTCTTTGGAAGTCCAAGGCATATTCAGTGCTCTTCGCCAACACCACAGTTTGAAGGCTTCAATTCTTCTTTGATCTTCCTGATTCGTGATCCCACTGAGATGTATAGGAAGCAACTGAAAATGCCATGGCTTTGATCAGGCACACTTTCGTCTTTACATCTAAGAGGACAATTGCTGTGTCACATTGCTCTATTTCACCTTTTGAGAAGACATGAGACTTTTTTCCTAAGTGGTGCATCCACTTAACATTCCCACTTGCAGCATATGAAGTTTCCCTTTCTCCTCATCCTTCCTATTGTCTGGCTGTTCCTTAGCCTCAGGAAGTTCGGGAATACCTTGGATGATGATCCAAGGTAAACACAGTCAACATTCCAGTACAGATAGATATACAAGACCTAACAATGAGGGGATACCAGTAAAAGTATCCACATGCACTTGTATCATCATTGGCACTAAACAGTCACAACTAATAACTAATGCAGTTATGCTGGCAGTGAGCTGGTGCACCTCTCTGCCCACAGGGAGGCAGGATGGTGGTTCGGGAGAAGGATGCTGCCTTTGTAATGAAACAGAATTTAGTTCAAACCCAAGCTTCTTCAAAGCAGTTGATAAATATAGCTCATCTATTAAGTGGTTAACCTTCAAACAACTGTATAAAGTAGGTGCTAATTTTACTCCTGTATTTGTTATTGTTGTTAGGTGTCCTCCAGCCAGTTCCAGCTCACAGTGTTGCATGTAACACCATATGGGTATCAGAACAACCCCTTGCCCAGTCCTTTGCCATCCTCACAATCTCCGCTGTGCAAATGCCCGCCGTGTCATTCAGTCACTGTGTTAATCCAGCTCCTAGAGGGTCGACCTCTTTCATTTACCCTCGACTTTCTCCAAGGCAGATGATGCCCTCATCCAAGAATTGTCCCCTTCTGACAGCACGCCATAGTATGTGTGACAAAGTCTCACCCTCCACGCTTCCAAGGGGCACTCTGGCTTCACTTCTCCCAAGACAGAACTGTCTGTTCCTTTTTGGCTGTCCCTTCCTCACCAACTTCACAAGACAAAAGCATCAATTCTGCTTTGGCCTTCTTAGTCACTGTCCAACATTCACGTGTGTTGTGTACCACTGAATCAGAACTGACCCACAGCTGACCCTACGGCAGATTTTCAGAGGCAGTTAATCACACGGGAAGAGATCGCCCATCTTTCTGCAAAGCAGCTGGTAGATCCGAACCAAGTACCTTCAGTATAGCAGCACAGCTTCGCACCACTAGGCCACAAGAGTTCCCTTTCACTTTCTTTTTTATTTTTATTTTTTTAAATTTTATTATTTGTGTGTGTGCGTGTACCGTCAAATCAGATCTGACTGGTACAGGAGGAGATTGTCCCTCCTTTCCTGGCAGAGCATCTGGTGGATTCGAACCGTGCTCCTCTGGGATTGCAGTGGAGCTTCTTGCCACTAGGCCACCAGAGCTTCCCCCCATTCCACTTTCATATGCATATAAGAGAAAATACCATGGCTTGATCAGATGCATCTTAGTTTGTGTTTGTTTGTTTTTAAATTTAATTTTATTTTATTATTTTTGTGTATGTGTACCATCAAATCGGAACTGACTGGTACAGGAGGAGACTGTCCCTCCTTCTCCCGCAGAGCATCTGGTGGATTTGAACTACAAACCTCTGGGATTACACTGCAGCTTCTTGCCACTACGCCACCAGAGCTCCTCATCTTAGTTTTTAAAGTAACATCCTTGTTCTTCAGCACCCTAACAAAGTCCTTGAGAACAGACTTGCCCAGTGCAAGTATGTACGTTGATTTTTTTTTGGACTGTTGCTTTTATGGATGCTGATTGTTGCCATTTTATAGCTTTAAGAACATCTACAGATATAACAATAAAGGCACAGAAAAGTCAAGTTGTGTGTCTCAAGTCATACAGATATTGCAAGATAGAGTTGGCACTCTACCAAAGCTATGTGGCCTTGAACTCTGTGCTTATGACCCAGCTTTATAACAACACTCATGAGTAATCGCAGAGCCTGCCAGTGCCTGTGGTGGAGTTGAAAGCTGAATATCAATCAGATGGTGATGATGGTGGTTAAGCGGAATCTCATTCACCGGCTCTGACTCTCAGATTCAGACTCTCAGACCGGCTCTGATTCAGCGAAGCTCTGACTCTCAGCACGTCCTATGGCCACTGAGAGCAGAGAAGATATTTTTTTGAGAGCAGAGAAGATTTGTGTGTTTTCATCGATCACATGATAGATGTGTCCTGCCTCGATTAAACCCAAAGTAGGACAAACAAGTTATTTAAACTATAAAGTGGGTATCACTGTGTTATTCACAATAGCAAAGAGGTGGAAGCACCCCAAGTGGCCATCAACAAATGAATGGATAGAAAAAGTGCGGTATATTCATACAATGGAATACTAATACTATACAGCATAGAAAAACAAAGAACTCGTGAAGTATTATTACACAATATGGGTGACCCTGGAGGACATTATGTTGACTGAAATATCTCACTCACAAAAGGACAAATACTGCATAACACCACTGTTATAAAACAGGACTGACCTGGGATTGAAGGGGAACTAAGAAAACAAGGGATAAATAATAAACACTGCATCGGAACACATGAAGGAAAGAACTGTTTAAAAGGAATATATGAGTAGGCATTATTTGTACGACAACAGTCCAGAGTAAATGGTACACAGCAAAGTAGATTGGGGGGCAGGGGGGAGGAAATTATGCAACAAGGAATATTTTTTTTTCTTAAAAGTGAACTGGGGGTGGGTCGGGAGGAAAATGTGCAACAATGAGTGAAAGAAAGTCCAACTTTTCTACAAACTTTCATTAAAATCACAATAAAGAACCCCACCATAAACTAGGGAAAGAATTATTCATTTGAAAACTCCCCAGTGCTATCCCTTTAAACGCTTCCACTACCCACTGCCATAGAGTTGCTTTTGACTCAAATAAAACCTTAATTGAGTTTCCAAGACTGCATATCTTTACAGCTTTTCTTCCCAGAGCAGTTGGTGGATTTGAACTGCTGACCTTTAGGTTAGCAGCTTCACAGTGTTAGGCACCTTGGCTCCTCCATAAATGCCTAAACCATTGAGTTACTCTGATACACGGAGACCCATGTGTGTGAGATGAGAACTGTGCTCCACGGGGCTTTCAAGGGCTGAACTTCCGGAAGTAGATTGCCAGGCCTCTATTTCAGCTCATCTCTGAATGTGAACTTCCAATTTTTTTTTATTAATAGCTGTGCATGTTAACTGTACCATCGAGGAACTCGCTCCTAAATAATCCTTCTTGGTTTTGTCAGAAGGATCCTTAGTGGCTCTGTGGTTAAAGAGTGTGGCTATCTCAAATCCACCAGATGCTCTGCTGGGGAAGGAGGGGCAATCTCCTCCTGTACCAGTCAGATCTGATTTGACGGTACACTCACACAAAAATAATAATAAAAAAAAAGAGTGTGGCTATGAATCAAACAGTCACCAGTTTGAATTCACTGTTGGGGAGAAGGATGGGGAAGTTTGCATCAGTAAAGATTTACAGCTGTGGGAAGAGCTCTGGGGCAGCTCTTCACTGTCTTACATGGTGGTCAGGAGTTGGAAGCATCTGGGGGGTGGTGCATTGAGTTGTTTCCTAGGTCATAATCTTTATGTTTGTTGTTGTTTACCACTGAGTTGGCTCTGACCCACAGCTGATCCTCCAGCGGGTTTTCAGAGGCAGTTAATTGCACCAGAGGAGACTGTCCATTCTTCTCCTGCGGAGCAGCTGATAGCCTCAAACTATGTGCCTTCAGGATTGCAGCACAGCTTCCTGCCAGTACACCACCAGGGCTCCTAATCTTTATGAGAATATAGGATTTTTCCCCCCTACTAGAAGCGGCTTTATGGTTCCAAACCTATGACCATTCAGTTAGTAGCTAAGTGCTTAATCATTGCACCATCAAGGTACCTTTCTTAGATTATCCTGCTGCTGTATACCATCGGGTCAGAACCGATCCACAGCTGACCCTCTAGCAGGTTTTCAGAGGCAATGATTACAGGGGAGGTGGTGGCCCATCATTCTCCTGCAAAGCAGCTGGTGGATTTGAACCGCACACCTCTGTGCTGGCAATGCAATTCTTCACCACTGAGCCATCAGAGCTTTAGTACCTTAAAAATACAATTACTTTTGAAAAAATTAAAGTTAGATATGATGGCTTTTATGAATTCCTAATGCTCTTAGGTCATAATAGCTTAGTGGCAAGAAGTTACTTTGCAATCCTGAAGGCACACAATTCGAGGCGACCCGCTGCTCTGTGGGAGAAGGATGGGTAGCCTCCTCTCATGTGATTAACTGCCTTTGAAAACCTGCTGGAGGGTCAGCTATGGGTTGGTTCTGACTCAATGGTAAAGAACAATAACAACAGAACTCAGAACTCAGAAGTTCAGAACTCAATGAGGCTTGCGAGTTTTCAGGCTTGAACAAAGATTCTCAGGCTTGGCCAATGAATCAGGAGTATCGTTGCATTGGTAATCTATCAAAGCCTGGAAATAATACAGAAGTCTCACCACTGGGGCTGCTTAAATACATAATGGTGGACTCACACAAACGTACACTATAAGCCATCACAAGACCAAAGTAAAATATTGGGTGATTCTATTTTTGGAAAAAAAAGGAAAAAGAAAGTGTATTAATATATGCAGAGGAAAAAAGATGGGAAGATACACCAAAACATCTTCACAAATGCGAGTTATTATAAATATAGGCTGTGCTACTTTCTGAGATACATTTTTTTACATGTTTGGATTTTGCAACTAACAATTATTTTTTCAATAAGCAGAAAAAATTTTAATAAAATAAAAAAAAATTAAACACCTCAAAGCTATCCCAGGGTAATGATATCATCTTCATGGAATTAATGTGATTTTCTAAAAATTCTCTTCTCAGGAGTTTGTTTTACAGAATATTATTATAAAGGATCCCATTCCCAGGTGGGAACCGAAGCCAAGCCGCTCCCAGTGCCCCTCGGTTGGGTTTCCGAGGCTGGAAATCTCTGCAGGAGTAGAATGCTTTATCTTTCTCCCAAGGAGGGAGCTGAAGGGCTGGAACTTCTGACCTTTCCACCTTTTGGTTAGGAGCCCTGCACATAAGCCGCTCTGTGCCAGGACTCCATTGTTAGATCACTCACCGCCCCTCGTTGTTTTCTAGTTGGCACCAACTCAGAGCTGACCCTCCAGCAGGTTTTCAGAGGCTGTAAATTGCATGGTAAAAAATGCCCATCTTTCTCCCATGGGGCTCTGGTGGATTTGAACCACTTGCCTTTGGGTTGGCAGCGTAATTCCTTACCCACTAGGCCACCAGAGCTCCCTTTATTGGATGACTGGGTTGCAAATAGAGCAAGGTTGGGAATTCTGGCTTTAAGTGGTTCCTGTGTCACATTTATCTCACTTGCAGATGCAGTTTTAGAAGGGGAAGCAAGAACTGAGATACAGTTCTGCAGTTTTCAGATCCTTTTTAAAATGACATTTTAGTTCTTTCCTCAAATAAAATATCATGGAGGGATGTGGTGGGCACAAGCCATGCACATGAAAATCTCCAGCCTAGAAAAGAACTGCTTGAAAACTGCCCACTGAGAAGAGCTCAGGCCCGTAACTCAGCATTTTCTTCTTGATCACAACGCAGGGAAGTAGTACTTTATAAGGAGCTTGGAGTCATGAAAGTGAAATGGAAGAGTTGAGATGCTTGGAAGGGTAGATGAAGTATTTATAGGCTTTTAAAATATCATTTCCTTTTAAAGTTTTGCCTGGAACACAATACCGTCTTCTCTTGCCATCTTCTCCTCACTCCACACATTCCCTGCTATCAGTGGACACTGAGCTCTATTAGACTTGACCTTCTCCCTAATGGAGCTCTCTGGAGACAGCACTGAGTCTCTGGCTGTTTGTTCTGCATTATCATATTAAATGTACTCCTAAGCCATACACAGAATCTCAGCTTGGGATGAGATCACACAACTGCATATGCAAGTGTTCCCATCCTCAGCACCAGGAGGCTGACTGTCTAGAATGTTCCACGGTGCTAGTGTATATATATCTGGTGTTTAGAATTTCTTACCTTCTAGGCACATGGGCTAAAGCTCAAGAAAGTGGGAGAAGACTGTGCTGTGTGTGTGTGGTGCACACGGGTTAAGTGCAGGACTATTAACCTAACGACTGGCAGTTTGAACCTGGGCCCCTTGGAAGGAAGGTCTGGGGATCTGCTTGAGGAAGGTCCTTGCCTGGAAGCCCTGTGGAGCGCAGTTCTCCTCCGTGACCCACAGGATCATCTGACTTGGCAGCAGCTGGGTACTTTTGGGTCAGGGAGGTGACTCTGTAGAGGAAGTTGGTAAACATCCAGATCTGACAGGGCCTTTCCATTCTCCGTATTCTTCCTCAGGGTTCCATTTTCTGTATACATTCCCAGTTCTTAGCCTTCCAGTGTGATAGAAAATTTGCCCCAGAGTTGAAAAGGCAATTTATTAACTTCTCTTTTGTGCACTGAAGATCTCGAATATACACAGCAATTTCAAGACAGAAATGTGCCTGGCTACCCTCCATCTAGTCACAATTTTGGTCGTCACGCACAAAAATGATGCAAAGAAAATAAGGGTGGAACAGCAGGCCTCAAGGGGCCCTGGTGGCACAGTGACTGGAGCACTGGGCCTCTAACCAAAAGAATCCCAGGCAAACCTACTGGCAGGCTCTGCAAGAGAGAAACGAGGCAATTGCCTTCCTTACGATTTACCACCCTATGATTTACAACCTTCCCTAATTTTTACCTTGGAGGCAAGGATTCTGAAGCTTTGTCTGACATACTTTGGACATGTTGCAAGGAGGGACCAGTCCCTAGAGAGGGATGCCACGCTTGGGAGGGTGGAGGGACAGTGTGGGAGGGAAAGACCCTCTATGAGGTGGATTGATTCAGTGACTGGGGTAATGGGGTAAGTGGGTCAGAGACAGTGAGAATGGCACAGGACAGGGCAGAGTTTAGTGCTGTTGTACACAGGATTGCTATGAGTCGCAGGTGTCTCGATGGCACATGACAACAACAACAAGATTTACAACCTTGCAATGGGGCAGGCTTCCTCTGTCCTATAGGATCACTTGCTATGATGTGCCATTGAGTCAGAACCAATTCATCGCTGACCCTCCTCAGAACCAACTCATTGCTGACCCTCCAGTGGGTTTCAGAGGCTGTAAATCACACAAAAGGAGATGCTCACCTGTCTCCCCTCAGAGCCACTGGTGGATCTGAACCACCTGCCTTAGGGCTGGCAGTGTAATTCCTTTACCACTAAGCCACCAGAGTTTTAGGGTCACTGGGAGTTGGAACAGAATCAATAGTCAGGAGTTTGGTTTAGTTCATTGAGCTTTCTCAGGTTCACACACAGATAGGGGAAGAAGTAATAGTCACAAGAGGTTGAAGTGAAAAGAACAGAGCTCCAGACAAGTGAGCGGAGGAATGCAAGTGGAGGGAAAAGTGGAAGAGTTTTAAAAACAAAAAGAAGAATATAAATACTAGAGACGGGGACGAATCAGAGTGTTACTTCCCAGATACATGCTTCGAGTGAAGAAAATGTGGCTAAGAAGGATGGTGAGACCTGGAGGAGAAGCGGAAGAGGAGGAGGAGGAGTGGGCGGACCACTCAGAAGCAGCGAGAAAACATCTGCATGCCTCACAGCCCACGGTGCTGGCTTCTCACTGCATCTTGCCAGCCTGCACCCAGATGCTGCTGTTCATTCATTGCTTCATTCACTGATGGAGCCTCTTCCTGTCCTCTGACATGCAGAGTAACAACAACTCGCTGAAGAAGCAAGGCCAGGAGGGAGAGGGCGCGGAATACATGAATGAAAGGATGTTTTCTGAATGGGTGGATGGGTTGCTACTGGCACTGCTATGAAAAGCAAGCAGCGGAGCTAAATTCAGGTTCTTACAATCGAGACTGGACCTGTCAAGACTGAAACAAGCAGAGCGTGCTCTCGAATACTGATGGCTGAACACAAAGAGCGCACGAGACGCATTTAAAAAGACAGGCAGAGTCCACGAAAGAAAAGAATCACCTATGAAAAATAGAGAAGGGAACGAATCAGAGTGATCTCCACAACACAGGGCGGCTGGTGGCTACGTAGGAAGCCGTCAGAATGCAAGCCTTCAGAATGGAAAACTGTAATAGCTGCTCTTCTAGTTACATCGACAAATGCCTCACTTAACAAAAGATCTTTATAGAAATACTTGATGGTCAAAGTTTCTGGGAAATCAATGTTACAAATGGAGAACTGTGAAGCTAAGCTAAACTTATCTAGATAGATCAGATGCAAAATATAAAATTGTTTAGAACATCTTATGATGATTAGAAAAATGCAAACACAGAAAATTAGTTTTGCATTCACTTGATTTTATTGGATATACTATTTTAGCATATCCATGGCTATACAGTGTTCAGTACGCATTACATCTTAACATAAAGAAAACAAAACCCTCACAACTGGACCAATAAACAACATCATGTTAAGTGGAAAAAAGATTAACTGTTTTCAAGGATCTCATTTTACTTGGATCCACAAGCAACACCCATGGAAGCAGCAGTCAAGAATTCAAGAAGAGAATGCAATGGGCAAACTGGCTGCCAAGGACTTCTCTACAGCACAGAAGAGCAAGGATGTCACCTTAGGGACTAAACCTCACTGTGGTGTTTCCAGTTCCTTCACCTGCACATAAAAGGTGGACAATAAATTAGAAAGATGGAAGAAGAATTGATGCTTTTTAACTGTGGTGTTGAAGAAAACGGAACACACCGTGGACTGCCAAAGAAACAAAACCAACCCAAAACCAACCTCTCTTGGAGGGAGTGTACCTGAGCACTTCTGAGAAAGAAAGATGTTGAGATTTGAGCTCCTTTGTTAAGAGGAGGAGTCAGCTCCTAGAGAAAGAGTGCATGTTTGGAAAAGTAGTTGTTGTTGTTGTTATGTGCCGTCGAGTCGCTTGCGACTCATAGCGACCCTATGTACAACAGCCCTAAAGTCC